>NC_092184.1:11778107-12113107 GCF_043641665.1 Enoplosus armatus | reverse complement strand
ACATTTAATGTAAATTGTAAACACGGAGTAATCTACCTTAAAACGTGGAAAGAGCTGATAAAGTCTTTGAATGTTTTTAGGACGTACAATCTGTGTCTTTCACAGGTGAGTTATTTTGCCACATGTTCCTGCCTGAGTGACCGGCAAAAGTTTCCATCCTTCTTCAGGACGATCCCAAGTGATGCTTTTCAGGTGACCATCAGCAAAAGAGAAATGCTTATGAATGCAGATTCTTTGTGTCATTTATGGAGTTGTTGGGTCTCAGATAACAAAGCTGAAAGGCAATAATTAAACATGGTCCATTGTGAACCCTGTTTAGCTGGTTTTCCACTGAAAGATTATTCCAGCCTGTGCACTAATCCCTCCACTCTTTATTCACTTAGGTGCGTGCTATGATTCAGATTCTAAAACACTTTGGCTGGACTTGGGCAGGTCTCCTGGTCAGTGATGATGATTATTGACTCCACACTGCCCGATCCTTCCAATCTGACTTCGTTCAGTCTGGTGGAGGTTGCCTGGACTACTTTGAGGTTTTGCCCTGGGGCAATGACCCAGCTGAACTAAGGAGGATTGTGGATGTGATGAAGAAATCCACAGCTCGTGTGGTCATTGTATTTGCACATGAGAATCACATGATTAACCTCATGGAAGAGGTTGGCTTGAAATACAATTTAATCATAACTTAATATGAATATACAACTTAATGTTTTACTTTTCAAACTGAACAATTTTACTTACAATAACATATTGGCCTGTAACAAATTGATTTAATTTAAAGATTCCATATTGTTGAAAGTGAGATTCACATGTCCTTTTTGATTAAAAAGCAGGTCTAGGTGCTGTATAAATACTGTGAAAGTATCAAAACGTTAAATCCACAGAGAAATGCACACAGCCCATATTCAGAAACTGTGCCTGTAAACAAGCCGTTAGGACTTCAGTAAGGTTGTGATGTCACCGCACTCGGCCACACCCCCAGCAGATCATCTGCTTCAGGCACAGCACATCCACAGATTACAGAAACCTGCCCATCTGACATCTCTGTCCATCTAGATTATTTGACCGCTTTGCTCAGGACTTTGTTTTTCCAAGAGGATGGGGCAGTGCAGGCTGTGCTCAGGGCTCAGAGGCTTTTCCCTGCCCCTCCGTAGGCTTTAGGGAGCTGGCCAATCAGAAGAAAGTGGGCTTTTCGGAAAGGCAGGCCTTAAAGAGACAGGAGCTAAAACAGCTTGTTTCAGACAAAGGATGAACTGAGGGGCTGCATAAAGGGCAAGTATAAGTTAAATAAGGATTTGCAGGAGATGCAAAGGTACTCTAGTGGAGCCCCAGAATAAAGTTAAAGAGCTGGAAGCATAATATGGAACCTTTAATAATCTTATTTCTTAAAGGTGCTGTTAGCAGGGCTTTTGAGTGAGATCACTTACTCAGACAAATTACTGAATCCAGTCATGATGATATGAATGAGTAAGACAAGACATTAACTGTGTAAACTGTGAATAATTCAGAAGACTAGACATTACTTTAGTGGCATGGTGGTATGACTTTATATATTTGGTATAATGCACAGGTGGTGAGGCAGAATGTGACAGGCCTGCAGTGGATGGCAAGTGAAGCCTGGATAGCAGCTACTGTTTTCCAGACCCCCCACCTCATGCCTTACCTGGGTGGCACACTGGGCATCGCCATCCGTCGAGGAGAAATAGCAGGGCTCAGGGAATTCCTCTCACGAATACGTCCTGACCTACACCACAACAACAGCTATGGAAATGACATGGTGAGAGTTTAACCTTACAATCTGACCTGGTATTTGCAAGAACAACATTTTGTTTCATTTATAACACGCAGTTTTGGATATATTTCAGATAAATCAATTTTTGGAATACACATTTCAGTGTAGATTTGCACCACTTCCAGCAGGTTGGATGGAAGCTGGGGGAGCATTATGCACTGGACAGGAAGATCTAGAGAATGTTGAGACTGAGTTCTTGGACATTTCAAACCTCAGGCCTGAGTACAATGTGTACAAGGCTGTGTATGCTCTGGCATATGCTCTTGATGACATGCTGCAGTGTGAGCCAGGAAGAGGGCCTTTCAATGGGCACAGGTGTGCTAATTTGGAAAAACTGGAGCCACGGCAGGTGTGATATGAGTTTACACCCCACCTGTTGACTAAATCCTATGCTTTAGTGTTTATTGCAGAGTAGCATTTAAGGTATAGGATTAAATACAACGCTATGGGATTATTAATCATAAAGTGCAGATTAGATAGCTCAATTCACTGCAGATCACTGAATTCTTTATTCTGATATTCATAGCTTGTGTATTACTTGGAAAAGGTCAACTTCACCACTTGGGGATCAAGTGTCATTTGATGAGAATGGTGATGTCTTACCAATTTATGATATCATGAACTGACTGTGGCTCCCTGATGAAAGAACTAAACTTCAGAATGTGGGTGAGGTTAAGAGGTCGGACTTCAAAGGTGAAGAACTCACAATTGATGAAGACAAAATCTTCTGGAACTTCGAATCAAAAAAGGTTGCTTCCGATATTTCAGACACCTGTTCTTTTGGCCCATAGATAACTCATTATAGCAATGTAGTGCAGAATATTAGATATTTCTTTTTCTCCCTATAGCCACCTCGGTCAGTGTGCAGCGAGAGCTGTCCTCCAGGTACCCGTATGGCCAGAAGGAAAGGGGAACCTGTGTGCTGTTTTGACTGCATCCCTTGTTCTGAGGGAAAGATCAGCAACAAGACTGGTTGGCTTTCAGTTTTAAACATTGTAGTTTGGAGATATAATATAAACATGTATCTCAAGACTTTCTCCTTTTTCTTAGACTCCATGGAGTGCACCAGTTGTCAAGAGGACTTCTGGTCCAGTCCCCAGCATGACCACTGTGTTCCTAAAGAAACAGAGTTCCTCTCCTACCATGAGCCTCTGGGTATCTGCTTGACAGCCACTTCATTGCTGGGCACATGTATCTGTGCTGTTGTCCTGGGGATCTTTTTCTATCATCGCAGAACACCTATAGTACGCGCCAACAATTCAGAACTCAGTTTCCTGCTCCTGGTGTCACTTAAACTATGCTTCCTGTGTTCACTGCTGTTTATCGGCCGTCCCAGGCTGTGGACATGCCAGCTGAGACATGCAGCATTTGGGATCAGCTTTGTGCTTTGCGTCTCATGCATTCTGGTGAAAACCATGGTGGTTCTGGCTGTGTTCAAGGCCTCCAAACCAGGAGGTGGAGCCAGTCTGAAGTGGTTTGGTTCTATGCAGCAGAGAGGGACAGTTATGGTTCTTACTTCTATTCAGGCAGCAATTTGCACTGCTTGGCTTGTCTCTTCCTCACCAGTTCCTCATAAAAACACTCAATACAACAATGACAAGATAGTTTATGAGTGTGTAGTTGGGTCCACAGTTGGTTTTGCAGTGTTACTGGGCTATATTGGCTTACTGGCTATCCTCAGTTTTCTGATTGCATTTATAGCAAGGAATCTTCCAGATAGTTTCAATGAGGCCAAACTCATCACTTTCAGTATGCTGAGCTTCTGTGCTGTTTGGGTGGCCTTTGTTCCTGCATACATCAGCTCACCAGGCAAATATGCTGATGCAGTGGAGGTATTTGCTATCCTGGCCTCCAGTTTTAGCCTCTTGGCATCACTGTTTGGTCCCAAATGTTACATAATCCTGCTGAGACCAGAGAGGAACACAAAGAAAGCAATTATGGGCCGGGACATCCAGTCATAAAAACTGCAGTTAATTTCATAAGAATGAATCCTTTTCCTCTATACAATATTCACAATATCAAACCAAACAACAAAAATACATGTTCAGTCCTGCAGATTGTAACTAGCGACTGTAAACACAAAATTCAACAAAATTTAAAAGAAATCACAAGAAGACATTTTGGGGTGATCTGAGTGTCTGTCTACACCATCAAGCTGCTCTTTGTAAACTTGTCATGCTGTAAGAGGTGGTCTAAACACATCTGAGGGAGAAACAAAAGTGTGTTACCCATTGTCAACATGCAGTGGCACTTTTTTTCCTCCACAACCACACCTGATTATATTAGGAAGAACTAATTTGCTATGAATTGAACTAAATGAAGACTTTTTCAAATTATAAAATCATTGCTGATGCTCTGTTCTAATCACTGAGCATTAGCTCAAATGATGATCCTTATGGAATTCAACAGTTACAAACATTTTTTACCAAGAGTGTAACAAAAAAACATAAAATCTTACAGGAGTGCACTACAGACCTGTAGCAGAGCAGGTGTATGTGTAGGGGTATAGACTGGAGAGTTCTACTATCTACTAGACAAGTACTATCTGTATTAGTTTGTGTTTTCTGTATTTGCAGCATCTTTCTGTACTGTATTTCACTGTGTTTTCTGCTTTTGGATGTGTTTTCTATTGATGCAGTCCATTGAGCTCTCATGGCCACTGTGCTAAATAGTATTTGTCTTAGTATTTATCTTCCTGATATTGATCAGTCACTTCACAACAATATATGTATTAGGAACAGATACTGATACTTTTCATTGATGTTCATTCATGATACAATCTGTGATCAGAATGTTAACAGAACCAGTGCGAACTTTTCAGCCTACTTTCACTCTGCTTTTTAAATGACTGACTGGTCTTTTAACAGAGACCAAAACAAAGACAACAATTTAATATGAACATCAAAAGTTTAATATCTTCAGTAATTACAGATTAGGGACTTCAGGTAATATACACTAACAAAGGCTACTGTGTTATTATGATATTTCCTACTTTTGGAAAACCAAAACTATAAAGTAACTGTTTTTTTATTTCAATTATACAATACTGAATGAATATGCATGCAAACTGAAAATGAAGGAAAACTAGGAGGACCTAAACAACGACTGTGTAGTGAATATTGGTCATATTTGATTACCTAAAATATCTAAATTGTTAATATAGCTATGCTACCTGGCCATCATGTGTTTCTTAGTGTTTTTCTCAGGCCTTAAAAGAATGATGAAACACTTTGGAGCAAAAATACAGAGCAGTAAACCATAGCTAGAGGCCAGGATTGCAAAAATCTCCACAGCAACAGTGTATTTCCCAGGAGAGCTAACATAAGCAGGGACAAAGGCCATCCAAACAGCACAGAATATCAGCATGCTGAAGGTGATCAGTTTGGCTTCATTGAAGTTGTCAGGGAGTTTCCGAGCAAGAAAGGCCAAGAGGAGGCAGGTGCAGGCCAGCAGGCCAATGTAACCCAGAACCAGAGAGAAGCCCACCACAGAGGCCATTGCACATTCCAGGGTGACCTTTGACCCTTGGAAACCCAGATCTCGTTGAGGTACTGGGGGACTGAGGGACAGCCATGTGGCACAGATGATAATCTGAATAAAAATGAAATTTTATTAGATTGATGAAAAATATAGTGTACCAAAATATGTAAATATTGAAAAAAAAAAAGCACATCCGAAGTACCTGTATACAAGTAAGAAGGCAGACACTTCCCCTCTGTTGGCCAGGACCAAACCACCTAATCAAGGCTTCAGCACCAGGCCGAGCTGAGCGGAACGCTGCCAGAACAACTATGGTCTTGACTTGGAGGCAGGAAACACAAAGTACAAAGCTAATCCCAAAAGCTGCCTGCTGGAACCGACAAGACCACACTGATGGACGACCAATGAACACCAGTGAACACAGGAAGCAGAGCTTCAACGACAGAAGAAGCAGGAAGCTCAGTTCTGAATTATTGGCTCGCACCTGAAAATGAGAAGTCATAGGCATATAAAAAAAAGAAAAGGAAAATAATTCAGATTGATCTAATATTTTGTTTGTATTCCATTTTACCTTGTACAAGCAAATGCCAGGACAGGTAATTAAATAAAACAGACCTAACTATAAACAACGACAACTGCACAACATTGAGTTGAAAACAGTGTAGTTTCCTTTACATCATTCTAGTTTCTTACCATAGGTGTTTGACGGTAGCAAAGAAACACCACAAACACAGCTGTTGTCACAATGGCACCAGATACAGCTGCGGTAGTCAGAGTAATGCCCAAGGTTTCATTAAAGGAAAGGAAGTCCAGTTGGCGAGGGATGCAGGCAGTTTGTTCAGCATTGGACCAGAACTCTAATGGACAACGCTCACAGTGAAGGGAACCTGAAGGAAAAAGAAAGAGGAGACCGGAAAAGAGAGTAAAACAAAAAGGGGAAAAGTGCAGATGAGTTAAAAGTAGACAGATTCAGGAGTCAGCGTCACTTTTATTTATATTTTATTTTGTAACATTTTTTGTAAAATCTCACCAGTTTTATTGCTAATCTTCCCTTCAGCACATGGGACACAGTCAAAGCAGCAGACAGGTTCTCCTTTCCTGTTGTCCTGTCTGGTTCCAGGGGGACAGCTCGCACTGCACACTGAAATTGGCACCTAAACAATAAGCCAACCCTTATTATCAATGACAAAATATATGTATTCTGGCTATTCAATAAATAGAAAATGTGTTATTGATCTGAATCAACATTTTTTTTCCTATTTAATACCTGACTGGATCCAGTGCTCCATTGAATAGCTGACTCATTAAGGTGGAGATCAAACCCATTAACACGACCAATCAAGACAAGTTTTTGTGACCCATCAGGGGTGTTCTGCCAGTTGACAAGGTCATACTTTGCTGGAATGTCACCCCCTTGGAAATAAAACATTTCACCCTGCGGTGTGGTGAAATTCACGTTGTTCAAGTGCTGCAACAACTGAAAGCATCAAAATGTTGTAACTGCTCATATTGTAATTGAGAGAGCCTGTAAAATAATGCTGTATTATTCTCGTGAAAATTTGACATGGAATGGCAGATTCCCCCTCTCAAGGAAAGGCTGATAGTAATGCTTACCTCTATGGGTTTGATGTGTTTTGGAGAGGAGCAAGTGGAGCTGTTGTTTCTGGGAGTGCTGTCTCTGTCGGGGCAGGAGAGAAGGCTGTGAAGGGCGTGGGCTGCAGCATAAACAGCAAGGTAGACATTATACGTCACCCTTAGCTGAGAGGTGTCAGTAAAGGGATGCTGCACTCCCTTCAGGGACTCTGTCCCACTGCAGGGTGGTAGTGAAGCTTTCTGAAGAAATCTATTGGCACGAGATGAATTAGAAATATTTAATAGATGGCTAGACCTTTGTGTAGGGGTTACAGACTTGAGGGATGAAGAGGAATATGAAAAGAGAGGTGTGGCTCCTGGACTGCATCCAAATTTGGCTTGCCAGAATTCTTTTAAGAACTCATCATCTGGATGATGAATTGGGTTCAAACTTCTGAGATAATTTTCAAATCCAGGTATAGTTGAACTTCGAATGGCCACACCAACAACGCCACTTGCCACTTTTGAAGTGGCAAGATTCTGGAGAAGATCACTACTGGTGCTCCAAGCCTCACTGGCCAGAAACTGTCTGTCAGTCACCTAGTGATAGCAAGCAGACAAGATCACGATCAAGTTAAAATTATATGTATATATGTATATATATATATATATTTATAAAGCCATAAGGTTTATAAAATACAATCTCTAATTTCTGGATTGCATTTACAGATTCAATAAACAATTTCAGTTGCTCACATTTATCTTGGCAAGTTGTAGGAACAGTTCCCTCACATCTGTATACCAGGTAAAGATCAGAATCACCTTCGCAGCCGAGGCCTGAATCGTGAGTGCTGCTCGTCTGGCATCTCTAACAATCTTTTGCCTTCGCAGAGTCTCTACAAATGCCAGACACACCCCTTTCCCCTGAGTCTCCTCCTGAAATACCTGCCATATACAGGTAAAAGGAACATATAGATAAGATTAAAGGAATTTTTTTTTTGAGTATTTTATGGATACTATAAAATGCTGAAATGATCTACATAACAAATGGAAACACCTTTACTGCCATGTGGCCATAATTATTGTTTGCTACCACTGCCCCAATCCAGGTCCAGTTGAAGCGTATGGCAAGCTGGGCAATGGCCCGGACTTGGTAAATATCACTGGGGATAGTTCTGAAGAAATTTGAATACTGGAGCTTGTCACTCAGACAGGGGCAGCTCGACAGGTAGCTAATCTGAAAGATCAAAAAAAGTTATATCATAAGTTATGTTAAATGAAATATACCAATTTTTCTTAAAATAAGTAAATGTATTCAAATTGATTTCCATCCAGACTTTTTATCTTCATCCCCAAAAGTTGTTGTGCTGTTTTCCTGCACTAAGAGAAAACGTCACTGCACTTAAGAGTAAAATGACGTTCTCTCAAGGAGAGCAAAACAAAAACAGTGCTATGGGTAAAAAAAATGGCACCAGCTCCCTGAAAATAAGGAGAAAAAATTACAGTAATTGTACTGTAACACTGTTTATGTTGTTGTCAAAACAAAACTCACTAAAGGTACAGAGAGTGGCCCCAGGATGCTGGAAAGTATCTGGCCTGTTATGGATGAAGCACCACCGATGATCAAGGGAACAGGATGATCCCCTGATGACAGCATTAAAAGATTAAATTAAGGGTTTGCTACATGAAAGATAATGTTTACAGATCAAAATAATGTTTGCCTCTCTTGTAAACACAGTCTTGCATTTGTTTTGCTATCATTTCACTTGGTTATGTTATGTTATGATATAGATACAAAACAAGCTACCTCTCCTTTCTCCGATTCCTTCAGTAGAATAATCTGGATAGTCTTTTGAATTACAGCTGGTGCTGTCGCCTCCAACCAGTGAAAGTGCTGCCTGCAGAGCCCATGGCGATCGGCCACAGCTATCAAAAATATGGAACCCCAGCTTCACACCTGGTAGTATTTTACTATGATTGATTTCCTCCACTGCAAACACCATGGCATATATATATTGCAATGGAACATGTTCTAAACTGAGACCACAGGAGAGAAAGAATGAGAGAAATATCAGTCAAAATTTTGATCCAAGATGCAAAGATGTTAATTATTCTTATCATTCTGCAGCGATCACAGTAAATAATACAGTTCAGGGTTTCACCGAGTGCAAGGTTTGTAGTGCGGCAGCTGAGTCAAGTTGTTGTCTATAGCTGGAGGATTGTAATGAAGACTAAAGAGCCCACCAATAACTACATCTCCATCCTGGAACAGTCCCTGGTTGCCGGGCGTACTCCACCGAGAACAAGTCACTGTCTGAACACACTGCAGTCCCACCCTGAGCCCCAGCTGTCTGCCCACAAGCCCCACAAGGAGCAGGGATGGGACTGAGGAGGGCCACAGAGTGAAGAGCCAGGAGAACCAAGACATGGATGCAGCTGTTCTGGACACTTAAATATGTACAATATACTCAGTTAGCTTGTTTCTCATCGGCAATAAATTCAAACTATAAACAGTTCCTGCAATAAAAAAGTTAAATCCGACAAAATCCCTCCCAATGCGGTTGGAAAACGTTCCACCTGTAGAGAAAAGCAACAATTTCAACAGATATATAACGTGTTGGCAACTGATAAGGTATCTAAACTGTAACATACCCCCCTCCTCTTCTGAACAGTTGAACTGTTGATGTGGGTATTTATAATAAATGTAAAGCCATTTTGCAAGCAATAAACATGATGGCACATGCACACAACCCCAAATCACTCCTCTCACGGGTGATAGAAAAACAACAACAGCATGATTGCAAATGATTATTGTTTGTTTAGGTAGGTGGTAGAAGTGGAAGTGTATGTAGGTGCAAGCCAATAAATTATTTTTTACTTTTTTGATAATACTTGTTCTTGTGTTTTTTACAACAGTTCCTGCTGACTTTAGCTGGGATGTTCATTGGTGAGAAAGACATGAAAAGACAAACATGTAGCACAAATGCCCATTCCAAGCAAAAGCTTATAAAATGAATGGGCAAGACCATGCAGATAACCCCCTTTCGAAGAGGTACATGTAAGGCTGGCATGAGTGTCACAACTATGTCATAAAAATTGACATTAACTTTAATTTAACTGTATGAATATGCATGACTCTTGTCATTAAAAGACTTGGTGGTTAATGCAGAGTTGTAATTGCTGCTAACATCTCTGTCATGACAACGTGACATTAGCAGAGGGGAAGAGGATTTACATCCTAGATTACAATTGATCAGTTTCAGGTCATAGCCGTGTTACCAGTTAGAGGGACACACTAAGGATGTCCGTTCTCTCCAGTTTTATTCACATTTCCATTGGAACCACTGGCACAAGGTTGTAAACAGAATCCAAATGTTTCTCCATTGCTAATGAAAAAACAAATCATACAATTTATTTGTATGCGTCGGAAGTCTTACATTTTAAAATCTTATATCACTACTTTATACCTGGGAGCTTTTACTGTGTTAAAGATATTTAGCTCTTTCTTGGTCAACAACAGCCACTCAATCTGTGCCAATTCCTTCAGCCCTCATTCAAGTTCAGTTTAGTTCAGTCTTTAGTATGGCAAAAACAGACATTTATCATTTTCTATTTAGGGATTTAAAAAAACAAATGTTTGTAAGGTCAGTTATTCTGAAACTATTAACAAGATGAAGCAGGATGTTGCCCTCTGGCCATTCTTCCCTTGAAGCCAGACTCTCACTTATAAAGTCTAGCTAAATGAATAGAGTTCCTTGGGTAAATTTTATTTTCCAAATGCTTCCCGTTCCCCCTTCTTTGCATAACTTTAAAGAACTGGTTTAATTATACAGAAACTTCATTTGGAGAGGTAAAAGGCCAAGGATCCAGAATTGTGTTCTATAACATCATGGTACATTGTGGTAGTTTACTGCTTTAAAATGTTTGATTTATATTGGTGGGCATTTTAAATGAGATCACTGCAAATTTGGTTAGATCCTTTGATTCAGATCCCCTGGCGAATGACTGAAGAGGTTATCGTTTAACTGGTAAAGGTTCAAGTCCTCCAAACCAGCTTTCTCCTTCTTCGGGCTCCATAGTTTTAAATTCAGTACATACGTGGAAATGGTTTAATAATTATTTAAGTATTATCCTCAAATTTCAAGACTCCAATATGAAATGATAAAGTTCCATGGAATCTCCCATCATCTGACTACCCTTTTACTACTTTTCCTACAATATTTCACATGGGCTCACTTCTGTGATTCAAACCTGATCTCCCAGAAATGGCAATACTTTGAATTATTGTGAAGTGCAATCTAAAGTAACTTTAAGTCTCTTAAAACTCTCAAAATCAATGTTGCATCATTGAACAGTTGCATCACTATAATAAAAACAAAAATACAACCTTGCTTACATACTTTCTTTTATTAATTTGTTAATGTCGTTAATGATCATATGCTGTACAAGGTATGTTATATTAGTAATAGTTGTAAACATTAAAGTATAACAGGCCAATGTTTAGTAAGTCTAAGTACGCAGTCTAAGTACGCAAATGTTTTTTATCTATAACACAAACTATTCACTTGTCTATAAGGATACACCTGACATTATATGGTCAAAAAAACGATAGCAGAAATGCATCAGTTGGGCATTACAGGAAAATACAAAAGTAAAGATTACTGTTTTTTATGACACAGTAGCATATAAATAAAATATATGCATGCAGATTGAGGATGAGGAAATGATAACTTAGGTGACTTACAAGGGTTTTTAAATTTATATCACTCTCATTTTTTAAGTCAGAGCATGCATTGTTCTTTTCTTTGCTACCTAGCCATCAGGTGTTTCTTAGTGTTTTTCTCAGGCCTCAAAAGAATGATGAAACACTTTGGAGCAAAGATACAGAAAAGCAAACCATAGCTAGAGGCGAGAATTGCAAAAATCTCTACAGCTATTGCATATTTTCCAGGAGAGCTAACGTAAGCAGGGACAAAGGCCACCCAAACAGCACAGAATATCAGCATGCTGAAGGTGATCAGTTTGGCTTCATTGAAGTTGTCAGGGAGTTTCCGAGCAAGAAAGGCCAAGAGAAGACTGGTGCAGGCCAGCAGGCCAATGTAACCCAGAACCAGAGAGAAGCCTACCACAGAGGCCATAGCACACTTCAGGGTTATCTTTAACCCCGGGATATCCAAGTCAGCAAGAGGCACTGGGGGGCTGATCGACAGCCAAATAATACAGATGATAACCTTGATAAAATAAACATTGCACAATGTCAGGTTAATGAATGTAAAATTCTGTAATAAGAAATAATTTTGTAATTGACAAGTGTATCTACAACTCTGACCTGTATACAGGTAAACACGCAGACACTGCCTCTCTGTTGGCCAGGACCAAACCACTTCATCAAGGCTCCAGCACCAGGCCGAGCTGAACGGAACGCTGCCAGAACAACTATGGTCTTGACTTGGAGGCAGGAAACACAAAGTACAAAGCTGATCCCAAAAGCTGCCTGCTGGAACCGACAAGACCACACTGATGGACGACCAATGAACACCAGTGAACACAGGAAGCAGAGCTTCAACGACAGAAGAAGCAGGAAGCTCAGTTCTGAATTGTTGGCTCGCACCTGAAAATGAGAATTGGGATTAAATTGGTATTAAGAAGACAAGCACATTAACAACCCAAGATGGACTCATGGAGATCATTTTAAACATTTTTTTTTTCAATATACAGTAATGCAGAATTCAATTTTGTCAGAATGAATATACTAACGTAAACAACTAAAAAAACATAAAGGAGTTGTAGAAAATGTACAGTGTAGTCTCCATTATGTTACTCTGGGTTCTTACCATAGGTGTTTGGCGGTAGTAAAGAAAAACCACAAACACAGCTGTTGTCACTGCAGCACCAGACACAGCTACTGTAGTCAGGGTAATGCCCAAGGTTTCATTAAAGGAAAGGAAGTCCAGCTGGCGAGGGACACAGGCAGTTTGTTCAACATTGGACCAGAACTCTAATGGACAACGCTCACAGTGAAGGGAACCTGGGAGAAGAAGACACACAAAAGAGAAAAGCAGGAAAAAACTTGTCGATGAGCTGAAAGCATTATACCATGTCAGGGTTACTGCATATTGTAAGGTTGTGCTATTACACTTTTGATTGGATAGAGTTTATGGGAACATCTTATGTAATAATTTCCTCACCAGTTTTATTGCTAATCTCCCCATCAGCACACGGGATACAGTCAAAGCAGCAGACAGGTTCTCCTTTCCTGTTGGCCTTCCGGGTGCCTGGGGGGCAGCTCTCACTGCACACTGAAACAGGCACCTAAACAACAAGTGAAACCATATTCTTGAGTACATAATGTCTTATTAATAATTTATATTTAATTCAGTAGACATTTTGGTGTTGGCCTGAATCAAGATTCTTCCTTTTTAACCACCTGATTGGATCCTGTGCTCCACTGAATAGCTGACTCATTAAGGTGGAGGTCAAACCCATCAACACGACCAATCAAAACAATTTTGAGTGGGCCCTTAGGGGTGTTCTGCCAGTTGACAATGTCGTACTTTGCTTGAATGTCGCCCCCTTGGAAATAAAACATTTCCCCTTGTGGTGTGGTGAAATTCACATTGTTCAAGTGCTGCAACAGCTGAAAGCAAATTGAAATTTTACTTGAAAGTAGATTAACAGTGAAAACTACTTCTCTATATCAATTCCCTAGAAATTTACAAACATAAGTTGTGAAAGTCTAAAATGCATCTCATAGATCTTGTTGAAATAGGCATAATTGTGTTTACCTCTATGGGTTTGATGTGTTTTGGAGAGGAGCAAGTGGAGCTGTTGTTTCTGGGAGTGCTGTCTCTGTTGGGGCAGGAGAGAAGGCTGTGAAGGGCGTGGGCTGCAGCATAAACAGCAAGGTAGACATTATATGTCACCCTCAGCTGGGAAGTATCAGTAAATGGATGCTGCACTCCCTCCAGGGACTCTGTCCCACTGCACAGTGGTAGTGAAGCCTTTCGAAGCAACTTGTTTGCACGAGATGGTGTTGAAGAGGCATATGAAGAAAGGGGTGTGGCCCCAGGACTACAACCAAACTCATTTTCCCAGAATTCTCTTAAGAACTCATCATCAGGATGACGAGATGGGTTCAAACTTCTGAGATAATTTTCAAATCCAGGTATAGTTGAACTTCGAATGGCCACACCAAGAACACCACTTGCCACTTTAAAAGTGGCAAGATTCTGGAGAAGATCACTACTGGTGCTCCAAGCCTCACTGGCCAGAAACTGCCTGTCAGTCACCTCGTAATAGCAAGCAGACAAGATCAAAGGATCATTTTAAAAAGCTATTATGTTTCTAAAATTGGATCAGTTGTGTTAGTATTTAGAGATTCAAGATACAATTGTATTTCAGTTGCTCACATTTATCTTCGCTAGTTGCAGGAACAGTTCCCTCACATCTGTATACCAGGTAAAGATCAGAATCACCCTCGCCGTCGAGGCCTGAATTGTAAGTGCTGTTCGTCTGGCATCTCTCACAATCTTTTGCCTTTGCAGAGTCTCTACAAATGCCAGACACACCCCTTTCCCCTGAGTCTCCTCCTGAAATACCTGCCATATACAGGTAAAAGGAGAAAAAAGATTAGATTAATAAAATAGTATTCAAATATGTTATTACTATGTAGATCTCTTGTATCGATGCTGCAACATTTCTACAACAAATAACAACAAATGGAAACACCTTTATTGCCACATGGCCATAATCATTGTTTGCTATCACTGCTCCGATCCAGGTCCAATTGAAGCGTATGGCAAGCTGAGCAATGGCCCTGGCTTGGTAAATATCACTGGGGATAGTTCTGAAGAAGTTAGGAAATTGGCGCCTGTCACTTAGACAGGGGCAGCTAGACGTGTAGCTCATCTAAAAGACAAAAGACATATAAATATACTCTGATGTCACATAGTAATTCTTATTCTTATTCTTATAGTAAATCTCATTGTTTTAATCTCATTTTCACTCACAGATTATGTTTTGACTGTGTGCTACACTTTACAGTAAATAGGTTCCTGTTGCTGTGAGGACAGCAAAAAAAAAAACTATGTTTCAAATGATAGACAGTGAGGAGACAGAGAAAATAGAAACAGAAGAGAAAGCATAAATTAGCCAATATTTATGCACCAAACTCCATCAAAGTAAGTAAAAAAACAACAACAATACATGTTGTGTTAAATGTGTTAAGTATTAAACCACAGAGTGAAAACCAAATGCTAATATGATTTTTAATATCCCTTTGTTTAATGGGAGTTTCTAATTTAATTAATTAAATTTAATTTTATATATATGTATATTCCAAATAAACACTAATACATTTCGGGGATTTTAACGTAACTCACTAAAGGTACAGAGAGTGGCCCCAGGATTCTGGAGAGTATCTTGGCTGCTATAGATGAGGCACCACCAATGATCAAAGGAACAGCCTGATCACCTGATGACATTATAAGATGTAATAAAATAAAGCCATGCGTTAAATAAAATAAATGCTTGGTTCTGTTTCATGTTATGTTATTTTATTCTCATATTGCTCATTATTAAAAGAGATGGATGTGCATCAGTTCCATGCAAAGCTTGATTTAGTACCTCTCCTTTCTCCGATTTCATTTCCGTACTCAGCAGAATTGTTTGGCGGGGCTGCTGAATTACAGCTGGTGCTGTCTCCTCCAACCAGTGACAGTGCTGCCTGCATAACCCAAGGGTGTAGGGCACAGCTATCACGTATATGGTACCCAAGCTTCACACCTGGCAGCAAGGTTGCACTATGATTGATTTCCTCCAGCGCAAACACCATAGCATATACGTACTGAAATGGAAGATTTTCCAAACTGAGACCACAGGAGAGAAAGAGTGAGAGAAATATCAATGTCAAAATGCTGAAGTGGTTGTGAAGCTACACATCTGTAGCTAGAATACTATAGGAAATCATTTTGTGGCATCATTAGATCAGCAATTATAAAAACATATTTTTTAACAAGAAAATGAACATGTAAACGTGAACTAACCACCATTTGTTAACTGCCTATGGATTAGAAAAAAATACAGCTACTAATGCATATTGTGTTTGTCAAATATATACATATGTATTAAACAGTTTTCACAGTGAACAATGTAGTTCAGAGTTTTACCCAGTGCAAGGTTTGTAGTGCGGCAGCTGAGTCAAGTCGTTGTCAATAGCTGGGGGATTGTAATGGATACTAAAGAGCCCACCAATAACTACATCTCCATCCTGGAACAGACCCCGGTCGAACGGTGTGCCCCACAAAGAACAAGTCACTGTCTGAACCACCTGCAACCCCACCCTGAGCCCCAGCTGTCTGCCCACAAGCCCCACAAGGAGCAGGGATGAGACTGAGGAGGGCCACACAGTGAAAAGTCGGGAGAACCAAGACATGGAGCTGCAGCTGTTCTGGACACTTAAATATGTACAATATACTCAGTTATATAAGTTCTCTTTGGCACAACGTACCTAAATAAGTGGTGCAATAAACAGTTAACAGTTCCTGAAATTATTTGAATCAAATCCCTCTTAATGCAACAGGAGAGAGTTAATAATGTAACCTTAATACATCCACCTGTGACAAAATGTATATTACAACAGAAACATGAACTGACAAATGACAAGGTATCTAAAGTATGACATACCACCCTTCCTGCTCTGCACAACATGGATGTTGTTCTGTGTATTTATAACAGCTGTAACACCCATGATGGAACCATAGTAAACAGGATGACACTGCACCAAATCATTTCTCTCAAAGGTGAGGGTATAACAATAATAAAATGACGGAGTGACTGGTGTGTGATACAGAAACCAGAGTGTTTACCTGGAGGGCAGTGACCACAGATATCCCAATAGAGTTAGGTCTTCATCTTAATAAATTAATCCACAGTGACTTCCAAAAACAGGGCCGCACCTCTCACACCAGGGCCCCTCTTGGCTGCCTAACCTCATTGTTGTTTCAGTAAAGTTGTATTATGAAGACCTTTTGGAAAAAGGTTTTAAAAAGAAATTAATGTCATGATAGAATGTGAAAAAAAGAATGTGTTACATGTATTACAAAAACATAGAGCAGGTACTGACTAAGAAAAGAGAAAAATCAAAAAATCTTGAAGTGCTTGCCTCTAGCAACATCTCTTTACAGATATTGTACCAGTCTCTGATACCTCACTGTGGACTGTTTTTTTTAGGACAATTTCTTTTGTAGAAAATCTTTTCAGTGAATACTTTCCCCATTCTGTTTGCCAACACGATGACCAAAAATAATGCAGGCTTAAATGAGAGCTATTTCAGTTCAAACAAATCCCATGATGGGACAGGTGGCCCTCTATAGCAGGGAGCAACCCTACGAGTGCCATCCAGAAAGTAAGTAATGAGGTCACAACAACCCTCTGCCAGCACCTCCAACATCTCCAGACCACAACGGCAGGCATGCTGGGCATGCTGGAGCATCTCACCTGCACCTGGCCCAAACATGACAGATGACTACTAAGACAGCCTAAGAAAACAGGCCTGGTCTGCCCCTGCACCTGTGACTGGGACAACCAGATGTGGCACCTCTACATCTAGAAGGAGGCCATGGCCTTGCCAGTCACAACCGTCTGCCCTTCCAGCTTGGCTAAATGCGAGGAAACCTGCTACATCTCAGTAAGTAGGTTTCAGCCCTCCTACCCAACCATTTTTCCAAGCTGCCACTGATACAAAGCAAGAATAGTCCTTGTTCCTGGATTCCACAAATTGTATTCTGGTGAGCTTGACATAAATCAGCTTCTACATGACTTGGAGGGGAACAACAAGGCAGTGGCTGTGGCCCACAGCCAATCCTCTCACAACCATGCGCACATGATAGGTGTCTACAAAACCAGCTATGGCCCAGATGGTTCAACATACTGTTTAAACAGTTGCTTCTCCAAATCAGGAAACAATGTTACTGTATGTGTGTGTATATATATCTTACATCAGAAATGAATATAGTAACCTCTGCGAATGTCAAGATGTTCAGTTGTGCAGTTGTGTTTACGCTTTGCAAGATCAGACGAGAAAGATATTCCAATGGTTTGCTGATCTGCCTCGTACAGGACATACTTTTTAATTCTCCACACAACGTATGCAGGCAAGAATGGCTGCTTGTTTAAGTGTGTGTGTACAATAAGAAGGAACTACATTACAATCTTAAGGACAGAACTCAACAGAATAACTCAGAGAAAAACAAAAGTTTGCAAGCTGTGGGAGTTTGCTCTGCCTCATTGAGACAGCCCTGTTACAAAAGGGGCAAATGGCGATCTCATCTCAGAGGACTGAGTTATGTCAAAATGAATTCAGGTGGTTAAGTGAGGAGATACTGATGAGCCACAGGTGTGCAATTCCTCACATTTTACGAGCAATTACATCCCATTACACACCGACAGAGAGGTGGCACAGAGGGGAAAAAGGAGGCTGTGTGCATGTTGTTGTTTTTCATGGTTTTGCAGATCATACCTAGCACACTGACATCAATTAAATTAAATAATCTACAGAAGATAAATTATTATACTATAGCTGCTGTATGCAATTCAACCTTTAGATTGCAGTATCTGCATTATAGACATAAAACACTTGCAAACTCCAAATCATAGAAAGTGCTGTGTAGTAATTTAGCCGGAGCCAGCATTGTTTTCTTTGATAACATATTAAACTGTCCATGAGAGAGCACGCAGCCCTTTCAACTCCCTCTGCACTGACAATGGTATGGCCACACAAAAAAGATACTGGTACAATGTATTTGTTGCTTTGTTGAACACAAAATTCAAATCTTTATCACATAATGTTGCGATTCCCTTGTCCCTCTAAGTCTGTGAAATATTTTATTATGTTTATATAAATCTAAGGCATTTTGGCTTCATTCTAAAGAGTTAATTAGTGATTTGCATTTGGACAGAAATGAATCTCTAAATTTTAGATGACTGAATAGATTATCTTCCACAGTACTGGGGTATATGAAGCATAGGGACTTTACTGTGTATTCCCATTCTAGCAAATATTTCAAATATAAGAAGGGAATGAGCAAGGTGTTGCACAGCTGAATAAGCTAATTGCAGATGCACATTAAAAGTCCAACAAGGAAGAAACCTGGTTGAGACATCAGGAAAGAAGCATCAGAGCATCATTAAAAGGTATAATACTTCCATCTACTGGTCATTATTCAGTGCATGCAGTTTAATGTTTGGAATAAACTATTGACAGATATGATACATTTTCTTTAGTTCGATGGGTTAGAGTTAGAAAAACTAGGGTTAGGAAACTTGCATGGAAAGCAATAAAAATAAAAAAACTTCTCAAAAATGAATTATCTGTTAATATTATGTAATTTTTAACAAAACATTCTGTTTACTGAGAAACTGATGGAGAATTTCATTCTGTTGAACTACAGTATTTAATCAAAACACAAAAAAGAAAACAACCAACCACATTAATACAAAATAAATTAATTAAATTTTT
This sequence comes from Enoplosus armatus, assembly GCF_043641665.1. NCBI lineage: Eukaryota > Metazoa > Chordata > Actinopteri > Centrarchiformes > Enoplosidae > Enoplosus > Enoplosus armatus. Next base: position 12,093,749 of record NC_092184.1, on the reverse strand, counting down.
AGTGGGCAGCATTTAATTTAAGATTTTTTAATTTTAAGAGTTTTCTTTAATGGTATTTATTTCAGTATTTAATGACCACTAAGAACAGCAGAAATTTTCTTAGACATTCAGTTACCAATGAAAGTAATAACTATGTGTGACTGCGACATAATTCATACAGCTAAGTACATTAACAATTAGCATTATTAAGATGAAAGGAATTGACATAACACATGCACATGAACACATAGATGATACCGTGCGGGGGGGAAGTTGGGTGGCCACCAGACAAATATAATAAAGAGTCATATTTCACTTTCAAGCTAGAAAGCTTATCTGGCCATCAGGTGTTTCTTAGTGTTTCTCTCAGGCCTCAAAAGAATGATGAAACATTTGGGGGCAAAAATGCAGAGCAGTAAACCATAGCTAGAGGCCAGGATGGCAAAAATCTCCACAGCGACAACATATTTCCCAGGAGAGCTAACGTACGCAGGGACAAAGGCCACCCAAACAGCACAGAATATCAGCATGCTGAAGGTGATCAGTTTGGCCTCATTGAAGTTGTCAGGGAGTTTCCGAGCAAGAAAGGCCAAGAGGAGGCAGGTGCAGGCCAGCAGGCCAATGTAACCCAGAACCAGAGAGAAGCCCACCACAGAGGTCATGGCACACTCCAGGGTGACCTTTGACCCTTGGAAACCCAGATCTCGTTGAGGCACTGGGGGACTGAGGGACAGCCATGTGGCACAGATGATAACCTGTGTAAAACATGAAAATATTTCAGCATTATTATTTAACATCAAGTGTGGTTGCTCATAAATATAATAAAATATTCTCATCATTTTGTCAATGAAACAAAATTTTACCTGTACACAGGTACAAAGGCAGACACTTCCTCTCTGTTGGACAGGACCAAACCACTTCATCAAGGCTTCAGCACCAGGCCGAGCTGAGCGGAAAACAGCAAGAACTACTAGGGTTTTGACGAGAAGACAGGAAACACAAAGTACAAAGCTGATCCCAAAGGCTGCCTGCTGGAACCGGCAAGACCACACTGATGGACGACCAATGAACACCAGTGAACACAGGAAGCAGAGCTTCAACGACAGAAGAAGCAGGAAGCTCAATTCTGAATTGTTGGCTCGCACCTTGAGGTGAATAAGATTAACAAACGAAGATGTGGCCATTTGAACAATATAATACTACAATGTGAAAGACTTTCAAATGCATATAACGTACACTGTTAAATTGCTCTGGGTTCTTACCATAGGTGTTTGACGGTAGTAAAGAAACACCACAAACACAGCTGTTGTCACCGCAGCACCAGACACAGCTGCGGTGGTCAGGGTAATGCCCAAGGTTTCACTAAAGGAAAGGAAATCCAGTTGGCGAGGGACACAGGCAGTTTGTTCAACATTGGACCAGAACTCCAATGGACAACGCTCACAGTGAAGGGAACCTGGGAGAGGAAAAAAGAGTAGAGAGTGAAGGAAAATAAAACACAAAGGGGAAAATTAAGGTTGCAAACATGACTTTCTGTTATCTTATGAAGTGATTTCCTCACCAGTTTTATTGCTAATCTCCCCTTCAGCACATGGGATACAGTCAAAGCAGCAGACAGGCTCCCCTTTCCTGTTGGCCATCCGGGTGCCTGGGGGGCAGCTCTCACTGCACACTGAAACAGGCACCTGAACAAAATGCCAATTCATATTCTCAATGACATAATCTTGTGAATCGACAAAGACATTAATTTCAACAGCAAATTAGTAGCCTTGAGACAACTTGTTGATCTGACTACCCGATTGGATCCTGTGCTCCACTGAATAGCTGACTCATTAAGGTGGAGGTCAAACCCATCAACACGACCAATCAAGACAAGTTTGAGTGGCCCCTTAGGGGTGTTCTGCCAGTTGACAATGTCGTACTTTGCTGGAATATCAGCTCCTTGGAAATAAAACATTTCCCCTTGTGGTGTGGTGACATTCACTTTGTTCAAGTGTTGCAACAGCTGAAAGAACCAAATGTTGAAGAAACTGTTGACATTTCAAAGAAAAATCTGTATCTGAAAAATGTATTTACATTATTAAGTATATGAAAACTTTAAGAACTGTCACCCTTGTGTTTACCTCTATGGGTTTGATGTGTTTTGGAGAGGAGCAAGTGGAGCTATTGTTTCTGGAAGAGCTGTCTCTGTCGGGGCAGGAGAGAAGGCTGTGAAGGGCGTGGGCTGCAGCATAAACAGCAAGGTAGACATTATATGCCACCCTCAGCTGGGAAGTATCAGTAAAGGGATGCTGCACTCCCTCCAGGGACTCTGTCCCACTGCAGGGTGGTAGTGAAGCTTTTTGAAGGGACCCCTTGTCAGGAGAAGAAGTAGAAACATTTGACGGATGGTCAGACCTTGTTTTGAGTGGTGAGGAGAAATATGAAGAGAGAATTGTTGCATGTGATTGTGCAGCTCCAGGACTGCATCCAAACTCCTTTTGCCAGAACTCTCTTAAGAATTCATCATCAGGACGATTAATTGGGTGCAAACTTCTGAGATAATTTTCAAATCCAGGTATTGTTGAACTTCGAATGGCCACACCAACAACGCCACTTGCCACTTTAGAGATGGCAAGATCTTGGAGAAGATCGTCACTGGTACTCCAAGCCTCACTGGCCAGAAACTGCCTGTCAGTCACCTATAGTAAAAGAACACTCAAATAAATTGCGACGAGAAAAACAGACATCTTGATTTTACAAAATATATGTCTTTGCTAAATTGACATCTACACAAACTTCCAAGCCAGTTGCTCACATTTCTCTTGGCCAGTTCCAGAAATAGTTTCTTTACATCTGTATACCAGCAAAAGATCAGAATCACCCTCGCAGTTGAAGCTTGAATTGTGAGTGCTGCACGTCTGGCATCACTCACAATAGTTTCTCTGCGGACAGTCTCTATGAATTCCAAACACACCCCTTTCCCCTGAACCTCTTCCTGAAATATCTGTAATATGGAGTTCAAAACACAAATATGTTCATACATATATGTAATTTGTACTACACATGAAAGAGATACATGAGAGACTTTTTCAGGCAATTTACAGTATAATAACAAAAACATACACCTGTATCGCCAATTGACCATAATCATTGTTTTCTACCACTGCTCCCATCCAAGTCCAGTGGAAGCGTATGGCCAGTCGTGCCATGGCCCGGGCTTGGTAAATATCACTGGGGATTGTTCTGAAGAAGTTAGGAAACTTGGGCCTGTCACTAAGACAGGGGCAGCTAGCCAAGTAGCTGATCTAAGGGAATAAAATACATTATTTTGACTTTTACAGTAATAATACCATGTTATTTTTAATTATGACATTTTAAAAATCATATCAGCTTGTTGATGTAGAAAAGAAAGGTTCATTAGAGTTTTTTTTCCTAAGGTATCGAAACTCACAACTGGAACAGAGAGAGGCCTCAGGGTCTGGGACAGCATTATGCCTGTTGTAGACATGGCAGCACCAATGAGCAAAGGAACAGGCTGACTACCTGCCGATAGCATTAGACATATAATTACAAGGACAAAGTTTTAATTCTATAATCATATCAGATGTTATTTTCATGGACACAGGAAATATAAACTGCATACTAAATTACATCAAGTCATACCTGCTGTCTCTCCAGGTTGTTCATAAGCTGCAGAACGAGAAGTAGAAGCTGTTAAGTTGCAGCTGTGTGCATCTCCTCCAACCAGTGACAGTGCAACTTGCAGAGCCCAGGGGTATCGGGCACAGCTATCAAGTATACGGTAGCCTAGGTTCACTCCTGGTAACAGGGTGCTGTCACAATTGATTTCCTCCATCGCAAACACCATAGCATATATATATTTTAAAGACTTTAGATCTAAACTGAGACCGCAGGAGAAGAAAGGAATAGTGAACAAAAGAAACTATAATATCAGTCAGTGAAAGAGAAAAACAATAATCATGGACATGAATATAAAAACAACAAATGTCCAAAAATGTCAAACATACCAGCATAAATGTGTTACAGCAAAATATTGAAATAATTCTACTATAATCAAAATATGCTATGTCAGATTTAACATTTTTACTAACATGGACCTAATATATAACATTATGAGAACTATAAACATTGCATATCTTTCTATCTCAACGTTTTGTAGAATTCATTTGTATCTTTGTCAGTATTTTAACAAAAACATATGAGCATGACAAGAAATAAAAACTACAGACACTGTGCTGTCATAATATGAACAACATAATAACCACCAGACATTCAATAACAATACATGTTGTGATTAAGTTTTACCCAGTGCAAGGTTCATAATGTGGCAGCTTGGTGAAGCTCTGCTCTACAGCTGAAGGTATGTAATGCAGATTGAAAAGTCCACCAATAATCACATCTCCATCCTGGGAGAGGCTGTTGTCACTCTGTGCACTCCAACGGGAGCACACTATCGCCTGAACCACCTGCAGACTCATCTTTCTGCACACTACACTGAGAAGCAGCAGGGAGAGGGCTGAGGAGGGCCACCGAGTGAACCAAGACATGGATGCAGCTGTTCTGGACATTGAACACATATAGGTAACTGTTACCTGAGCGTCAGAATATGCATCAACCAGAAGTGCAATAAATACACTCTGTGTGACACACAATTCACGTCAAACCGGACAATAGAGTGCATTAAGTTCAGAAAAAATGGTAATGTACCTCATAAACAACGTTCAACAGTTCCTGTTACCAAATTAAAAACTAAATTCCACATGTCCTCGTGTAACATCATTGCCTCATGTCAGTTACCTACAAAAAGAAAGGACATTATAAACAGAAACATGTTTCATTGGGTTAAAAAGTTCCTATCACAAGATAAATTGTTGACGCTGAAAATAGTATCTTGAATAGAGCATACCCCCCCCTCCCACTCTGCATAAGTGAAGTGTTGATGTGAGTATTTATAATAGGTGTAAAGCGTTTTACAAGGAAGTAAAACTGATGACACAAGCAGCACACAACTCAAAATTATACCTCTCTAGAGTGATGGTGGAAAAACAAACGGATGCTAGTGATTAACATGTATAAAGTTAGCAGTAGGCAAAAAGACTAAAGCCTAAAGTTCTGAATAAATGCATCTGTTGATGTACAGATAACATGCAGCCTAATCAAACTACTTATGCACTTGGAAAATTAAAAATAATGAAATATGCTATTTTAAGTCATTTTCTGTGCCACTAATTTGCTATGACTAGTTATATTTGGCAGCTCCTCTGAACTTTTAGCTGAGGTGAAGGCATGCAGTTACATCAGGATACTTGAATAGAAAACCATATGACTATCCTTCAAATGTACCATATTTTTCGTACTACAACAGAATAATACACCACATGCACTTTAAAGGAAACTGTTTTTATTTCACTTTGGCCAGCGGGGGAAGGTGCAGCAGGCCCCTAAAACACCCTGCGTCCTTTGATAATTTGAAAGAATTATCTGTTAATGTAACTTATTTCTCTTTTGTTTTTTAAGAAACTGATGGAGAGTTTCATTCAGTTGAGTTACAGTATTCAATCAAAACACAGAAAAAGAGAATGTCAAGCAGCCAGTTTAGTATCTGGCCCCACCATGTTAGATTCACATATTTGTCTTACCTGCATGGCTCCACTGCTAGCCACTGGTGGCCATGATGAATGCATCACATGCCACGGGAGCTATTGCTAGCCCAACTTGTACAATTTCCACCCAGGGATCAATAAAGTATTTCTGATTCTGATTCTGAACTAGCTGCGGTGGAAGGACTGCAGCTTCATAGCAAGCTGCCCCCATCTGTCGTAGCTTCAAATGTAAGGAGTGTGCCGAGACTACCACTTGATGGTGCCCCACCAAAGAAAAAGGCCAAGAAAGTGGATTGTTTTGGCAGCTTAAGTCAACACACTATCCTCAGGTTGCTGGTGTGCTCAGGCTGGGATGAGACTCCAAAGGCAGGTACACCGGCAATGGCATTCTTTAGACGGGTTCCTCCACAGGCCAAATTTTCTATGCTGTCCTCTCAGCCATACATTGAGGAGCTCCACAAATCCAAGACTCCAAATCTTCACCCTATACTGGACTTGAAGTGTTGCCCTTCCACAAGTACTGCAAATGTGCTCCAAGGCCTTTCTATGTCATGTGAGACGGTTTGGCCTTACTGTTAATTATGCAAAAAAGTTGGCTCATAGCCAGCTTAAGTGTGTTCATCGGGTCAACCCTGGACTCCTGCCAAATTCTGGCCTCCTCAACTCCACAGTGAGTAGAGGCCATACTCCAGTTTCTCTTCTGTTTTCAGAAGAACAGGAGGTTGAAATATAGCCTTTTTCTAGGTCTGTTGGGTGTGCTGATATCAGTGACATCATTAGTGCCACTGGGTTGCACAGATCCAAGAAAGTCAGGGTGTCGAGCCACTGCCTCCTCGCATTGTGGCCATGGAGAGACAGGGCATATTTAGCTGGGGACATCTCATTGGGTTCGATCCCCTCACGTCATGTAGTGGTGATGGCCGTTGCTTCGCCCTGCTGGTAGGTGGCAGTATGCAGCACAGAGTGGTGAGGGGGCTCTGGACGGCACAGGAAATTACAGAGCACATAAATGTGCTCAAGCTCCATGCTATATAGTTGGTGCTCCACAAATTCCTTGTTAGGCAACAGTTAATGGAGTTTATTTTGAAGTTGATGGAGTAGACTTGCAGAGTGAGCCGGAGTTTGACAGAGAAGCGGGCAGGTTGAGTTGAGAGAGCTGGAAGCTGGTTTTAACTGAGATGTGGAATGTAGGGCGGATTCTCATGGTACTGGGTAACCTTAGCCTGACAGCAGTTAGATTGATTATTCGTTCTACAACAAATGGATCGATGTTACGAGCTGATGACTTCTTGGATTCAGTGCATTTGGACTGAGGAAACAGTGGTGGTTGGTAACCCAAAGAAGACTCAAAAGGTAAAAAACCTGTGGCTGCGCTGGTCATGCATACTCAATTCAAGTGCACTAGGAGCTCCAAGATGTAGGGCTGGTGGTGGTTACGCACCCTAGTGCAGCCTCCTGGTCTTGGTGTGACCTCCCTGTCTGGCCATTAGTCTGTTTGAGGAGGGATAGGGTGCGGGTCATTAACCTGAATGGCAGGCTAAACTGGAAATGTGCACCTAATGGAGAGCCTGGGAACGGACTGAATCAGGAACAAATAGGCAGTTAGGTGGACCAGTACCTGGGTCAGGTTGTGTCTGCTGAGTCTCTCTCACAATGGTTTCGATCTCCCAGGAAACTGCTGCCACAATGGAGGTAGAGGGGAGTGTCTGTGCTGGAGGGAGACTCTTCAGAGACATGCTGGTGGAAGAGGGCATCAGGTTTAACATTTCTGGAACCCAGTTGGTAGGTGAGATTGAAGTTGAACCGACCAAAATACAATGCCCAGCATGCTTGGCAGGAGTTAAGACACTTGGCTTGCTGAATATAGGCTAGGTTTTTATGGTCTGTCCACACAATAAACGGTAGCCCGGCTTCCTCCAGCCAATGGCAAGTTTGACTGCAAGTAGCTCCCTATTTCCTATGTCATAGTTACCTTCAACTGGGGAGATGCGATGAGAGAAGAAGGCGGAGGGAAGAAGCTTTTGGTCAGGATCAGAGGGCATAGAGAGAACTACCCCTGCCACTTCAGTGTCAGATGCATCAACCTGCTGAAAGACTGCTGGAGCGTTGGCTAGACCAATAGGCATTACCAGATATTCGAATTGACCAAGAGGTGGGTTGAATGCCATCTTCCATTCATCTCCTTCTCTGATTTGGACCAGATGATACGGGTTCCTGAGATCCAGCTTCGTGAAAACAGTGGCACCATGGAGAGGCTCAAAAGCAGAGTTGATTAAAGGCAGAGGATATTTGTTCTTTACAGTGACAGTTAGTCAACCCATAGAAATAAATACAGAGACGTAGCGAGTGATCCTTCTTAGAAACAAAAAAGAAACCCACACCAACAGAGGAGGAACAAGGTCGGATTCTGCCTGCAGGCAGTGAGTCTTTTATATAAATCTCTCTCTCTGGACACGACAGATTGTAGAGTCTACTAGTTGGGAGAGGGGCACCAGGAAGTAGATCTATGGTGGAATCATAAGGGCGATGAGAAGGCAAAGAGTGATCGAAGTATTTTCTGAAAACCTGTGTGATGGTGACCTCTGTTGGATGCAGAGTGGATTGCAGGCAGGAAGAATGGCAGAATGAACACCAACTGATTATTTTTCCACCAATCAATGTGGTGATTATGTTGTTTCATCCAAGGATAACCCAGAACGAGAGGTGTCTTGGGGAGGAGATGATATAAAACTGAACGGGCTCCCTATGATTACCTGACAGAACCAGGGTTACAGAAACAGTGCAATGAGTTCGGGCCAGAGATCTATCATCTAGAGCACTAGCTGTGCGCAGGGACTCAGGCCGTTCAAGAGGAATTTCTGACTGGAGTACCAAACCTTTATCCAAAAAATTACCCTCAGCGTCAGAGTCAATCAGAGCTAAGAGAGGCAAGATGAACTTGTTGAAACAAAGGGTAGCTTGAATTTGCATTCTGGGTTGAACAGGAACCTAGGAATCATTCTAGCTCATCACTGCTATTGGTGAACCATGTCACAAGTTGTAAAGAATCATGGGGACCATGACATTACTACCATATTTGAGACAAGTCTACTGTGTACCATGTCATTGTCAAGGGGGCACCTGATCGACCCTGACACTACGGGTGGCACAGCAACTTCTCATGTAGGTTTCCCTTGATCCTCTTCTCTAGAGTGATGGTGGAAAACAATCAAATGCTAGCAAGTGATTAGTATGTATGACGTTAGCAGTTAGCAAAAAGCCTCCAGGAACATGCAGCCTCACTCTCACTACTGGATGCTTTTCAATATAGCATATTCTTATATGGTTTGGAACAATTCAAAGTGTAGAAACATGTTATTTTATGGGGGGTTTTCTGCACCCCTAATTTGCTATGGTGAGTTTTGTTTTGTAGCTCCTCTAAATTTTTAGTTGAGGTGAAGGCACGCAGTCAAGTCAGGATACTAAGATATAAAACTATATTTGTTTGTCCTTCAAATGTTCCATATGTTTCATACTATAAGACATTTAGTCAGTTGAGGTACAGTATTTCATCAAAACACAGAAAAAGAGAACAACCAACCACATTCATACAAAATGAATTCATAACATTATTTTTAATTTAAATGTTTTTCTTTAAAGTTCCCCTCCACCCAAAAATATGTTTTTATTCTCGTTCCTACAGTTGAATGTTTAAGCTTCACTGTACAGAATGATGTATGTGCAGAGTTTGACACTATTAGGATGTCTTCACATTCATCTCCTGAAAGTGGAAAGTTTCTGTGTTCATTGAAAATCCCATTTTCAGGGGTTGGCCTACAAACATGATTTGTGACATCACAAATAGTTTGGAAGCCAATCCTGGTCCAATGATCAACTTCATCCAACAGTTCAACTTATATTTATATATATACTGGATTTTTAATGAGGGAGAAGGACTAGATGTCATTTCAAAGATTTTACCAAGATAATTGCACCTTTTTTGTGAAACGAACATATCAGATACGAATTATTATTCAAAGCTGAGCAATTTATATACACTGTTGCCCATAAAGTTGGAATAATTTTGTTTTCAGACACATTCCTCTTTTTATTCCTATTTATACACATCAGTAATCACCTTTGACCAGGTGCAATGATTACATACTGAGTCCCAGTTACCCAGGTGAAACGAATTCATGCTTAACAATTGTTTGGCGCTATAAATGGCAAGACATTCACTGTGTTGTCCTTTTCCTGCTTAAAGTCTGTATGCAGTAAGTCCACGTTTTCAGAATTGGCTGTATAATTTTCAACCAAATTTGACACAGAAGTTCCCTAGGCTATGCCTCGTCCGACACAACTGGCAATACACCAAAGAGTGCTTGCACTCTGACAGGACAGACACAAACAAGCCAACATTGCTGATTTCCTTGGAATATCACAGAGTGCGGTCTGTAAAATCCTCAAACATCATCGAGAGGAGGGTCATTTGAGGCCACAAAAATCTCCAGGACGACCACGACTAACTACCAGACGAGATGATCGGCAACTGCTTAATCTGTGCCGTAGAAATCGGAAAATGCCAGCGAGCTGCCTTCGTCGTTTGCGGAGAAGACACCATGGAATCAACGTTCCCGCCAAACTGTAAATCGAAGATTGCTTCAGCATGGTTACCGAGCAAAACGAATGACCAAGTGTCCACGCCAAACTGTTCAACACAGAGTTGCTCGACTTTGCTGGCCTAGGGAGCGCAGAAGATTACAGCTTGGGCACTGGCGACATGTTGTCTTTATGGATGAGAGCCACTATATCCTTGACCGTATAGATGGAAGACAAAGGGTGCGGCGATTACGTGGTGAGAACCTCCGCAATGACTGCATCCAGGAAACTACTCAAGGAGGTGGCGGCTCAGTGATGGTATGGGCCGGTATTCGTTATGGAGGAAAAACGTCATTGGTGGTGCTGGATGGAAACGTCAACGCCGTCGTGTTCCCGGGATATCCTGGAGAACCATTGCCTCCCACACGTAAGAAGGGTCTATGGGAACAACTTTAGGCTACAAGACGACAATGCAAGAGCACATAGGGCAGCTGCAGTGAGAGAATTTCTTGATGCAGAGGGGGTGCAGCAGATGCTATGGCCTGCTTGCTCATCTGATATGAACCCTATCGAGCATGCCTGGGATGCCTTAGGCCAAGCCCTTAATGAGAGGGACAATATTCCTCAGAGTCTACAGGAATTAGCCCGGGATCTGACCGAAGAGTGGGACGCCCTGCCCATTGACAGCATCAACAAGCTTGTGGACAGTATGCCACGACATCTTAACGGGGTGGCCATACTCAATATTAGTGACTGAGTGACATTTGAAAGCGTAACATTGGGCATTCTTATGCATGAAATCCCCTCGAATATGTATTTCCTGTTAAATTGGGTTTCCTGTTAAAGGTTGAAAAATTTAAACAAAGCCCTTAATCCTATTGTTCAATACCCCCAATTTTGTTTGTGGTTTAATTTTCACTGTGATATGTTTGGAAAAGATTGATCAATAAAGTTTTGGGAAGATATACACTTTATCTATCAAGAATAAATCACATTGTCACAATCATTTCATGAGAAGAGGTAAAAAATATTTAACTTTAACTTTATGGGCAACAGTGTACATGTTGAAACATGTCTGGAGGGTATCTTTAAAGCTTGATTAATAATGTTATTTTAGCATTTAATGTCTAAGAACAGCAGAAATATTCTTGGATATTCAATCGATAATGAAAGCCATAACTATGTCTGGCTGCAAGACATTTATTACAGCTAAGCACATTAACAATTAGCATTATTTAGACGAAAGGTATTGACATAACACATACACATGAACACATACATGATACCAGACACTTGGGATAAAGAGTCATATGCTCACATTCAAGCCAGAAAAATTATTTGGCCATCAGGTGTTTCTTAGAATTTTTCTCAGGCCTCAAAAGAATGATGAAACATTTGGGGGCAAAAATGCAGAGCAGTAAACCATAGCTAGAGGCTAGGATGGCAAAAATCTCCACAGCGACAACATACTTCCCAGGAGAGCTAACGTAAGCCGGGACAAAGGCCACCCAAACAGCACAGAATATCAGCATGCTGAAGGTAATCAGTTTGGCCTCATTGAAATTGTCAGGGAGTTTCCGTGCAAGAAAGGCCAAGAGGAGGCAGGTGCAGGCCAGCAGGCCAATGTAACCCAGAACCAGAGAGAAGCCCACCACAGAGGCCATTGCACATTCCAGGGTGACCTTTGACCCTTGGAAACCCAGATCTCGTTGAGGCACTGGAGGGCTGAGGGACAGCCATGTGGCACAGATGATAACCTGCATGGAAAGTAAACACATTTATTATTTTTTGTATCCAGTGTAGTTGCTCATACAGGAGAATGTTCTCCTCATTTAATCAATAAAATAATAATCACACCTGTATACAGGTGTGTTTTTGAGTATTGTTATTGACAAGTGTATCTACAACTCTGACCTGTATACAGGTAAAAACGCAGACACTTGCTCTCTGTTGGCCAGGACCAAACCACTTCATCAAGGCTTCAGCACCAGGGCGAGCTGAGCGGAAAACAGCAATAACTACTAGGGTTTTGACCAGAAGACAGGAAACACAAAGTACAAAGCTGATCCCAAAAGCTGCCTGCTGGAACCGGCAAGACCACACCGATGGACGACCAATGAACACCAGTGAACACAGGAAACAGAGCTTCAGTGACAGAAGAAGCAGGAAGCTCAGTTCTGAATTATTGGCTCGCACCTTGAGGTGAATCAGATTAACAGACAAAGATGTGGCCATTTGAACTTTGAACTTGTATTTAATGAAAGAAAGGAATGTGAAAGAATTTCAAATGCATACAACAAACTCTGTCATATTGCTCTGGGTTCTTACCATAGGTGTTTGACGGTAGTAAAGAAACACCACAAACACAGCTGTTGTCACCGCAGCACCAGACACAGCTGCGGTGGTCAGGGTAATGCCCAAGGTTTCATTAAAGAAAAGGAAGTCCAGTTGGCGAGGGATGCAGGCAGTTCGTTCAACATTGGACCAGAACTCCAATGGACAACGCTCACAGTGAAGGGAACCTGAGAGAGAGAAAAAAGAGCAGAGAGGGGAGGAAAATAAAACACAAAGGGGAAAATTAAGGCTGCGAGCACGAATTTCTGTTATCTTATGAAGTGATTTCCTCACCAGTTTTATTGCTAATCTCCCCTTCAGCACATGGGATACAGTCAAAGCAGCAGACAGACTCCCCTTTCCTGTTGGCCATCCGGGTGCCTGGGGGGCAGCTCTCACTGCACACTGAAACAGGCACCTGAACAAAAAGCCAATTCATATTCTCAATGACATAATCTTGTGAATCGACAAAGACATTCATTTCAACAGCAAATTAGTAGCCTTGAGACAACTTGTTGATCTGACTACCCGATTGGATCCTGTGCTCCACTGAATAGCTGACTCATTAAGGTGGAGGTCAAACCCATCAACACGACCAATCAAGACAAGTTTGAGTGGCCCCTTAGGGGTGTTCTGCCAGTTGACGAGGTCGTACTTTGCTGGAATATCAGCTCCTTGGAAATAAAACATTTCACCCTGTGGTGTGGTGACATTCACTTTGTTCAAGTGCTGCAACAGCTGAAAGAAGCAAATGTTGAAGAAACTGTTGACATTTCAAAGAAAAATCTTTATACGAAAAATTCATTTACATTATTAAGTTTATCAGAACTTTAAGAACTGTCACCCTTGTGTTTACCTCTATGGGTTTGATGTGTTTTGGAGAGGAGCAAGTGGAGCTATTGTTTCTGGAAGAGCTGTCTCTGTCGGGGCAGGAGAGAAGGCTGTGAAGGGCGTGGGCTGCAGCATAAACAGCAAGGTAGACATTATATGCCACCCTCAGCTGGGAAGTATCAGTAAAGGGATGCTGCACTCCCTTCAGGGACTCTGTCCCACTGCAGGGTGGTAGTGAAGCTTTTTGAAGGGACCCCTTGTCAGGAGAAGAAGTAGAAACATTTGACGGATGGTCAGACCTTGTTTTGAGTGGTGAGGAGAAATATGAAGAGAGAGTTGTTGCATGTGATTGTGCAGCTCCAGGATTGCATCCAAACTCCTTTTGCCAGAACTCTCTTAAGAATTCATCATCAGGACGATTAATTGGGTGCAAACTTCTGAGATAATTTTCAAATCCAGGTATTGTTGAACTTCGAATGGCCACACCAAGAACACCACTTGCCACTTTAGAGATGGCAAGATCTTGGAGAAGATCGTCACTGGTACTCCAAGCCTCACTGGCCAGAAACTGCCTGTCAGTCACCTATAGTAAAAGAACACTCAAATAAATTGCGACGAGAAAAACAGACATCTTGATTTTACAAAATATATGTCTTTGCTAAATTGACGTCTACACAAACTTCCAAGCCAGTTGCTCACATTTCTCTTGGCCAGTTCCAGAAATAGTTTCTTTACATCTGTATACCAGCAAAAGATCAGAATCACCCTCGCAGTCGAAGCTTGAATTGTGAGTGCTGCATGTCTGGCATCACTCACAATAGTTTCTCTGCGGACAGTCTCTATGAATTCCAAACACACCCCTTTCCCCTGAACCTCTTCCTGAAATATCTGTAATATGGAGTTCAAAACACAAATATGTTTATATATATAGGTTATTTGCTCTATATATGAAAGAGATACAGGTATATGGGACACTTTTTCAGGCGATTTACAGTATAATAACAAAAACATACACCTGTATCGCCAATTGACCATAATCATTGTTTTCTACCACTGCTCCCATCCAAGTCCAGTGGAAGCGTATGGCCAGTCGTGCCATGGCCCGGGCTTGGTAAATATCACTGGGGATTGTTCTGAAGAAGTTAGGAAACTTGGGCCTGTCACTAAGACAGGGGCAGCTAGCCAAGTAGCTGATCTGAGGGAAAGACAGACATTATTTTCACACTTCTTTTACAGTAATACCATTTTATTTTTGATTAAGATATTTTCAAAGATGTTATCAGTCTTTTGATGTACACTGTATAAAAGAAAGGTTAATTACTTCCTAAGGTAATTAAACTCACAACTGGCACAGAGAGAGGCCCCAGGATCCTGGACAGCATTATGCCTGTTGTAGACGAAGCAGCAGCAATGAGCAAAAGAACAGGCTGACCACCTGTCAGTAACAGTAGGCATATAATTACACAAAGACAGGGGTGGAATGTAACTATATACATTTATTCATGCACTAGACTAAAGTACAAATTTAAGGTAATTGTACTTTACTGGAGTATTTCTATTTTATGCTACTTTCTACTTCTACTCCACTACATGTCAGAGGGAAACATTGTACTTTTTACTCCATTAGATTTATTTGACAGCTTTATATACTTGTTACTTTTTACATAGAAAAAATGTTGCTTATATGATATGATGCGGTACTATACTACAAATTTATCAAGTATTATATCTCAATTTGGCTCCACATTGACAAACTAGAACATTAAAATGCTCTTACATGTATTGATTGGTGATAAACACAGAATAATATATTATATTATCATATAACACTGTGAAAAGTGCCATTCTGCATAATGAGTACTTGTATATAATATTTCTGTACTTTTATTTAAGTGATATTTTTAATTTTTTCTTTTGTAATAGAGTATGTTCACACTATGTTCTTTCAACTTTTGCTTAAGTAAAGGATATGAGTACCTCTTCCACCACTTCATAAGGACAATCTTTTTATTCTATAATCATATCAGTTGTTCTTTTCATGGACACAGGAAATATAAACTGCATACTAAATTACATCAAGTCATACCTGCTGTCTCTCCAGGTTGTTCATAAGCTGCAGAACAAGACGTAGAAGCTATTAAGTTGCAGCTGTGTGCGTCTCCTCCAACCAGTGACAGTGCAACTTGCAGAGCCCAGGGGTATCGCGAACAGCTATCAAGTATACGGTAGCCCAGCCTCACTCCTGGTAGCAGGGTGCTGTTACGATTGATTTCCTCCACCGCGAACGCCATAGCATATGTATATTTTAATGATTCTAGATCTAAACTGAGGCCACAGGAGAAGAAAGGAATAGTGAATTAAATATTAAAAAAACAATACATATAAATCAGTGAAAGATAAAAATAACTCTCATGGACATGAATATAAGAACAAACAATGTCTAAAAATGTCATACATACCAACATAAATGTGATACAGCAAAATCTATTGAAATAATTCTACTATAATCAAAATACGCTTATTTCAGATGTATATAACTTTTTACACTTTAAATAATATGGACCTATTATATAACATTATGAGTACTATAAACATTGCATAACTTACTAGCTCAACATTTTGAATTAAATATTTTTATCTGTATTTCAACAAAAACATATGAGCATGACAAAAACTGTAAAAAATACAGATGCTGTGCTGTCATAATATGAACAACATAATAACCACCAGACATTCAATAACAATACATATTGTGATTAAGTTTTACCCAGTGCAAGGTTCATAATGTGGCAGCTTGGTCAAGCTCTGCTCTACAGCTGAAGGTATGTAATGCAGATTGAAAAGTCCACCAATAATCACATCTCCATCCTGGGAGAGGCTGTTGTCGCTCTGCGCACCCCAACGGGAGCACACTATCGCCTGAACCACCTGCAGACCCATCTGTCTGCACACTACACTGAGAAGCAGCAGGGAGAGGGCTGAGGAGGGCCACCGAGTGAGGAGCCAGGGGAACCAAGACATGGATGCAGCTGTTCTGGACATTGAACACATATAGGTAACTGTTACCTGAACGTCAGAATATGCATCAACCAGAAGTGCAATAAATACACTCTGTGTGACACACAATTCACATCAAACCTGACAACAAAGGGTATTAAGTTCAAACTAAAATGGTAATGTACCTCGTAGACAAAGTCAACAGTTCCTGGTACCAAAGACAAATGACTTTAAATTCCACATGTCCTCGTGTAACATCATAGCCTCATGTTACCTGCCAAAAGAAATGACATTATAGACAGAAACATTTTTCACTTGGTTAAAAAGCTCCTATCACAATATATATTGTCAACTCTGAAAATAGTATCTTGAATACGACATACCCCCCCTCCCACTCTGCACAAGTGAGGCGTTGATGTGAGTATTTATAATGGGTATAAAGCATTTTACAAGGAAGAAAAAATGATGACATAAGCAGCACACGATACAAAATTATTCCTCTCTAGAGTGATGGTGGAAAAACAATTGAATGCTAGGATTAACATGTATGAAGTTATGCAGTACACAAAAAAGCCTCCAGGAAATAAATGTGCCTGTTGATGTACAAATAACATGCAGCCTCATTCTTACTACTGGACACGTTTCAATAAAGTCTTTTTTAATTGGTTCTGGACAATTCAAAGTGAAGAAATATGCTATTTTATGTTATTTTTTGCATCGCTAATTTGCTCCTCTGACCCTTTAGCTGAAGTCAAGGCATGCAGTCAAATCAGGATACTTGAATAGAAATCCATTTATATGACTATCTTTCAAATGTACCATATTTGTCATAATATGGCAAAACAATGCATCCACAAGCATTTGAAAGGAAACTGTTTGTATTCTTTTTTATCAGAGTTCATTTACAATTTCCCCCCGGGGACCAATAAAGTATTTTTTATTCTGATTCTGATTCTGATTTAAAAAGTAAAATTATATTTCAATTGTATTTCACTCAGCCCCTACAGAACCTCCCTTACCATGAATAAATGATCGATTCAATTAAAATATTCTGTGTTCTGAAAAAGCTGATGGAGACTTTTATTCAGTTGAACTACAGTATTTAATCAAAACACAGAAAAGGAGAACAACCAACAACATTAATGCAAAATGAATAACATTTTTATTAAAAAGCATTTCATTTAAATGCATGTTTATCCTTAATTGTAGATGCGTAATGTTATATTAGCATTTAATGATGTCTAAGAAGAGCAGAAATATTCTTAGATATTCAGTTACCAATGACAGCCATAACTATGTGTGGCTGCAAGAAATTTCATACAGCTGAGCACATTAATAATTAGCATTATTTAGATAAAAAGAATTTACATAATACATACATGATAACAGGCAGGGGCAAGTTGGGTGGCCACCAGACACACAAGATGAAGAGTCATATGCTCACATTCTGGCCATCAGGTGTTTCTTGGTGTTTTTCTCAGGCCTCAAAAGAATGATGAAACATTTGGGGGCAAAAATGCAGAGCAGTAAACCATAGCTAGAGGCCAGGATGGCAAATATCTCCACAGCGACAACATATTTCCCAGGAGAGCTAACGTACGCAGGGACAAAGGCCCCCCAAACAGCACAGAATATCAGCATGCTGAAGGTGATCAGTTTGGCCTCATTGAAGTTGTCAGGGAGTTTCCGAGCAAGAAAGGCCAAGAGGAGGCAGGTGCAGGCCAGCAGGCCAATATAACCCAGAACCAGAGAGAAGCCCACCACAGAGGTCATGGCACATTCCAGGGTGACCTTTGACCCTTGGAAACCCAGATCTCGTTGAGGCACTGGGGGACTAAGGGACAGCCATGTGGCACAGATGATAGCCTGCATGACAGGTGAAAATGTTTCAGTGTTATTATTTAACATTATTTTCATGAAATAATTTTCTGCTCAAAAATATGGTAAAATGTTCTCATTATTTAATCAATAAAACAAAATTCACACAAAATATTACCTGTATACAGGTAAATAGGCAGACACTTCCTCTCTGTTTGCCAGGACCAAACCACTTCATCAAGGCTTCAGCACCAGGTCGAGCTGAGCGGAAAACAGCAAGAACTACTAGGGTTTTGACCAGAAGACAGGAAACACAAAGTACAAAGCTGATCCCAAAGGCTGCCTGCTGGAACCGGCAAGACCACACCGATGGACGACCAATGAACACCAGTGAACACAGGAAGCAGAGCTTCAGCGACAGAAGAAGCAGGAAGCTCAGTTCTAAATTGTTGGCTCGCACCTTGAGGTGAATCAGATTAACAGACGAAGATGTGGCCAGACAAAGACTCAAATGCATACAACGAACTGTTATATTACTCTGGGTTCTTACCATAGGTGTTTGACGGTAGCAAAGAAACACCACAAACACAGCTGTTGTCACTGCAGCACCAGACACAGCTACTGTAGTCAGAGTAATGCCCAAGGTTTCATTAAAGGAAAGGAAGTCCAATTGACGAGGGATGCAGGCAGTTTGTTCAACATTGGACCAGAACTCCAATGGACAACGCTCACAGTGAAGGGAACCTGAGAGAGAGAAAAAAGAGCAGAGAGGGAAGGAAAATAAAACACAAAGGGGAAAATTAAGGCTGCGAGCACGAATTTCTGTTATCTTATGAAGTGATTTCCTCACCAGTTTTATTGCTAATCTCCCCTTCAGCACATGGGATACAGTCAAAGCAGCAGACAGACTCCCCTTTCCTGTTGGCCATCCGGGTGCCTGGGGGGCAGCTCTCACTGCACACTGAAACAGGCACCTGAACAAAATGCCAATTCATATTCTCAATGACATAATCTTGTGAATCGACAAAGACATTCATTTCAACAGCAAATTAGTAGCCTTGAGACAACTTGTTGATCTGACTACCCGATTGGATCTTGTGCTCCATTGAATAGCTGACTCATTAAGGTGGAGGTCAAACCCATCAACACGACCAATCAAGACAAGTTTGAGTGGCCCCTTAGGGGTGTTCTGCCAGTTGACGAGGTCGTACTTTGCTGGAATATCAGCTCCTTGGAAATAAAACATTTCACCCTGTGGTGTGGTGACATTCACTTTGTTCAAGTGCTGCAACAGCTGAAAGAAGCAAATGTTGAAGAAACTGTTGACATTTCAAAGAAAAATCTTTATACGAAAAATTCATTTACATTATTAAGTTTATCAGAACTTTAAGAACTGTCACCCTTGTGTTTACCTCTATGGGTTTGATGTGTTTTGGAGAGGAGCAAGTGGAGCTATTGTTTCTGGAAGAGCTGTCTCTGTCGGGGCAGGAGAGAAGGCTGTGAAGGGCGTGGGCTGCAGCATAAACAGCAAGGTAGACATTATATGCCACCCTCAGCTGGGAAGTATCAGTAAAGGGATGCTGCACTCCCTCCAGGGACTCTGTCCCACTGCAGGGTGGTAGTGAAGCTTTTTGAAGGGACCCCTTGTCAGGAGAAGAAGTAGAAACATTTGACGGATGGTCAGACCTTGTTTTGAGTGGTGAGGAGAAATATGAAGAGAGAATTGTTGCATGTGATTGTGCAGCTCCAGGATTGCATCCAAACTCCTTTTGCCAGAACTCTCTTAAGAATTCATCATCAGGACGATTAATTGGGTGCAAACTTCTGAGATAATTTTCAAATCCAGGTATTGTTGAACTTCGAATGGCCACACCAACAACGCCACTTGCCACTTTAGAGATGGCAAGATCTTGGAGAAGATCGTCACTGGTACTCCAAGCCTCACTGGCCAGAAACTGCCTGTCAGTCACCTATAGTAAAAGAACACTCAAATAAATTGCGACGAGAAAAACAGACATCTTGATTTTACAAAATATATGTCTTTGCTAAATTGACGTCTACACAAACTTCCAAGCCAGTTGCTCACATTTCTCTTGGCCAGTTCCAGAAATAGTTTCTTTACATCTGTATACCAGCAAAAGATCAGAATCACCCTCGCAGTCGAAGCTTGAATTGTGAGTGCTGCACGTCTGGCATCACTCACAATAGTTTCTCTGCGGACAGTCTCTATGAATTCCAAACACACCCCTTTCCCCTGAACCTCTTCCTGAAATATCTGTAATATGGAGTTCAAAACACAAATATGTTTATATATATAGGTTATTTGCTCTATATATGAAAGAGATACAGGTATATGGGACACTTTTTCAGGCGATTTACAGTATAATAACAAAAACATACACCTGTATCGCCAATTGACCATAATCATTGTTTACTACCACTGCTCCAATCCAAGTCCAGTGGAAGCGTATGGCCAGTCGTGCCATGGCCCGGGCTTGGTAAATATCACTGGGGATTGTTCTGAAGAAGTTAGGAAACTTGGGCCTGTCACTAAGACAGGGGCAGCTAGCCAAGTAGCTGATCTAAGGGAAAGATAGACATTGCTTTTACAGTAATAGCATTTTAATTGTAATTATATATTTTTTGTAAATCCTTCTCAGCCTGTTGACGTACTCTGTATAAAAGGTTCATTATTTCCAAAGGTAATTAAACTCACAACTGGCACAGAGAGAGGCCCCAGGATCCTGGACAGCATTATGCCTGTTGTAGATGCAGCAGCAGCAATGAGCAAAGGAACAGGCTGACCACCTGTCAGTAACAGTAGACATATAATTACATATACATATATATATATATACATATACATTTACTCGTGCACTAGACTGAAGTACAAATTTGAGGTACTTGTATTTTACTGGAGTATTTCTATTGTTTTTTTTCCTACTATCCTTAATTTGAGAGAAGACAGAATAAAACTGTCATGACTTTTTTGAGTCTCAGTATGGGTGCATGATTGGTAATACGCTAGTGAACCACATTATGTATTCAGATGATCTTGTTGTCCTTAGTCCATGTAGTGCTGGTCTCCAGCAGCTCCTTTATGTTCTGTGCATGGTGTGGAACATTATATCAAATACAATGCCAGTAAGAGTGTTGTCTTGATCTGTAGATCCAAAGAAGACAAATGCCTAAACCTGACTTCAAAATGTCTGATATCAATCTTGGTGTCTGTAATAATGTAAAATTTGTTGGGCATGATGATGATATATATAGGCAATGCCACAAGATGTATACACAAGCAAACATTCTCTCATAAGTTTAGTACGTGTGTAGTGAGGGAACATGTCTCTGTACAGAGCATATTGTACACTGCTCTATACTGCACACTTGTGGTCAAACAACAAGCTTACAGAGACTTCAAATGGCTTATAATGACGCCATGAGAATATTACTTAAGAGACCTAGATCGATCAAGTGAAATGTTTTTGGCTGCAAGAGTCAATACTTTCCAAACAGAAAAAAATCTCATGTACAGTGCATAACAAATTTATTAGACCACCACCCAGTGTAAGGTGTTTGCCACCGCTGCCCTAAATTAACAGTATTGCTGATTACCAAAATATTTTATGTTTCTGTAATGGTTAATCCACCAGTATGTGCAAGCCAAGCTCTTTAATCAAAATGATATCTTTAATGCTAAAATATGATTATTGTTGTTATCCATGAATTCTCAAATTTACTGCTTTACAAAAAAGCAGAAAAAAATGGTACAGCACATTATTATTTTTTGATTGAGATGCCAAATAACAGTTATTTATTTGCATTCCTGAACAGAAAAATTTGTTTTGTGGTTGCAAGAATGCAAGCTGTTATCAGGGCCAAAGGAGGTCATACAAAAAAAGATTTTTGGTAAATACATGTGAATAAGGACTATTTAGTTGTTCCAGTTTGTTATTTGCCTAATAAATAACAATACAATTTTTAGTTTGAATCAAGTTTTTGACAGATTTCTAAAATATTTGTGTTTTCTCATTTTTATGACAGGTGGTCTAATAAATGTGTTAAGCACTGTATATATTTATTTGCCAGCTTAGTGACTCTGAAAATGCAATCATCTTGGTTTTATCAAACATAGCTTAGTTCTGCACGCTACCAATCCCAGCTATGGAGACATTAGTACAATTGTCTCTTCATAAGACATTAATATATATTTTTTTCTCTTTCAAACTATGATGTTTTATTTTGCTCTTAGATGTAATTTATCATATGTAATGTCTTGTCTTTTATCTGGACCCTGAGTCTGAAATAAATGTTGATCAATTGATTGATTGTACTTTTATTTAAGTTACATTTTCAATTCAGGACTTTCACTTGTTATCATATCAGTTGTTATTTTCATGGATATAGTAAATATTAAGTGCATACTAGATTATATCAAGTCATACCTGCTATCTCTCCAGGTTGTTCATAAGCTGCAGAACGAGACGTAGAAGCTGTTAAGGTGCAGCTGTGTGTGTCTCCTCCAACCAGTGACAGTGCAACTTGCAGAGCCCAGGGGTATCGGGCACAGCTATCAAGTATACGGTAGCCCAGCCTCACTCCTGGTAGCAGAGTGCTGTCACAATTGATTTCCTCCACCGCAAACGCCATAGCATATGTATATTTCAATGACTCAAGATCTAAACTGAGGCCACAGGAGAAGAAAGGAATAGTGAATAAAACAGAAACCGACAATATCAATCACTGAAAGACAAAAATAATTCTCATGGACATGAATATAGAAACAACAAATGTCCAAAAATGTCACACATACTAACATAAATGTATTACAGCAAAATCTATTGAAATAATTCTACTACAGTCATAATATGCACATCTCAGATACATGTAACATTGATATTAATATGGACTTTATGAGTATTATATAAAACATTATGAGTACTATAACATTTTGAATTAAATTATATCTCTATCTTCTATCTTATCTCTATTTTAACAAAAACATATGAGCGTGGCAAAAACTATAAAAAATACAGACACTGCACTGTCATAAAATGACCAACATAATAACCATCAGACATGCAATAACAATACATATTGTGATTAAGTTTTACCCAGTGCAAGGTTCATAATGTGGCAGCTTGGTGAAGCTCTGCTCTACAGCTGAAGGTATGTAATGCAGATTGAAAAGTCCACCAATAATCACATCTCCATCCTGGGAGAGGCTGTTGTCGCTCTGCGCACCCCAACGGGAGCACACTATCGCCTGAACCACCTGCAGACCCATCTGTCTGCACACTACACTGAGAAGCAGCAGGGAGAGGGCTGAGGAGGGCCACCGAGTGAACCAAGACATGGATGCAGCTGTTCTGGACATTGAACACATATAGGTAACTGTTACCTGAGCGTCAGAATATGCATCAACCAGAAGTGCAATAAATACACTCTGTGTGACACACAGTTCACATCAAACCTGATAATAGAGTGCATTAAGTTCAAACTAAAATGGTAAGGTACCTCGTAGACAACGTTCGACAGTTCTGGTACCAAGGACAAATGTCATTAAATTCCACGTCTTAGTGTAAGATCATAGCCTTATGTCAGATACCTACAAAAAGAAAGGACATTATAAACAGAAACATGTTTCTCTTGGTTAAAAAGCTCCTATCACAAAATAAATTGTTGACTCTGAAAATGGTGTCTTGAATAGAGCATACCCCCCCTCCCACTCTGCACAAGTGAAGTGTTGATGTGAGTATTTATAATAGGTGTAAAGCATTTTGCAAGGAAGTAAAAATGATGACACAAGCAGCACACAACCCCAAATTATTCCTCTCTAGAGTGATGATGGAAAAACAATCGAATGCTTGCAAGTGATTCGAGTGTATGAACTTAGCAGCAAGCAAAAAAGCCTCCTGGCAGCAAACGTTCTGAATAAATGTGCCTGTGGATGAACAGATAAGATGCAGCCTCACTCTCACTACTGGATATATTTCAATGTAGTCTGGTTTAAGTTGGTTCTGGACAATCTGAAGTAAAGAAATATGGTCCCATAGAAAGTGAGATCTCCATGTCTTTCTTGATTATAAAGCAGGTCTGGGTGCTGTATAAATACTGTGAAAGTATCAAAACGCTCAGTCTACGGAGAAATGCACACAGCCCATATTCAGAAACTGTGACTTTAAACAAACCGTCAACACTTCTGTAAGGTTGTGATGTCACAACTATACGGCACGCCCACAAAGTACAGGGATACTCATCCACCCGCTCAGTCTGTCTAAGTTATTCGACTGCTCAGCTCAGGACTACTCTTCAAGTTTTTGGAGATTGTTAAGTCTAAAACGGCTTGTTTCAGACAGAGGGTGAACGGAAGGGCTGCATGAAGGGCCAGTATAAGATAAATAGGGACTTTTTTCAACTATGAATTATGCAAAGCTACTCCAGTAGAATCCCAGAATAAAAATACGGAGCTGAAATAAGCATAATATAGGACTAATATGGCAATATGGTATATGGGTTATTTTCTGCGCTACTAATTTGCTATGGGCAGTTATGTTTAGCAGCTCCGGGATACTTGAATAGAAAACCATATATATGACTATATTGACTTCAAATGTACCATATTTTTCATACTATATACTATACCATACTATATATATACATTGAATAATGCATCAATTGCACTTGAAAGGAAACTGTTTTTATTTCACTTTGGCCAGCTGGGGAGGAGGCTGCAGGCCCCTAAAACACCTCCCCTCCCATGCTAACATGAATGAA
The DNA here is from genome assembly GCF_043641665.1 of Enoplosus armatus. Lineage (NCBI taxonomy): Eukaryota > Metazoa > Chordata > Actinopteri > Centrarchiformes > Enoplosidae > Enoplosus > Enoplosus armatus. Next base: position 12,068,829 of record NC_092184.1, on the reverse strand, counting down.
TTCTGTTAATGGAATGTGATAGCACTTAAATGTGTATTTTTCTTTAATAGTAGATGAAAAATGTTATTTCAGCATTTGATTATGTCTGAGAACAGCAGAAATATTCTTGGATATTCAGACAAGAAAGAAAAGGATTGTTTGGCAGCTTAAGTCGACACATTAGCCTCATAGTTTGCTGAGATTAAAGACATGCTTCTAAACTTTCATCCAGGCAGGAGGATTGCAACCCGGGTGGACAATGCTCACTCTCCCAGGCCACAGTGTTGCATTAAAGATTATTTATTTATTATTGGTATTACTAGTGAAGTCTTATGATACGGCGGCACGCATAGGCCATGTTGGAAACTCTCTTTGCTACCTAATTGTAGCCCTGTCCCAGTCCCTGCAACCCTGCAATACTCCGGCATGGATGCTTCCATCCAGAGCCTCAGTGATGCATCTCAGCAGGCATTCGCCTTTATGACCAGGGAGCTTGGCAGGCTAATGTCAACGTTTACCCTGACTGAGCTGCCCTATAGACCCTTGTGTATATATATGTATATACACATTTTTTATATATACATATATATATATGTACAAGGGCTGAACAAATTTGGGCTCCTCCTGGGCATATTAGTTCTTTCAATTTCAATTAAAATGTTCTGTTTTCTGAAAAAACTGAGACTTTTATTTAGTTGAAGTACAGTATTTAATCAAAACACAGAAAAAAAGAACAATCGACTTCATTAATACACAAATACATTAATAACATTTTTAGTAAACAGCATTTCATTTAAATGTGTTTTCTATTGATGGTAGATGAATAATATATAATAATAATAACATATAATATTTGCATTTAACGATATCTAAGAAATAAATATTCTTAGACATTCAATTATCAATGAAAGTGATGGCTGTGAACTGTGTGGCTGCAAGACATTTCATTTAGCTTAGCACATTAACAATTACCATTTGGATAAAAGGAATTGACATAACACATGCACGTGAACACATGCATGATACCAGTTGGGGGGCCAACAGACAAATGTGATAAAGCTCCCATTCAAGCTGGAAAAACTATCTGGCCATCAGGTGTTTCTTAGTGTTTTTCTCAGGCCTCAAAAGAATGATGAAACATTTGGGGGCAAAAATGCAGAGCAGTAAACCATAGCTAGAGGCCAGGATGGCAAAAATCTCCACAGCGACAACATACTTCCCAGGAGAGCTAACGTACGCAGGGACAAAGGCCCCCCAAACAGCACAGAATATCAGCATGCTGAAGGTGATCAGTTTGGCCTCATTGAAGTTGTCAGGGAGTTTCCGTGCAAGAAAGGCCAAGAGGAGGCAGGTGCAGGCCAGCAGGCCAATGTAACCCAGAACCAGAGAGAAGCCCACCACAGAGGTCATGGCACATTCCAGGGTGACCTTTGACCCTTGGAAACCCAGATCTCGTTGAGGCACTGGGGGACTGAGGGACAGCCATGTGGCACAGATGATAACCTGTGTAAAACATGAAAATATTTCAGCATTATTATTTAACATCAAGTGTGGTTGCTCATAAATATAATAAAATATTCTCATCATTTTGTCAATGAAACAAAATTTTACCTGTACACAGGTACAAAGGCAGACACTTCCTCTCTGTTGGACAGGACCAAACCACTTCATCAAGGCTTCAGCACCAGGCCGAGCTGAGCGGAAAACAGCAAGAACTACTAGGGTTTTGACCAGAAGACAGGAAACACAAAGTACAAAGCTGATCCCAAAGGCTGCCTGCTGGAACCGGCAAGACCACACTGATGGACGACCAATGAACACCAGTGAACACAGAAAGCAGAGCTTCAACGACAGAAGAAGCAGGAAGCTCAATTCTGAATTGTTGGCTCGCACCTTGAGATGAATCAGATTAACAGACAAAGATGTGGCCAGACAAAGACTCAAATGCATACAACGAACTGTTATATTACTCTGGGTTCTTACCATAGGTGTTTGACGGTAGTAAAGAAAAACCACAAACACAGCTGTTGTCACTGCAGCACCAGACACAGCTACTGTAGTCAGAGTAATGCCCAAGGTTTCATTAAAGGAAAGGAAGTCTAATTGACGAGGGATGCAGGCAGTTTGTTCAACATTGGACCAGAACTCCAATGGACAACGCTCACAGTGAAGGGAACCTGAGAGAGAGAAAAAAGAGCAGAGAGGGAAGGAAAATAAAACACAAAGGGGAAATTAAGGTTGCGAACATGACTTTCTGTTATCTTATGAAGTGATTTCCTCACCAGTTTTATTGCTAATCTCCCCTTCAGCACATGGGATACAGTCAAAGCAGCAGACAGGCTCCCCTTTCCTGTTGGCCATCCGGGTGCCTGGGGGGCAGCTCTCACTGCACACTGAAACAGGCACCTGAACAAAAAGCCAATTCATATTCTCAATGACATAATCTTGTGAATCGACAAAGACATTCATTTCAACAGCAAATTAGTAGCCTTGAGACAACTTGTTGATCTGACTACCCGATTGGATCCTGTGCTCCACTGAATAGCTGACTCATTAAGGTGGAGGTCAAACCCATCAACACGACCAATCAAGACAAGTTTGAGTGGCCCCTTAGGGGTGTTCTGCCAGTTGACGAGGTCGTACTTTGCTGGAATATCAGCTCCTTGGAAATAAAACATTTCACCCTGTGGTGTGGTGACATTCACTTTGTTCAAGTGCTGCAACAGCTGAAAGAAGCAAATGTTGAAGAAACTGTTGACATTTCAAAGAAAAATCTTTATACGAAAAATTCATTTACATTATTAAGTTTATCAGAACTTTAAGAACTGTCACCCTTGTGTTTACCTCTATGGGTTTGATGTGTTTTGGAGAGGAGCAAGTGGAGCTATTGTTTCTGGAAGAGCTGTCTCTGTCGGGGCAGGAGAGAAGGCTGTGAAGGGCGTGGGCTGCAGCATAAACAGCAAGGTAGACATTATATGCCACCCTCAGCTGGGAAGTATCAGTAAAGGGATGCTGCACTCCCTTCAGGGACTCTGTCCCACTGCAGGGTGGTAGTGAAGCTTTCTGAAGGGACCCCTTGTCAGGAGAAGAAGTAGAAACATTTGACGGATGGTCAGACCTTGTTTTGAGTGGTGAGGAGAAATATGAAGAGAGAATTGTTGCATGTGATTGTGCAGCTCCAGGATTGCATCCAAACTCCTTTTGCCAGAACTCTCTTAAGAATTCATCATCAGGACGATTAATTGGGTGCAAACTTCTGAGATAATTTTCAAATCCAGGTATAGTTGAACTTCGAACAGCCACACCAACAACGCCACTTGCCACTTTAGAGATGGCAAGATCTTGGAGAAGATCATCACTGGTACTCCAAGCCTCACTGGCCAGAAACTGCCTGTCAGTCACCTATAGTAAAAGAACACTCAAATAAATTGCGATGAGAAAAACAGTTGACATTTTGTTTTTACAAATGATGTGTCTTTGCTAAATGATGAAACCCTTAGTCTACACAAACTTCCAAGCCAGTTGCTCACATTTCTCTTGGCCAGTTCCAGAAATAGTTTCTTTACATCTGTATACCAGCAAAAGATCAGAATCACCCTCGCAGTCGAAGCTTGAATTGTGAGTGCTGCACGTCTGGCATCACTCACAATAGTTTCTCTGCGGACAGTCTCTATGAATTCCAAACACACCCCTTTCCCCTGAACCTCTTCCTGAAATACCTGAAATATGGAGATAAAAACAACAAATTTGTTCATACATATATGTTATTTGTACAATTTATGAAGATACATGAGAGACTTTTTCAGGCGATTTACAGTATAATAACAAAAACATACACCTGTATCGCCAATTGACCATAATCATTGTTTACTACCACTGCTCCCATCCAAGTCCAGTGGAAGCGTATGGCCAGTCGTGCCATGGCCTGGGCTTGGTAAATATCACTGGGGATTGTTCTGAAGAAGTTCGGAAACTTGGGCCTGTCACTAAGACAGGGGCAGCTAGCCAAGTAGCTGATCTAAGGGAAAGACAGACATATTGAAAACATTGCTTTAACAGTAATAATACCATTTTATCTTTTGTTAAAATATTTAAAAACATTCATCAACCTCTTGATGTGGACTTTATAAAAGAAAGTTCCTTAGAGGTTTATTTCCTAAGGTAATGAAACTCACAACTGGCACAGAGAGAGGCCCCAGGATCCTGGACAGCATTATGCCTGTTGTAGATGCAGAAGCACCAATGAGCAAAGGAACAGGCTGACCACCTGCCGACAGCATTAGACATATAATTACATAAAGACAAGGGTGGAATGTAGCTATAAACATTTACATTTGTACTGTACTTAAGAAAAAATTCAAGGTTCTTGTACTTTATTAGAGTATTTCCATTTAATGTAATAATTTCTACATCTACTCCACTATATTTCAGAGTGAAATGTTGTACTCCACTACATTTATTTGACAGCTTTATGTACTAGTACATAAAAAAACATGATATGCTTATATGATATGATGCAGTAATATACAACTAACCTATTAAGTGTTATATACAAGGTATCTCAATTTGGCTCCACATTGACAGAATAATATAATATTCTATAATCATATGACACTGTGAAAAGAGTCATTCTGCATAATGAGTACTTTTACTTTTGATACTTAAAGTACATTTTGTTGATACTACTTCTGTACTTTTACTTATTTCTATTTTTACTTAAGTAAGGGATATGAGTACTTCTTCCACCAACGCATAAGGACAATCTTTTTATACTACAATCATATCAGTTGTTGTTTTCATGGACATAGCAAATAATAACTGCAATTACTAAATTATATCAAGTCATACCTGCTGTCTCTCCAGGTTGTTCATAAGCTGCAGAACGAGAAGTAGAAGCTGTTAAGGTGCAGCTGTGTGCGTCTCCTCCGACCAGTGACAGTGCAACTTGCAGAGCCCAGGGGTATCTGAAACAGCTATCAAGTATACGGTAGCCCAGCTTCACTCCTGGTAGCAGGGTGCTGTTACGATTGATTTCCTCCACCGCAAATGCCATAGCATATGTATATTTTAATGATTCTAGATCTAAACTGAGGCCACAGGAAAAGAAAGGAATAGTGAATAAAACACAACACTACAATATCAATCAGTGAAAGACAAAAATAATCATCATGGACATGAATATGAAAACAACAAATGTCCAAAAATGTCTTACATACCAACATAAATGTGATACAGCAAAATCTATTGAAATGATTTTACTATAATCAACATATGCTTATGTCAGATATATATAACTTATCAATAATAGGTCCACTTATCAATTATGGACCTATTATAAAACGTTATGAGTTCTGTAAACATTGCATTTTCTAGCTCAACATTTTGAAATAAATCATATTTTTATCTGTATCTCAACAAAAACATTTGAGCATGACAAGAAATATAAACAATAATAAACCATACAGACACTGTGCTGTTATAATATGAACAACATAATAACCACCAGACATTCAATAACAATACATATTGTGATTAAGTTTTACCCAGTGCAAGGTTCATAATGTGGCAGCTTGGTCAAGCTCTGCTCTACAGCTGAAGGTATGTAATACAGACTAAAAAGTCCACCAATAATCACATCTCCATCCTGGGAGAGGCTGTTGTCACTCTGTGCACTCCAACGGGAGCACACTATCGCCTGAACCACCTGCAGACCCATCTGTCTGCACACTACACTAAGAAGCAGCAGGGAGAGGGCTGAGGAGGGCCACCGAGTGAGGAGCCAGGGGAACCACGACATGGTTGCAGCTGTTCTGGACATTGAACACATATAGGTAACTGTTACCTGAGCGTCAGAATATGCATCAACCAGAAGTGCAATAAATACACTCTGTGTGACACACAATTCACATCAAACCGGACAATAGAGTGCATTAAGTTCAGAAAAAATGGTAAAGTACCTCATAAACAATGTTCACCAGTTCCTGTTAACAAAGCAAATGCCATTGAATTAAATTAAGTCCTAGGGTAACATCATAGCCTCATGTCAGTTACCTACAAAAGGAAAGGACATCATAAACACGTGGTTAAAAAGTAAAATAGTATCTTGAATAGAACATACCCCCCCTCCCACTCTGCACAAGTGAAGTGTTGATGTGAGTATTTATAATAGGTGTAAAGCGTTTTGCAAGGAAGTAAAACTGATGACACAAGCAGCACACAACCCAAAATTATTCCTCTCTAGAGTGATGATGGAAAAACAATCGAATGCTAGGAAGTGATTAGAGTGTATGAACTTAGCAGTTGAAGGTGTGTGTATGTGTGTACAGTATGTTTCCTATACAATTCTGTATGATGTCATTCGAATGACCCAAGGTAACCGAGAAACTGTACCTCTGTATAAGCAAGTGAAACATTTTGGGAGGCCGCTTAACTCTCATCTTAATGAGCTGATAAGTTGAGATCAATCATGTAAGAAATCATCCACCTGTATGTGTCCTTTTCAAGGAATATTGTTGTGATTGATCCATAAAACTTAACAAAGTGTGGCAGTCTAGGTTGAAACCAGTATGGGGACTTGTATGCCCAGAGCAACAGGTGTGCCATTTGTCAACTCTATTACACAGCCATTTCATGAGCAATTACACCCCATTATGTTCAAGGTAGCATATGGGGAAAGATGAGGCTGTTTGTGACTTACAATTAATTGATTTTGAGCTTGAGCTGCATTCTTGATGAATGATCTGTTGTTATAAGGCATTTGTAAACAGGAAAACAGGAAATAAACATGGACTTTGTTGAAATCAAATATTTCAATATTTTATTGCATTGGTAGGAAAATGCTCACAGTCTTCTGATGAGCAACAATACAAAGAAAAAAGGATGGTGTAACACTAAAACAATAAAAAAAAATTGCTGCTTTGCCACCCTCCCCTCCTCAGCCTGGCCCTGTGTAGCTGTCACTCTGTTTTTTTCATTCCATTAAGTTATACAAAATAAAACAACCATAACCAACAAGATGTTATTTTTGCAATCTGTATCAAAGCAATTATAAAAATAAAAACCTTTGAACTCCAAATCTTTAAAATTTGTAATCATGTTTTCAAATCATAGAGAGCAACAAGTCCAAGCACGGAAGTTTATGTACTGTATTGCCCTAATGCAAACAAGCCTATGTCCTCTGTTGTATCCAATGCAACTATTTGTTCTGTGCAAATGTTGTTGGGCGATGCAACATCTATTGTATAAATTGGTGCATAGTCATGCTTGACATGTTCACAGGTAACATGCACAAACATAAATGTACAGTTAGAATTGTTCCTGAACTAAAACACATCTTGGTTTTAAACAATGAAAGGAATATTTACACACAATACAAATAAAGAAACACCACTGAAAAGAGAAGGAAGACTTACATTTGATCTTTGAAAAGATGAATCCCATCAATTAAAATTAGCTGTTTGATTATACTACACATTCAAATGATACAAAGAAAGACATTCCCTCTCTGCTTAAAACCCAGTTCTTATTTTTTTGCTTCATAGTCAATGTAAGCAGTTTGGACAGTACATCACAGGGACAAAGATAACAAGTATCTGTACAATCAGTCTAGGAAGCCATTTGGAGGGACTCAAAGTTTCCAAGTACATTTACACATTAAGCAGAATATAGACAGTACACTGCCAGACTAGAAAGACCATTCACTATTAAATAGTGGACATTTCTTACAGGAAATGCATGCTGTCAGATCCAACCATGGATTATATGTGATGTTTCACTTACATTGTACAGACTATATCTTTCTCTAGAAATAGCCCAGAATAAAATTTATTTGACTGTAATAAGGGAAACCTACTGGTCTGTGAACACGGGAACAAACAATGGCAAGTATTTATTTCCTTGATCTTCTGGCTGTTTGTGTAATTGAACATCATCAAGAATCACTGCTTGATCGTCAAGCTCATTTTAGGTTATGGTCAGAGCTACAGTCTGAGCAAAAAGTAGACCTCAGGCTCTGACGCAGAGTGGTTGGAGTCAGAGGCTGGAAGAGAGTCATCGGTATAGTACCGATCTCCATAGTTATCTCCATAATTTCCATAACGTAGTGATGTACAAGCTCCTTCAGGAAGTCCCCTGTCCTCCAGCTGACCAAGGTAGCCTGCTATGTAAGAACCAGTCGAGTGTCTGTTAGCTGGTGGATTATGTGAGGCTGGTTTATTCCTCAATACCACCCCACCAATGCTCGCAGTACTATTGATCACCACACCTGCCCGAGGCTTTAGAGCCTCTTGCTGTCTTTCGCGGGCACGGCTGTTGATGTGACGTACTCTGCTTTGGCTCCGAGAAGATAGGCGACGGGTGAGGAGTGGAGGGGAATCATCTACATCCCTGGGAACAACAGGAGCTACACTTGTTGCCTGTGGCTGTGACAGTGGGGATTTTGCTTCCGGACGTAACTGAGGAGACTGGGGCTTATCTCTGTCATTGTCATCGCCCTCCAGACTGACCAGCTTACGTAGCTGTTCTGTAAGTGGATCACAAGACTGTGATTGGAAAGTTAATTCCCCCATGGTGCCCACCCTCTTTTGCTTCCTCATATGGGGAGTGATGAAACTGCGACTAATAATATGGTATTTGCTCTGGAAGTTGCATGATATGTCTTCAGAGGTCAGGTCTCCTAGGGACTTGGACTTACATGGGCTTGGGGCTGTGGAGTCAATGGTATCAGACTGGGGTGGAGTTGATAAAGGGCCAAAATTTGAGTGCAGTGGAACTCCGGATTCAGGCTTTGACTGGTGCCTTGTATTGATGAGAGAAACCTTTTGGTTCCATGACTGCTTTGGGGTGTATGATTGTGTTTGATGTTGGCAGTGTGGTTGGGTGTTTTGAGGAGCTGAAGACTCCGATGAGAGTGTAATGCAGTCATAGTCCAGGTGGCTGTACACTGCATCGCAGTCCGAAGAAGGGGAATACAGCCCTCTATCTCTGCAGATGTCTGTAGACACAACAGATGGGCCAGGGAGGCTTTCAAAAGATGAGAAACCACTGTGGAAGCAACTTACTTGCTCCCTTTCCATCTGTTTATACCTTAGCCTATCTTGATGAGACCTGTTTAGGATCTGGCTGCCACTATAGCTCCTTTGTTGTGTGCAGGAACTGCTGAAGTCTCTGCTGTTGTTAAAGGCCTCAGAATTGCTCTGAGGAACGGGGTAGCTGTTCTGACGCAGCGGACTAGGATTGGAGGGTCTAGAGTTGACAGGTCTGTGGAAGGGAGAAGGCTGAGAGTTGTTCTGGGGTTGGTGGTGATTAGACAGTTGATAGGAAGGTTGTTTTATTGGGGAAGGACACTGTGAAAATGCTACATGAGATGCATGTGATACGTACTGTTGTTGAGAATCACGGTATGATGAAGGCTGTTGTTGGGAGTAGTTGGGAGTGGACTGGTTTTGATAAATAGCATGACGTTTGGTTGGACTTATGAGCCCCTCCCATTGGCTGCCATGTCTCGGCGAAGTCAGCATCATCTCCAATGGATCCTCATCAACATTTATCTCCACTTCTGCAAAACCATTGCCAGCTGAGTCATGGGTAAACTGGAAACAGTCATTGTTTACAGAGGGGACCATGTACTTTTTGGAAGTACCCCGCTCTATCTCTGGTACTGGTGCTGGAGGATCGTACACTTCCTCATATACACTCTCTTCAGCCTCCTCAATTTCTTCAATCCTGCCCCTCTTTCTGTGCATATCATCCCAGCCCACATTGTGCCCTTTCCCTAAACCCTGAACCACCTTTGCTGGGGAGGACCCCAAGCTTTTTGAGGGCGTGTTCTCCATAGTGTCTGCCTGAACATGGACTGTCTGTTTGCTCAGGTTGTACACCGATACAGGCAACAGCACCTCCTCATCCAGAATTGTGTAGACCTCCTCAAGCTCAGCAGTTTCTGGGCTGGAGAGGAGGGTTGGACCAGGTGCATCTGCCAGGGAAATCTTGCACGGTGAAAGGATTTCATGTTTTACATGATTTGTTTTTTGAGCTACTTTTTGGGGACTTATTAGGTGTTTCTTGTTAGTTAATACAGTGTTGGTGTTGAGAGGAGATCCTAAATCTTGCAATGCTTGAGGGGTGGTAGGCCTGAAGTTTGAGCGACGGAAAGGGGTATGATCATGAGATGATGTGAGATCGTTTTGGTCTACAGTGCTTTCACACTGACCAATCAGAGCGGAAATAGAGCCACATGTGTCTTGGTCATTGCCTAAGGACACAGCATCAATGAGTCTGGAGATGGTGCTGTCATGCAAAGTGCTGGAACTCTTCAGATCAAAGTCCATGCTGACAGGGGAAAGAGGGGCCAGGGTGGAGGGGACAGAGGAGGACGACGAGGAGACTGAAGGTGCAACTGTGAATGTTGTGCTGTTAGATGATGTTTCTGGTTTATCTGATCTAATCTGGTTGTTCGTGGAAGGTGAGATGAAACAGTTTTTCTCTGTGCCTGTGGAGATGATCTTTGATTTGCTGACTCCATTGTCTTCTGACTGGTAATTGGCATAATCTTGTTCCTTTCTTACTCCTCCTCCACCAATAACCAGATAAGAAGCCTCCTCTGATTTGTTAAATTCTTTATGTCTGTTGATGTACGTCTTAGAAGGGGAGGAGGTGTTTGGTTCAATAGAGAATGATGATTCGATGAAAGGGTCCAAAGAGGAAGACCTGGGTCTGTTGAAGGGGCAAGCTCCTGTGGAAACAAATAATTGAACAAAAAGATTAATAAAGATAGGCATATGATGTAGAACACCAAGCCAACCAACGATTAAATGACAACAATTAACAGCCCAGCCAATTCAAGGCAATAGCAATACACAGACAAATGGATCACCAAGTACAACTGTGAAGGGGAAGCTGGAAAATGAGGCTGTGGAGGTAAAAAAAAAAAAAAAGGAAGAATCCATGTTGGCGAGCATCAGATTAGGAAAGAGATGGTCAAATGGGACTGGTTTGGTCAAATGGGATCAAATGACACAGCAATATATTTCTCAAACCACTTTTGAACAAAATACACTGGGTGGACGCAATACTGGTATGTTTTTGAACAATGCAACCTTCAAACAATATGTATTTTAGATTACCTGCAGGATTATCCTAGTCAGTTCTCTACTATAAAGAAGAACAACAAATGAAGATGGGACAGAAAAGTCATGTTAAGGTATCATGGAGAGTAGGCTGTAGTCTGTCAGTTCACATGGTTACTGTTCATGAGTTTTAGATAGTGGTAGCAGGATAAGTAAAGCAAAGAGAAATTAGAAAATGATGCATTTATCAATGGGCAAAGCAATTCAATACAGAATTCTACTTTAAGACATGTCAATTTCAAGCATTTAATCACAAAGTATCATAAAGTTTAAAGAAATTACGTGAATAACACATCATAACTGTTTCCAAATATTGACTCTGTTAATGCCACAGATTGCTGTGGCTTAGTTTGTGTAAGTAGCAGATACTTGAATCTGCAAATTTCTTAAGGCAATTAAACTAGAATGGATGTAATTTGGGTGTAATTTGCATAATTCCAAAATATATTTAATTCTTTGACCTGGATGAAATGAAAAATACCCACCAATGACAGTGTCTGCACCCATATCATGCTGTTCCTTGTTTGGGGAGCAGAGGGATAGCTGCCCTTGCAGAAGCCTGTCTAAGGGCATGGAGATAGGTCTGTGGGTGAGGGGGGCTTGGGGCTGGTGTCGCTTCTCCAACCCTCCTCCTTTCCCTGGCATTCCCTCTCCTCTTGCTCCCGCACCTGTGCATTTCTTTTGGTCTGATATAGAAGCCACTGACTCTGATAGCGCCGTCTTGGTCTTCTTCCGTCCCTTTGCTGGGGCACTGGCTGTGCGCCGCAGGAGGTGATCACTGATAGATCGTTTCCGAAGGCCACTGGAGTTTGCATCCACAGAGGACTTGGAAGAACGGTTAAACAAACCCCGGATACCTCGCAGCTGATGACCCTGAAGACAGGAGGAACAAAACAGGAAGAAAATAAGAAGGGAAAAAAATATATCAGCCAAGGTGCACTCCTGACATAGACTGAACACAACTTTTTCACACATTAGAGTTAAAGTGTTAATTTTTATGAAAACAATGAAAATGTACGCAATGTACTGAACTTAGTTTACAGCAAATGCAATAATTGCTTGCTGCTTTTATATGCATTGACTATAGATGGCGCCCTTACTCCTTAAATTACCGCAACAAACAATCCGCAAGAAGCCGTTGTGTATTATGCATGCATGCTTACATTGCATATTATTCCATCTTTGTTGAAAATGAGACAACAGTGGAAAAAAATGTTTTTGAATAACAGTGACCTCATAAGCAAACTGTATGACTCAGTGGTTTAATGTCACACACAAACAAGATACGGCTGAACACAAACAGCACTTTTGCATCATGCATTACTGTTTCATGCAGCACCACACAGAACCTAGGGCATCAGGATACCTTGTTAGATCCTAGAAAGTGCATTATGGTAAAGCTGGGGTTCAGGACTAGAGGGCTCCACTAGAAAGACAAAGGATTGAAGGAGCATAGCTTAAATGGATTGATGTGTTGAGAGAAACACATTTTTTTATGTTTACCTCCAAAATATAATCTCACTTGACAAAGAGGTTCACAGGGGTGATGCTACAATAGACTATACAGCACTTACCTTCCCATAGACATCATGCACTGACACATGCACAAAGATGGAAGCCTCAGTCAGCCCCTCCAAGTAAACATGTCTGTAACCTGTTGTTAAGAGATGAAGGAAGAAAGCATGTGAGCGAGAGAGTGAGTGATAGAGTGAGTCATAGAAAGGAATAGCTGTCATCAGACTGGTGATTGTTTAGTAGATGCCTGAGGGGAGGGCATCAGGAGTTCAGGGACAACTCTGATGGACGTGGACAACAAAAATAACCTGCCAAGCCACAGGTCTTTTACTTTACAAATCAAACAAATCATGGTTCACTAGACACAAGATAATGTGCCCCACAGCCATAGCTCTGCCAAAGCCATGAGGGAAATGATGTGTTTAAGAGTGAGTGAGTCTGTCATCTATTTGTGTTAAATAGCAGAACTATAATGATTCTAACTTGCAGTGACAAACTGTGTCCCCTCTTAAGTTCATGTCATTTACACAAAAAAAGTTCCTTTTCTCAGATAAAACTGAAAACACTGAAAAATTCTGCACAGACCAGGCATCAGGCTGCTGAAGGCAACAGTCCGTTGACCAATAAAGTCTCGTCCAATTGGGTCATGGTCCCAAACAAGGAAACGCACCAAAGCAACCTCAGCCATGTGAAGTGTGAAGGACAGGGTCTCCTCCCATACTGGATTAAAACCTAAGGAAAATATACACATATATGATCATTATAGTTAGGATCTGTTTCATCAGGATATATTTAAAGCATATCTATACATCCAAAACACACACACACACACACACACACACACACACACACACACACACATATATATATCAAGCATATATATACATCCAAAAAACTAGGAAAGATGGAATTTGTAGAAAAGAAGTGTCAAATTATGTATTTCATGGATCAATGCCCTTCACACTAATCTTATAATACTGTTGAGCTCCCAGGGTTCCATAACCTTTCCTAGAGGAGGCTTCTCCCTTCCCCCTGCTGGGTGCCCTCATTTGGAGACATGTTAGGGGTGACACCAGCAGACCCATTCGGTCTGCTTCCTTTATGCTTCTAATTAATTAAACTGACTTTTGATCCCGGCAGTGCTCCACAGCCAAAAGTGAAATGCAGCACCTGCGGCTATGGCATCGTTTAATCTCGGCTCTATTTTTTTAAGGAATGATGGCAATAATTATTGGTTCACAGAATGAGATGACATCACATCGTATTTTCTTTTGTTTATGTGCCACACATATAGTATTTACTATAGTATGCATAGTGTAATATACATATAGTATGTGTGTGGCACTTTTCAGAGGATAAAAAAGTAAAATGCAAAAGCAACAAAAATAGGTAAGTGATTCAGTATAAAAATGAGGCATAAAAGTCATAAAAGTTACAAAACAACAATGAAAAGGTCATAACATAATATTAAGGCATTATGAAACTAATAAAATAATTTAGAAAATGGCACAGATATGGTCGTCCCATTTATCCAAACCTTGGTTAAGTCCTTGCAAAGTACCTGAGTCCTGGGAGCTGGATTAGATTGGACTGGATATTTTTCATCTACATTTTTAAACTGCCAGGACCTCAGGTTACGATCTATGCTATGTATGTAAAAGGTCTGCAATATAGCTTGTTGCCGTTCCCTGATCAATAAAATGTTTCCTCAATAGGCCTTTTTTACCTGCAGACATTTTTACTAGGAAAAGCTTGGGTGTTACTAACATTAACAATTAATTAATAATTAATGATTAACATCGGTGCTTTTCCTACTGTGGCATGTCAAAATGTCTGATGTGAAAAAAGTCTATTTTGAAAATACAGTAACAGGTACTTAGTGTAAAGATGCTAAAATTGAAGAAACCTGATCTTCTCTATAGCAGTTCCATTTTGTCTAACAAATGCAGGCCTGGTTAGATGTGACATAAATACTCATTACCCCACCAACAGGAATTAGACAGTCATGTGTTAGAAGTAAAACTAGTAGCAGGAAGCAGATAAGGCCATAACTTTTAGAATTTAAAGTAATTCTTCAACCTGCAATAACTGACTTAACTAACTGACAACATTGGCATATCACCACCTTTTATGTTGATATGGTGAACCTGTTAGCAAACTGATTATTTACACATCAAGCAGTAACGAAGCAACGTTATCATCCATTTGGAGTCGTGTTTCTGTCCATGTGATGAATGTAAGTCCAATATTCACTTTTGTTTTAGCTCTGTTTTAGGACTGCACCTACTCCTGAGGGAAATATCTGGCTCTTTAGCTGCTAAATGCTCCACTATGTTCCCTAGCTAGTTGCGTACTTTGTCTGTTTGATGTTTTGGAGTATGTAGTGTATGTGTTTTTAGAACTTTTTCACTGAAAACAGCTGCCTGCTGCAGCCAAAAACGACGCTATGAGAGCAATAAAGCTCCGTAAAGCTGCAGACTCAGGTAGGTTCATTACTACAAGTGGCCGCTTTCACATTGTCACATAGTTTTCACATTGTCATCGGATACATTGTTATTATAATATCGATTATATCCGCTTGTGCAAGATGACTTGATAAAACATCACTTGTGGCTCAGTGAGTGTATAGTATTGCAATATTGTTCAAATTGATCTGTGCATGTCTAACCATTGTCATCAACAACACGTGTCTGTTCCTTGTAGCAATCAACTGGCAGACCAATGATCTCCACTTCGACGAATGGATCAATAATCTGATAGAGGAGAAAGGGAAATAAAATGAATCATATTTTACACTGTATATATTTCTGCTGAGAACAAGCTGAAAATCTCAAAGAGAGAGACAGATAGAGAATGTGAGCACACAGTGTTTTGTGTTTTGGTGTGTTTATACCTCTCCACGGTCCCCCAGCATGGAGTCCGGTGGTTTGGGCAACTGCTGTCCACTAATGATCTTGAGAATGAGTTGCTTCTTGGGGTAAGCTGGAAGCGGGTCATCACTGAATGGGTTGAAGGAGCCTGGAGGGAATGAAAGGCAGCAGAGCACAAACTTTGATTTATGTCATCACTCAATCCTCTCTGATTATTCTGTTCCAGGTTCCCCATGTTTGTATGCAAAATGTGTAGTGGTGAAAATAACAGATATACACCCACTTCCAAAACAGATCAGATAATGTTGGCTTGTGTGGTTACAGTTCCCATCTACTAGAGAGAGCACATTTTGTATGCTCTCAATACGCATTGCATCATAAAGAGCTGCATCATAAACCTATGAAAAACATGCCTCTGCTTTATTGTGTAGAAAACTCCTTTGCTGGTAACAGTACTGTAAAATAATGGCCATGAGATCATCTTTGTAATCGCATGTGGTGCTGAAAAAACATTCCTGAAATTCACAACACTTGGACAAATTCAAGTAGGCATCCCAAAGTTTTCAAAGTAAGAGAAAATATGTCACATTGAATGACAGGAAAATGTATATAATGCGATGCCCAAGTTGTCACTTATTTCTATTTCCTGTAATTGTGTATCAATAAATACAAGTCGTGTGTCTTCTTGTGTTTGAATATTTCACAATCTGAAAATATCTTATAGGTTCAATGGAGTATGCAGATACAAAATATATTATACATGCAATAGTGTGAAATGTTTTTATTAAAATGGAAAATCAAATATTTATGATATATAATAATATATAGGTTACTATACACTTATCTTTAACTGCATAACAATACCACATTACAAGGGCTGAGAGGTGCAATTTAGGTACAAGGTACAGCGTGTCACAACATACCAATATAAATGAAGTATTGTGGTGCTACAGAGATGCCTTGCCTATAAATCATAGTCTTCAGATGTAAAGGAACATGCTTGTTTGGTACAGTGTTGTTTTTTCAGTGAAAATGAAATTCAAAAATTCCCACTAAAATCACTGACTCATCATGACTCACAATCGCAATATCTGTCAAAATAATCACAATACACAATCTGTTTCTATTTTTGTATACCTGGTAATTTCTTATAAACTAAGACACTAACATTGCTCCCTTAATGTGACAGAAGAAAAAAAATTGGCTGGGGCAGGCAGGGATTCTTTGGATCTTGGATTTCTTGACGCTGTTCATTTCTGTGCAGATAAAAACATTTAGTTCCATCTATTTTTCATTAGCTTGTGTTCTTTTTATTTATTTCTGTATTTTAGGCATTTAATCTTCACAAATGCCTGTTTCGACTTGCAGAAATAATAATCACAATACAATTTTTTGCATATCGTTCAGTCCTACAGCATTGTCCACTTTCTGATGTAACCTTTACATTTAAGGTCATCCACTATGGTTCCATTCCTGGACATACCTGTGCTGTCCCTAAGCCTTAACTTATTATTTCATACCTCCAATCACAATAAATAAACACTGATTTGCCCGTCACTTTTTATTTGTATGAACAAACACTGATTTGAATGCATGTATTTCTGCTTGCATGTGTGTGTGCCGTCTGTTTGCTGCAGTACCTTTACACATGGGAGGGGGCTTGAGGACATAGCCAATACCTCCATTCACCATGAATTTGGCTCTGTTGAGCTGCATCATCCTGCCCTCTGTCTGGTAGTTCAGAGCAACTGAAAGGGAAAATAAGAAATCATTTTTAATTAGTTACAAAATGTCACTAAACCTCTACCCACATATGACATTCATTTTTTCAATTACTATCCAGATATTGGTGTAGTACATAAAGTGTTAAACTCACTGAGGATGCTCAAAAATCATATTAGGAGACTGATTTGTCACTCTAGTCCTCATTGTTTTTAGATTTTACCAAATGTTCCTCTGGTTTATTCATTCATTTATTCATTGAGCCTGTGTGTCTATACAACCTTGAAATCTTAATTAGAAACAGATGAGGAAGGAAACAAGCAAAAAGAAAGTGGAAACAAAGAGGATGAATCACAGCTGCTTCAAAGATAATCTAGCTCAGAGTTTGCCATTTGTTTATGTATTTTATTTCTCTCCTTTGTATCTGTTTCTATTTTTGTATACCTGGTAATTTCTTAGAAATTAAGAGACTAATATTGCTCTCTGAATGTAACAGAATTTTTTTTTTAATTCGCCAGGACAGGCAGGGATTCTTTGGATCTTGGATTTCCTGACGCTGTTCATTTCTGCATAAAACATTTAGTTCCATCTATTTTTCATTAGCTTGTCTTCTTTTTTTTATTTCTGTATTTTAGGCATTTAATCCTCACAAATGCCTGTTTCGACTGTAGCCCCACAAATAAACTCGCAGATACATACAGCACACACACACATATACTGTATCTTGCACAACTGAGTTCACAATCATAGCCATTGGCCTCTGCACACAAGACCACTAGCAAACTACACATTGTCATATGTGTAAATGAGGTGCGTGGTGTTCAGGAATCTGTTTGAAATCTGTTTGTGTGTGAGTCAATTCATGTGTAAAGACAGGTATGTGGCTTCAGGCAAGGCACCTGGTGTTTTCATTAACAGACGACCTCCATGCAGGTCACAAGCTTAGAGCAAGAGATAGCTGTCTTACCCAACTGACAGCCCACGTTCCAGTAGAACTGGGGGTTGAAATTGGACGAGTCGATGCGGTAGGCTGAGGGATAAATCCGTGACAGCTGCCTCTGGTTAAAAGTCAGGAACTGTTCGGCTCTGTGATTGACCAGAGATTGGGCTCTGGTCTCGCTGAATGACAGAACGTCACCTGGAGTGCCTAAAGAGAAACATGGGTTAGGCACGAGAAAATGTCTTCAAGGAAAAGACTGCAATTTGTTCGTGTGTGAAGGTGTAAAAGCTTTGGTGTTTCACCTTCATTCAGACACTCCTGTGAGGCAACAGAGTTGGTGAACACCACCAGGTTTGACAGATCTCTACTCAGTTTCATCGTCTTCCTCTTCCTTCCACCCCTAAAACAATTGCCAGATGACAGAAGACAATTGCAAGAGAGGACAGAGGAGAGTGAGTGAGATCATGTAAAGATATATGAGACAGGTAAAGTAAGAAATTTGTGAAGTGAGACGTGCATGCACTCATATACCTGTTTAAGCATTTACAGTGGCAAAAGCATAGCAGGCAAGAGAGGATTGTTTAGTGAGGCAGCTTGCAAACCGCAGGAAAGAGCATCAAAGGCAAAAAGCTTAATAGGGACCAGAGCGCATGCAGTGCAGCAAGACTCACACACATTCCCGCACACATACAACTACACACACACACAGTCATGCACACGCAGTATTGCACAAAGACAGTCAGTCACGTAGCCACTCAGACGCATGCTTGCAGGAATCTTCACTGTGACAGTTCCCGAGGACATGCATATATGAATATGCAACCAGGAACAGAGACAGGGAGAACAAAGAGAGACAAAGGCCTTATACACAGAGAGCGACTGGGCGAGGGAGGAAAATATAGCTGGATTTCCATACTTCTTGCCCAATGTTCACTCACAAAGAAAGAGGAAAAATGAGACAGAGATGGACAAAGACTGTGTGTGAAAGAGAATTGGGATATATTCATGCTGCAGACAAAAACAGATTCAATTAGACTGTTTCCCCCTCATTGGTGAATCAGATCTGCTTTTTTTTAATAATAGTGTGCACATGGAAAAGTACATTGATTCTGACACACTGAATTCTGGTTTGGGTCTCTTTCATATATGGTCTGAAATTTGGAGAAAATCTCATTTTTGGAATTGGAACATCTCAACACTGATATGACAGCTCAGGTGGCATTTACTGGATGTTACTCCAATGCAACGTTTTTTCTCATGACTCCATACTGATACATTTATATCACAACTATAGCTATTGGTTATTTTTTTGATTAAGATGGTTTATACAAAACATTTGATCTGTTTATAAAATATAGCACATTGTTATAGATTAAACTACCTAAAAGTATATAGAGCAGTTAAAATCAGCTCCACTTTGACCAACTACAACATTAAGTGTTTATGTAGAGTCTTTGTAACTTTTGCTGAACAAGTAATAATTATGGATAAAAGTAAATGATAAATACATAGTGTAACAGTAGCACAAGTAGGGAAGAGTCAAAAGTCAGCAAATTGACTCAGTAATGTCAGTTATACAAGAATATCTGTCTAAAGATTGCTGTCATTAGCTAACATTAGCCACTGGTCATACCAGACCAAATAATGCTGCAGCAGCAAAACCCTAGAGTGTATTAAAATGAGCAAAGGTGTGTTTTATTACTAATGCATCAAATATAATCATCTAATATCCAACAGAAAAATATTACATTTACAGGGCTCAGTCTGTATAATGGGTGCTTTCAATTTTGATATGTTACATTTTGTTGCCAGTACCACTTTCCTTTCACTTAAGCAAACTTTGTAAGAGTATTTTTGTGTGGTACTGCTACTTACTAAATAAATTGTCTTATATTTCTTCAACCACTGCTCACAGGAGAATGGCTTTTAAAGAAAATATTGAATAAAAGAAGCAGCCACAGCTTATATACAATAGACACTGCTATGAGCCACTGGAGCTTCGTGACAACACCATATGTGATGCCTCTAGTCTTGGCCTCAATTTCATTCATCCCGGGTGTCCTGTCTTGGGTCTTTTGCACTTGTGAGTCAGTTCAGTAAAGTGACTTGCTACGTTAAAAATATCATGTGAACAGTCCAAAAAAAATAAAAAATCTGACCTGAGCAGGAAGTCATAACTGAGCAGCAAGGCTTACAGAGTGAACATAGCCTAGCATCCCTGCTGTCCTTCATTTACTATGAGATATTTTAGATGATACACAAAAGGAGAAAAAATCAAAACCAATCAGGCTTCTGGGGCATCGCCCTGGATTGTTCAACGCTCCCTGAAGTCAGCAACTATCAAACCTCTCAGTTGTCAGGGATTGTCAGTGTTGTGGTGAAGCAGGTCAAAGGTCACCTGTTGAACTGTCCTCCAGCCTCCCTCCCAGACCCCTCCTGACCGTCCTCCTCCTTGTCCACACTTTGGCATGACAGCCTGGATTTGGAGTGCCTCTGGACAATGGACACACACACAGGAATATATAAACACACAGTTTACACTGCAATGAAGGTTTGCTTACTGGCTGAAAAGCAGAAAAAATATTGCCTTTATCTGTGTCTTCAGTTGAAAATCTGATAAACGTAGTATTCCCATTATACATGATACTGCCTACACACAAACTCGCAGTATAAGAGTTTTTTATTGGGAAAGGGTTGTTGATAATATGTCTTTAGCAAATTGTATGTGTTTCTGTGTGATTCATAGCGAGTGTTGTAGTAGCAGTTTGAGCGTGTGTTTGTGCATGTTGGTGGGTGTTCTAGGTATAGCTTATATAATTATAGCACGGATGCATTTGGTGAAATGTGAGTTATTTCTGAGAGAAGCAACATCTCTATTAGGGCTAAAGTGGAGTTCAGAAGAGGATGAGGGTCGCGGTAATTACAGGGTTTCGGCTGTGTGCCAACAGATTACATGCACCCATGCATGCGCGCATATATACACACACGTGGGAGGATGCATAATATGCAAAGAGGGAGACATAAAAGAATGAAGAGGAGATGTGAGTGGGAAAAGGAGGTGAGGAGGGTTAGAGGAAGGTAAAAGAAATGGATGGAGGAAGAGTGGGAAATAACCAGGCTGAGAAATGAGGGAAAGTAGAGAAAATGTATGTAACAAAATCAACCACTCCAAACAAACCTACAGTAAATTATGCAGTAAAATGAATGGCCTACAATATTAACAGCTGTCTGACGAACAAACACATACCTTCAAGAAATCAAGACAGCACATGCTTTAGATCTGCATGTGTAATTCACAGATATGCATAATGCACGCATTGATCTGCAGTGTGGAATTGGAAGATAAGTGTGGAAATCTTAATTATGATCCTGCTACCTACCACACGCTGAAGATAACTCTACAAAGGGTGCTTTGCATATGCATTTTATGTGAGTAACTTTAAGGAAGATTTATCTACAAGAGAACAGTGAGGAGGCTTCTTTGTTGCTTCCCATATTCGATGCTAATCAGTTAAAGAGACATATCACACACAATGTGTAAACAATACACTCAGTGGCCAGTTTAATGGAAACTCCAGGCAAATGCTCCTTCACTTGTCTTGCATTTTTTGAATATGGAGAATTTGATGGTGTAGTTACCCTTAAAATAGTAAATAGTTTGACATTATGGGAACTATGTTTAATTTCTTTCTTGCTGCAGAATAAATGAGAAGATTAATGTCCCTCTCGCATCTGTATGATGAATATGAAGGAGGACTAACCGGAACACGGTTAGCTTAGCTTAGCATAAAGACTGGATGCCGGGGCTAAAAAGCTAACTTGGCTCTGTCCAAAGGTAAAAAAATCAAAATAATGTGGCAGCACCTCTAAAGCTCACTAATTAACATGTTATATCTTGTTTGTTTAATCGTACAAAAAGTGTAAACATAACAAGTCTTTGTTTTACGGGGATTATGTGATGGACTATTTCTTAGATCAGATCATTTTTGGTCTTCAAGGTTTTCCTTTGCCTGGAAAAGTCCATCTCAGTGCAACCTTTGGGATGCAAACTTTGCTGGCCATATGCTCCATTTGAAGAACATGGCCCATCTATCACAGTCCCCTCAGTTAATTAGTGGTCCTCCACAAAAACAAGCTGCTGTTCTTTTACTGTTCTATCAGAAGAGCCATGACACGCCAAGCAAAAAGCTCCCATTATTGGGATGTCGTTGCTAAGTTTCTCTTGTATTTTGTGGTGTTTCCAGCACCATTGCCTCTAGTCGGCTCTTACAGTGGCCCTTCAGCTAATTGAGCACGCTAAATCAGCAGCCAGACCATCATGAGAGAGTTCTGTCTGTTCAGCCAAGAAAATCAGTAGTTTTCCCCAGATAGTGCGACTCCCCTATTTTTTCTTCAAGTAAAAGACAGTGTTTGTTCTTTAAGGCCAGTTTGGTGTGTCAGGATCCAAGCAAGGTGTCAAGTAGAGCAAAAAGTACGTTGGATGTCCAATAGACATCGTTAACAAGGTCTGTAATCCTTGTTCTATGAAGTAGCAAGTATTTCATTAACAACCAACCTGAAGCTGAACTAACCCAAATTTGACACATTTCAGACCTCACACAAATAGATCAAGCAAATGCTCCTCACCTTCTGTTTGAGCGTTGTGATGAAGGATCTGCTTTGTGATTTCTTCAAAACCCCTTTGGAGCTCTAGAGACATGGAGGAACACATTCAGTGACTCTTTACATGTGTGTTTGTGTGCGTTTGTTTACATTCATGTGCGTGTGGATCATTCGATGTGAAACTAATACCAAACACATTAGCACCCAGTGAGTCACTTAAACCCTAAAGCTCAGTAGCTGGAGGGGCTGCAACAGACATCAGCCAATAAAGCACAGCAGAGCTGAAGAAGAGAGTGGGTGATAAAGAAGAACGAGAGAGAAACTGAAAAAAGGAAAATTACAGTAAGGAAGACGGAGAGAACAAAACAGCTTTAGAGACACATTGAGGTGAAGGGGATCACCAACAAAGCAGGAGTAGAATAAAGAGAATAGGAAACCCTGATGCACAGCTCCCACTACATTAAAATGGTTGTCAGGAAACTGAAGCTTCTAAAAATAGCACAAGAGGCAAGCAGGGAAATTAAATATTAAGTAACACTGCAGACATTTAGTTTCTCATCACTTTTGGTCTGTTTTGACATGCCTTGGGTGAAATATCATCGGGGGGGGGGGGGGGGGGGGGGTGTTTGACCTGTGAGTGATGCAATAACTAGTCTTTTCTCAATTTCCCTCCATGACTAATATCATGGCCTAGTTTTACACCCCCCCCCCCCCTCTCTTTTTTCCCTTCATCTGTTGATGAGTATTACTCTGCTCCATATGCATCTCTACACATTGCCTAAGGGTGGTACCTGCCGCAGGTTCTTCTGAAGGCCCTGGTGCGTGGCTCGGAGGAGTGCTCGGATGCTGAAACTGTCACTATCTTCCTTGTCTTCGATCCGAGACTCCTTCAGTAGAGAGTCCAGTTTCTTTCTGATGTGAGACTCCACCTGGTGATGACCATTGCCCTGTGGGAAACAAGAGGAGAGTTAATAAGAAAGGGAAGGAGAAAGAGAGCTAGGCAAGGAAGCAAAAGAGTAATAGTGTACATGCCAAGGTCAATACTCTTTTCATTCTGTCATAGAATTCACACAAATTCAGACACTCAAATAAAATGGCGGGGAGTAAATTTAGTGCACTATATAGTAAATAAGGAGTGATATCAGACACAGCCATGTGACAGTCATTTCCTGCAGGTGCCGCAAGTGTTAAAATAGGAGCAGCTATTACTTTTCTTGCCTGCAGGAGGCGTCATCAACAGGCCTACATCTGCAGGTCTAAAAGGCCACTGCTATTACTTTCCAGTGCAGCACAGCACAGCTGGAATGTGAAAAATTGGTCTGACGATGAGTTAACAGCTCCTCCTTGTGGAGAAGCTGCTGCCTGCTAAATGTGAAAGAGTGAGTTTGTCAGTGAGTTCTAGTCAGGCCAGTGAGGTGTGTTGCATTTTATTTTAAGTCTGAGGGAGCTGACTTAGTATGACAACTTGTATATTTTTTGCTAAAATTCTAAAACCAAAAATACAGAAATATTTGACAACATATACAGGAGGAGTAGACAACACTATACAAATCACCTTTTTTCCAAAGCCCCATACTGGACGAAAGCTATATCACACTATTAATGCAATGTTAGTGGTGACTGCTGTGAAAGCACAATGGTTTAATGAGCATAATACAAAACCTCTCATCAGTGGAAACCTGCCACCCTTTTTAAAATGGCAATGATCATCACAAGTGGCATCTGCAGCCTCGTGCCTCCAGCTAAATGTGGAAGAATGATGCCATATTTGGTTACACAACGGAACCATCTGGAAAATAACTGAGTGTTTTCGTGCTTTAAATGTGGTGAGGAGGACCCTGGCACTTATGTATCATGGAATAAATGAACAGGATTAAGAGTGACTATAAAAATGGCACAAGGAAAGTTCAGGAGGGATCTGCATGAGCAAGCAGCAATGAGATTCTCTGACATGTTTTACATGTTGCTGCATTGACTTAATATTTATATCTGCTCCATTAAGCATTGATTATTCCAAAACATTACTGCAATGACGATCAGTAAAACTTCACAAGCAATGGCATTACTACCCAATTACTGGAGTCATTACGTCGAGCACAACAATATCATTAAGATCTCATTATCTAACTTGTCTTTTTGGTGTGTGCATGTGGAGGAAATGGTTTGATTCTCTAACATTAGTCCCTGCCAGTGCAAACTGGGTTTTTTTCTCATAGGATGTTGTTGCTGCCTTATTTATTGAATGAACTGATTAAGTAGCACTTAAAGAACTGAAAGAGAAGCACAAATAGAGCCACAAAGGAAAGCTACCCAGACAGAGGCAGGTAGAGAAAAAGGCTTTAACTTTTATACCTTTTACTTTATATGTTTACTTTTTTAAAGGTTTTACAATGTCCTCTCATTTATAATATTTTGTTGAAGGAATACTTTATACTGATTCAAATTATTTTAGTGCTGTTCTGGTGTCAATGGCATGTACAAAAACTGGAATGAGGGCTCTGCCCTTTTGCAGTGGTTTAAATGGAAAAGGTCTTCCTGAGCCACTGGTAACTTAGCCAATACACATAATTGTCTTACTATGATAATAGCTCATGATATAAATTAAAAAGATCAGAATTAATGACATTTGACTTAGATTAAAAAATCTCCCAAAGCCGTTTTTTCACTTACTTCACTTGGGCACAACTGGCCTGAGAATGATGAAAACTAATTGAAAACAAGGAAGAAAGAAGTTATGTGAGGTAGCGTGTGTGTTTAGGGGCTGTAACTTGAATATGCATGCATGTTTGTGTGCAAACAATGTTTATAGCAGCATTACAGTACTGTATCTTACATTACTGCTCTTTAGCTTGAAGTCGTCCTCAATTTCATCAGCGCTGTCATCGTCAGACACCTCCCCTTCCTCAGCGTCCGCAGACAGATAGGCAGGCAGACGCTTCCCCTGGATAGAGAGAGGACAGACATGTGTTTGACCCACGCATATGTCTTAAATGCAGCACACATCCTCGCTCATCTTTTTCATACACTACAACACACACACAGGTTACACCTCTAATATAGTCCAAAAATAACACAGCAGAATGCAGTATGTTTTACTCAGACATTATCTTAACTGCACGCCTGTACACACAAAAATGCACATGTTGAAGTAACCTCTTTCAATAACCGTTATGTGACTTATTTACCAGTATTTATAGGCAGAGTGGAGGCTATTACTGCCACATATCAGCACACAAGAGGGCACAAAACATGCACATGCAAGCACACACACA
Source organism: Enoplosus armatus (assembly GCF_043641665.1). Lineage (NCBI taxonomy): Eukaryota > Metazoa > Chordata > Actinopteri > Centrarchiformes > Enoplosidae > Enoplosus > Enoplosus armatus. Next base: position 12,042,803 of record NC_092184.1, on the reverse strand, counting down.
CAAATAGTACAATCAGCTGCAGATTCTCTGAGAAGCTCCCTGAGCAGCTCTTTCAGCAGAGTGGAAGCCCATTAGTGAGCCATTCTGAAGGTGTGAGTGGGAGTCAAGATTTTCTAAGCTTCTTCTTCTTCTTCCAAAAAATCGATGGCAGACTCGAGCTTCCTGCAGTACATCGAGTCTCTCACTGGCTGACATCAGCGCCCTCATTTTAACCACAGCCACAAGTAGTCTATCCCCTCTTCCTCCTATCTGTGACTGTCAAAAACCCTTTTATGAGCGCCATTTTTCTTTATTGTCTTGTGACTCTCTGGTCTCTCACTCGACTGGGGGATGGAGAGAAGTGAAAGGTTCTCAAAAGAGGGCAGAGAGGGGGAGGAAAGAGACGGAAGAAAACTGTTAGAGAGGCTTTATAGAAAATCAATAATGCTCTTTCACTTTTCAGACGTCTGGCTGGGACAAAGCCCAAGTTCCTTTTCCCTAGGAACAATGCAGGCTTTCTTCAAATTACAGACAATTTTATCTGGTTCTTATAAAAAACAAAACAATAAATGCTGAAAACCTTTGCTCATCCAGATGCTCTGTCTCTCTCTTTGTATCAATAACTCTTAATGTGCTGGTGGATAAGGATCTTCTGGGTCTGAGTGACAGCTGATATTTCTCAAAAATAGATAACATGGAGGGTTTTTTTTCTTTTTGAGGATGATCATATCAACCATGTTTCACAGACCATCCCGCTGGGCACCTGTCCTGCCTTTTGGGACTACGACAGTAGGTGCTGCAAAGAGATAAGCTTGTGAGGATAGACACGATGTGCTTTCAAATGACTCACATACCATAAAATGTGCCATGTAGATGAATAGAAAGGCAAACTGAATCGCTGTTTTTGACTTTTAAAATGATCAAATGGCTGTAAGTCCTCATAACTAATTGACAAAACTGGTTCTTTGGCTTTTCAAAATGACCCATATGAGCAGAAAGGATTTGTGATTCATGGGAAAATAAAACTACTTGCTGGGAAAACACGATTTTCATGGTTAGCCTTTGTGTTTTGTTTTGTTGCTTTACTTCAACTGCTGCATGTGCAAAAACAAATAAATAAATAATAATAATAATAATAATAATAATAATAATAATAATAATAGTTGCAGAACTGCTGACCTTATTAAAATCAAGTATGTACAAAGGTTTGAAGTGGTAACCCAACCCTTTGCCAAAAACTGAGCAAACAGTCATTCTTGGACAAAGGAACTGCTATAAAACTCCAAACACCGGAATCCAAATAGACTTATTCAGGATTTGAGAGGGGTTTGCCTAAAATATAACAGATATAGAGCATATGAAAATACTATTATTGGACCATGTTTTACAGATGACAGAAGTAATGATAAATCTTTCTTTAGTTGATTTCTGATTTATTTCAATTCTCATAACATTATGAAAAGTCATGAAGTATCAAGCTGATAAAACTGTTAAGTATGTATGTACAGCTGTTAATGAGGGCCCAGGGTCTCCAGGACCCCAAATATTATGGTTAAAAGAAACTTACTTTGACTTGTATAACAGAACATGAACCACACTTTTTACAGAAACCTTTTACATCTAACCATCCACCCTGACCTCCTCCCTGTGTGCAATTTAAACAACCAGTGCTGCTGTTTCTCTCCATATATGCCAAAGTGAAAAGCACTAACTTTAGCCTAAGAGTGCACCAGCCTACAATCCAGTACCTTTGGAGCAACTTATCAGTCTGAATGTGTGCCATGTGTGCTATCTGCAGTGGCTCAATTTCAAGTTAATGAAAAACTGCATAATTTATTATTAATCATTTAAGGGTAATTGTCATATTAAGCCTCTCTAAGATCACTGGGTTTTTTCAAATTAGAATGATGAAAAACAAAAATGCTGTTGTTGTAGCCTGTTTTAGTTTGAGGGATGTGAGAAATTCTGTATAAACTCTGCTGGGTTGCGGTGTATATTTAAAAAATATGTCTTTAAATATTCATCTATTCATCATGGTTAATTGCAGAATTGTTGTGACTAGTAGCAATTTAAAAAATGAACGGTTTGACGGCCCCAACTGAGTTGCCAGGTCGTGTTTGCATGTGTGCCTCTGTTTGTGTGTGTGTGTGTGTGTGTGTTACAAAAAAATAAAACCCAACAATCTGTCGCTCAGTTATCATATGCCGCATCTCGTCCTTCTCTCCTTTCCCTTCTGTGATTAATACAATGACCTAGTTTAATCCTCCCTTTCTCCTCTTCCTTCTCTTCGTCTGTTTATGGGCAATAATTAGCTGCCTTGCAGTGGCTCTCCTACTCCCCATCCTCAGTACAGCAACGCACATGATGTAAAAAATGGAAAGATACTCCACTTTCTTCTCTAAAATAAGAGGAAGAAAGTGGAGACCGGTGATGCAGATGCTTTGATTTACGGCTGCAGTAACTGACTGGGCATATTTCTAATTCAGCAATTTATTCATTCATTTAAAAACATAAACTGTCAGTCAGCCATTCAGCCATCTATACATAGATTTGTTCTTACTTTGATGAGAATCTTGCCCTGCAGGCTCTGAGGGCTGGGTAATGTTTTTGAGTCTCTGCTCAGTACGTCTCCCACATCCAGCTTGTCTCCGAAGATTTCTCGCAGGTACTGAGCAATCTTCTTCTGCTGCTGGATGCTACAGTGGTTCTCTATGGACAGAATTACTGGGTACCTGAAAGAAAGAAACAAAATCAACATAAATTACATCAAAACCTGTCAACACTTGAATGCAACCAGTGGACTGAAGTGAGACTGATCTGCTGAGCGTGAATCACATCTCAAACTGTACTTTTCTCAACAACTTTTTCAGAACAGAACAGTGAGAAGGTAAACAATAGGAATACAGCTGCATAAACACCTCTGTGGCGAGGGGTGGGTGTGTGTGTGTGTGTGTGTGTGTGTGTGTGTGTGTGTGTGTGTGTGTGTGTGTGTGTGTGTGTGTGCCTGTGTTTTCATTTAGAAAGGTGAAATGACTTGTGGCCACACAGCAGCACAGCTCAAATGTCAGGTTTGTCAGACTGACAGCTCTACCTCAGGGGACGCAGCCCCGCTCTCAACTCCACCTCTGATTCCCAAAACACACACTCACATGCACGCACACACGCACACGCACAAACGAATCCTCTGCCAAAGACAAAAGAGACAACAAAGAGAGTACCATCTAGAGTCATTTCATTTCGACACACAGACAGTGACATCCAGGAGCTCGTCTCAGGTGAAGCAGCGAGGCGGCGCAATGAGCTGTGTAATGTTTGTGTGTGTGTGTGTGTGTGTGTGTGTGTGGGAGAGAGAGCAGAGACTCGCTTCATTTCAAAAGAGGCCATGGGCCATTAATCATATTAACAGGTGGCACTGATGATAAAATATAAGCTGAATGTAAAAGGTGAGAACAGCAGAGAGAGAAAGAGGTGAAGCGCAGGACGTTGAATTTATTCATCTGTTCTTGCTGTCAGCTTTATTACAGATTACTAATTAGTATGGTGCGAGTTTATGAGAATATAAAGGTATTTCCTGATTAGCAAATGTTTTCTTTCGGGAGGCTACATTGAACATATGGTCTTTAATTCAACTCACAGAAGAGTACAAAGATCTTTAGCAAAGTTAACATCGGGAGAAAAAAAGCTTTATTGACTAAAATTTTGGGGAAACACTCTTCTTGCCGAGAATTTGATGAGACCAATCAATACCACGCTCATATGTCCCTCAAATACGAAGCTACAGCCAGCAGATGGCTAGCTTAGCTTAGCATTAAGACTCAAAAGAGGGGGGAACTACTAGCCTGGCTCTGTCCACAGGTAACAAAATAACCAACAACCAGCTCCTAAAGCTAAATAATTAACACGTTACATCTGGTTTGCCTAATCTTATAATCTAACTCTTGGTAAGAAAGCCCATAAATATATTTCCCAAAATGTCCAACTATTCCTTTAAGACCAATAACAGTTATAGATTACCTGCTCAAAACTGACAGAAGTTGACGACTAGAAAACAAGCTAAAGAACAGACGAACACCTTAATAATTTTAGCAAAACTTCCAACAAGCTATGGCCAAATGTACTTACACTTCTACTTTAATTACATAAATTGAATCTACTCCAGTACTGTCTGTACCTTTGAATAAAATAAATGGTTTTATAACGCTGCAATCATAAGTAGCTGCAATAGATGTCAAAGGGAGCCAATGTGGCAGCAGGAAGCTGCATCATTCACCACTTTGTTTGGGTATTGTTGGACCCAGCAGAGACAAACAGTGGCTCCTCAGGGAGCCAGAGGAAACTCTGCTAAGCAGATGGCTCAGTAATAGGTGCTAATTACTGCCAGGAATCACAGTGTTCTCTGAAAAACACAAACCTGCCTGTCTAAATGTTGCAACTTTCTTGTTAAACCTTGTGGGGAAACCTTCCATCAAATTCATAGATAGTTCATGATAGCAGTAGTTTAAGACTAGTTTTAAGAGGGAAAATATAGTAGCTCTGCAGCTTTTTAAATTAGGATGGAACGCCCTTCTATGACTGATGCTATTATATCTCATCCCATAGTGGACCATAAAGCAACACAATTAAACAGAAGAGGACAATATACAATCAATAATACAATCTCTGTGTGTGTGTGTGTGTGTGTGTGTGTGTGTGTGTGTGTGTGTGTGTGTGCACATGAAGAGATGTTGTGCGGTTTTTCCTGAAGCGAAGAGTATTATTTTCTCTACAAAATGTCAACCAGTAATGATATTTCAGACAGGTTTATGTGAGTAAACTGAAGGGGAAATAAGTAAAAATTTGGTATTCTGGGCCATTTTCTCTCAGCACAATGCCTATGGGATAATGGAAGTGTCTAGTTTCCATACAATGTCAAAAACACTCACATGCAATCATACTCACACACACACACATACAGGGAGCTATGACTCACTGGTTATTTATGAAGGCATATTTATTGATGGTCTCTATGACCAACTTGAACGGTATCTTGGAGGTCAGAGTGTAGCCGTGTTGGACCATCGGCTCTCCATCGGGGCCGTCCCAACAGTCCACTGTAGGAAAAAAACAGGAGAAATGATGCATGAATAAAACACTGCATCATGTTACTGTTCTTCTCACTGCTCATCTTTGAATACAGGAGAGACAGCGTATTTCCTTTGGACTCTCGGCTATATCACCTAATAATTCTGGGACACAAAAGTGTAAAAAGTGTGAATAAAAAAAATAAAATGTTCAAGCAATATCATGTGCAAGATTGTGCTATGTTGTGGTTCAGTGTTGCTGCATATGTGGGCCTGTTTCACCAAAAATAAACACAGCAAAGTGGGTGAAAACAGTGATTGTTTTATTTCATTTTCAGCGCAAAACAGTGATACCATTTGATATAGGGTGAAAGAGAGTTTGTTGCAATTATAAAGGCAGCTCATCCAGTCATAATTGGCTTTTTTGATATGTCATAGTATGAAAAGCACAGGTGTTACTAATTACATTAGCAATGGCTCTGTTCTATTCAAGCATCTGTATGTAACAGTGAGCCAGCATGCACAATACCATGATTCTGAAACTGAAGCAGCTAAATGAAATTCAGCCATGATTAATTTTATTATGTGTTATTATCTGTGCTTTTCCTACTGTGACATGTCAAAATGTCCTCTGCAGAAATGAGTAGCCTCGCATCGCGTCCACATTTTAATGTAGTTGTGTGCATACCTTCTACACAGCGGCAGCCAGACTGCAGCACCCAGGCATACATGTCGGTCTTGGAGTGGGAGAGGAGCTGGTCTCCAGTCAGGTATGTGTTATGAGACGAGGCAACGAAGTAGTTACACAGAGGCTGCTCCATGTCTTGATTCACCTCATGGTGCAAAGGGTTGAAAACGTCACACGTGGGACTGCGCATGAAACTTGTAAAACCTGAAGGAAAACACAAATGGATGGGAAAAAATGATTATAAAATAATTCTGTTTAGTTTCAATTATGCATTTCACTGCACCACTTTCTCAACAAGTATTGGGCGGATTGTCATGAAATTTTGTAGAGATACAGATCCTAGATCAGGTCCAAGGAGGATTGATACTGCTGATTTTTGCAACCCCTTGACTTTTTTACCTGGTGGTCTAGTGGTTAGGATTTGGCGCTCTCACCGCCACAGCCCGGGTTCGATTCCCAGTCAGTGAACTTAATTTACACATACTACCTCATTATTATTTATTCTTTAAATGTTTCAGTGCAATACATATATATATATATATACATATACATTGTTATTGTATATATTTTTTACTTTTATTTTTCACTTAAATATTGTAAATGTGTATATTTCTATTTTATATTTTTTTATTTTTATATTTTGTACATACTTTTATTTCTAAAAGTATGCTACTTTCTGCTCTTGAATGGGAGCACCGGTACTGTACAATTTCCCCCCAGGGATCAATAAAGTATTTCTGATTCTGATTCTGATTCTGATTTTCCTCGAGCTTCACCATGCAATTGACATTTGTGTTTTTTAGTAAAATATGCCAAGTATTGGATGGATTGCCATTAAATTAGGTACAGATATTCATGTTGCCTCCAGAATGTATTGGAATAATTTTGGTGATCTTCTAACTTTTTATATAGAGTAAAACGTTTTATTTGTCCAATACTTTGATTTATGACTAAATACCTGGAAAACTAATTTTCTATCAGCATCAGCTGTAATTTGTGTTAAGTGCTAATTAGAAAATGTTAGCATCCTGAAATGAAAGTGAACATCGAGTATTCTATTTCAAACTATCAGCCACCACATCATATTGTGCACCTTCTCACGGCTTCTAACAGTGACGTCTAAATTATCTCTCTTCTTTAGCAGGTTGATCACCAGGATAATACCAAAGGATGACAGACAGGCACATTCAAACACAGAGCACTGTGGTTTCAAACCAGAGTGGTGAGGTTTTGAAAGCTACTGGTGGATGTATTTCACACAGCCAACTTTTTTTTAGGGTGGTACAGCATGAAGAGGACTGAGAGGGAAGAAAGTATCCTTTCATCTAGAGAGGAGGGATGAAAATGAGACAGGAATACCAAGAGCAGGAGATAAGGGAGAAAGCAGACGAACGAAAAGAAGACAGCTAATGTGGAAAAGGAAAAATGTGATGCAAATATTGGAAATATATTTTTTGTTATGGGAAGTCTGTGATCAGACTGTACACACAATCATGTCATGGAACCATCATGGCTAAATCCAGATTTTAACAGTACACTGTGTGACATGACTCTTTATACGAACTGTACTGGATATTATACAGTCACACAGCTATCATGAGACCAAGTACTGTCGGTAGCAGCTTATCACACTGTAAGATGTTAATGTGAATCTGTTTGTACATTACAGTCACATCTGTGCACAATACATGTTTAAACACACACATTTCTGGCCTGCAGGGAAGGCATCAGGCGTACTGGTCTGATCAGTCAGACACACACACAGTGTTAGCCTTCATGCCTCCAACAACAAGATTAGTCTCACCCCTCCTCCTCTCCTCTCCCCACTCACTCCTCTCATTTCTGTCACACTCTCATTTTCTCTTTGCCATCGCCCTCATTCTGACTTCCCAATTTTCTCACCCCAGATACCCTCCTCAATCCCTACCGCCTCTTCTCCCTTAAGCTCACCCTCAGTTAAAAGGCAAAGTCTCTAAACATTCATGGTCATTATTTTATCTTTTCAGCCACTCATCAGGATTTGAGGTTTTTTAGTGTGAGGAGGGGTATTCACACTAAGTAATAAATAGAGTTGGTATAAATGTCAATTGAATTGGTAACTTTGCTATTTTTCAATTACCCTTAAAGTGTTTTTGGTAAAACCAAAATATAGAACATCTATGCATATTAAACAAAAGTTTTCTCGCTTAACTACGAACCAAAGATCTTCGAGGTTGGCAGATTCATAAATATTCAGAAGATGTGATTTGGGAGAAGCGGAAAGTGAGTTCCATTTTCTTTTGTCCTGTACATACTATGATGTCAATTTTCCATGAAATGGCTCGACAAAACCCTGAAATATTCTGATGTACAGATGACCAAAGTTTGAAAGGTTTAATTTTGATGTTAGTCTCAAAAACCTGAAAAAAAGGCAAGATGGGTTATTTATATAGCATTTACTCTCATTTCTCCAGTGTTATATCGCAAATATTCTTTATTAATTTATTGTATACAATGAAGGTCTGAAAATCTGACTGTGAAAACTACGACAAATTGGGTTTCTTTATCTTTGAACCTTTTCCGTAGTATTGTTCGAAAATGTAAACACAGCGATGTGGTTCTGGCTTGAATTTGTGGTGCCTTGCAAACCAATGCGAGCTGGATATAGTTATACGCATTGCATAATAATAAAAACGTGCTTGTTTTGATGAACATCTTCATCGTTAATCACACTTTGCACACCATTCATCATTCAGTGTTTACGGTGGTGTGAACAGTTGGCATATATTTTGTGCACTGGCCAATGTCTCATAATCATAAGCCACACAATCCGTTCGACTCTGCTCTTGCAGGTTGACACCTCCCGAACGAACTCTTACAGTGATGTAGTAATACCTGATCTAGTTTGCAAACTGATGGTGTGCCATCACAGATACAGGGAGGGGAGAAGAGAAAGAATGACTGAGCCCATGATGAAAAAAGGGAAAGAATTAGAGAGTGAAAATAAAGATGAGAAAGAAGAACATTACCTTCGATCCCCATAACGTCTCTTTGTTTATTCTCATCAGACACCTCAAACTTGTCAATGATATCTGCAACATACTCTGGAGTCACATTGGCCATCTATAGAGAAAAAAAGATGAACAAAATACATGTAAAGACCTTGTTTAGACTATGTGAGATATAGTAAATAATTGAATCCCTGTGTAAATGCTAAATGAAGTCAGAATGATTTCCCATTTTTATAACACATTTGTGAAGCTATTCATTTAATTGTCAGCCATGTCAAACAAGCAGCACGGTCTGAGAGCAGTATTAATGCCGTGTATTACAGACTGGAGATGGTTATTACGGCATGATTAAAAATGACACCAGTGCAGTGTAAGAGAGAAAACAGTGTGTCAGAAACACAAAGCAAAAAAGAGCAAAGAAAAACTGTGAAGAACAAGGAAAGGGCACCCATGAGACAAACCAATTTTAGGTGTGATAGATTGGCTTAGTGGAGCAGATTCCTGTGGGCAGACAGCTGAGACAGAGGGAGTTACATGTCAGATGAAGGGAGCAAGAGCTCAAATTGAAACGGCTGATTGGAAAGAAAGTATCATCGTAAAAATGTGTTTAACATCACTGACTGAGCATTTTATTGGCTCTGGCCCGAGACCAGCGTGACCTCTCACCTTCTGCTCGTTGCGCAGGAAGTTGGACAGCTCCTCCGCTGTCAGGTGGTCCTTCCTGTCACTGTACGCCATCATCAGCAGGAACAGGTCCCGCCTCAGAGACATCATCTTGTAGAAGACGGAGAACTCCTCGTATGTCAGCGTGCCCTGCTGATCGTCCGTGTCTGCTTCCTGCGAGGGTGAGGAAGTGGTATGTCATCAGTGACACTTTACTTGACACTGATGGTTACACCTAAACTACAAGAACAGGCTTCGTGAAGCTCTACATAGACCATCAGTCCTCATCTGGAACAACAAACAGAAACTTCTGAGGATACTTAAAATACCGATGCGATACGATGGGTTGTACTCAACTGAAGTGATACCATTTGTTTATGCAGAAAATATGATATGAATGCTGATTAGAACTTGACCCTTACTCGATTTAGGTTGTCAAAACAAATCCGTCTTTGAGAGTAATAAAAATTGGTCAATTTGATATATGCCAATGTTTTTCTTCTACATAAATAAAACCCATAAAAAAAATAATTACCAAGAAACCCTAAAATTTGGTTAAATTATCTGAGGCAGAACAAAATACATTATTATCAATGATGATGGTAACCATAAATATACAGTAATAATACATTTTGAACTGCAAACATCACCAGAAATTAAATCATTATAAATTATGACCTAAATACAAACAAATAAAACAAATATATATTGCATGTGAAATAAGAAAACGCCTCCCAGCATGCACTGGGGCCACTGACTAATGACTTATGTGTCATGTTATGCGTGTTCCTGCACTGTTGATGGTGTTTCTGTGTATGTTTCCCCTGTTTCCACACTTCACTCATTGTTACACAATCACAAATGAATGTGGTTCAACTGCTGTGATGTTGTATGTTCTATCCTTTCTCAAGGATGTTTATTGTTGTGCTGATGGCACGTCTGCTACCAATGAAGCTGCAGTTTAAGGTGAAATTTTTTCTTGGAGTTCTTCCCATACGTGAACTTATCTACCTCCGAGCTCAACGCATTATATAAAAATGCAACATTTGACACATTTGAAATGCACTACACTGCAGTATCTTTTAGCATAATATGATTACATATGTTGTTGAATATTATTATTATTCTGACTTCTTGCCGCCCACATCTCAGATTTCTTCAATAATTCAAATATGTATCGTTCCTGTTGACGGCTTCCTCCCCTGGTTGTAGAAACAGTCGACCAATGAGAGCTCAGTAGGCGAGTATAGGAATGGTGGTGTCAGTCTTTTACATAGGCAGCTAGCTACCTTGCTACAGTCACGGAAAATAGCAACAGAAAATACGCCTGAACAAGCCGTAAATGTGAAAAACATTAAGTTGGTGCTCCTAGATTCCACTACCACAGCTTCACGTCTGCTGCAAATAATGGCAGGATGGATACGTCACTCACTTCCGATTGGTTTGGGCAAAACAAATGGTGATGAGGCAACATCAGCCCTGCCAGTAGACGGTGTGCATGGGGGAACAGCTGTCTCATCTGTTGTCAGGTGTCTCTTTTTTTAACACTAACAAAAAGGTAAATTCACACCAGCAAGCACAATGTACCAGTCTTTATGACACTTACACATTATCTCTCCGACCAAATTTTTCTTTCCTCATATCTCACTACGTGCCACCCAAGGACACACGCAGCATGGCTCACTGCTCAGTCTGCTCGCTGGGATCCAGCACCTCATATTACCTGGATCTCACGGGGGCCTATTCGACTCCACACCAAATCTAATGATACCAGCTAATGCCTCCATCACACTCCCATAATGAGCTTGCTGGGGGCATTTGGGACCAGATCACAGACAGAATCCACACGCAACCAGCAGGATATATCACTGTGATGGAGTTCATCAGGAATGCATGGACAGAAAACAAATAGATTCAGGGTATTTTAAGCAACTGCACAGGCTGTTCAGGTGGCTGTTGTCTGCCAATGCTTAAATGGAAAGAGATAAATTAATGACATCCCCTATCTAACCCCATGAGTTTGAATTATTTTATGGTGCAAAATTACAGTTTAGCCCATTATGAAGAGATAAAAACACTTTGAAATCCACTGTATCAACTCTAAACTACAGGGAGTGGAAAAGAGGAGGGTTTTGGGGGGACACTTTTTTATCAAATGTAATAACAATACATAAAGCAAGGCAATTTTAAGTTTTAAGGTCACTCTGAGCTGAAAAAATAGATTTTCTGTGGTCAGAATGTTGTCCCAAGACCCATTTTGAATCTTGAGAAAACTGGTTCAGTTTGCAATAAAAGATTTACATTTCTGTTTCATTATATGTAAATAAACCTGTTCTGGGGCCACAGAGCAAAAGTGTACAATACTTTTGAGAAATTTGCGTTTGCGGTCACAAGATAAAAGAAAGTGAAAAAGTGTTACTACACACTATAACCCACATTAGAAAAGCCAGAAGACACTATACGTGGATTTCTGACATTACTCAATGTGACTTCTGTTTTAAAAATTGAAGCAGCCCTCTCCAAACACTACTCAGTCCTTTTTCCTCTAAAAGTGTCTCTCACATGTATGAACATATGAAATATTTCTCGCACATTTACTTGAAAAAAAATAAAAAATGCAACAGTAATCTGACATCAGTGATCTTAAATATTCATGCATAAGGAAGTTAATGTGTTCAAATGAAAGCAAGCCTCTTTTTTTTTTAAATAAATATCAAATCAGGGATTATTACTAATAAAGTATTGGCCAGGATTTAGTAGTAAATAACAAAAGTAGCTTCATATTCTGACCTGAAACATTTGTTTGACCTTCCTGCGCGGCAGATTGACATTCAGCTTGTGGAGAAGTTGGTAGATCTCTTCGATGTTCAGGAGTCCATCTCCGTTCTTATCAGCCTCCTCAAACGTCTGCTTCAGCCACGTCACACACACACATTAAGGAAAATAAGGTGTGCATCATGTGTATGTGTGTGCATAAAATCTGTCTGCATAATTTCAAGTATTTCAATGGATGTAATATTATTTTTAGTGCTCGAGTGTACACAAACACCCCAGATTCAGACCAAGATGTGTCTGACCAAGAACACTAGACTAGAGGTGGATGAAAACAAATATAACACATAATAATACGTCATTTGCAATCTGCTGAGTGTGTTTGAGTGGGTGTACGGTACTTTTTTGAGAGAAAAACTCTATAATTATATAATAAAAATATTTTCTTTTGAAAGTGTTTCCTTGAGCTGGGAAAAAATCTCAAACTAAATGACGTGAACACAAAATTGTTTTCCTTCCAATAAAATTGGTATGCTCATGACAAGGCGCAGTGCTTCGCCCAACAACAGAGATTTGTGGGTATAGCTTTTTGTTTAAAGGATATTGGTCGTGTGTGCGCTGCCGTTTGGCCAGCGAGTCCTCGTCACTGATCCCGGCCATCAGGTAGCGCAGGCCAGTTATCCAGGTTCTGGCTTCTTCTGCGTTCGTCGTCACCAGGTCGAGGGACTCCATGTGGTTTCCGTGGTACACCGTGAAACAGCAGGCCGGGTTCAAGCTGCCATCTGCATGCCGATGGAAGATGTCCGATTGACCGCCCTCTGTCACTTTGTACAGCGAATCAATGGTGACTGACGGAGAGAGGAAATGGGGTGGAAAAGAAGTCTGATTATTAGTGAAAAGACTTAAAGATCAAATAGACTTTTAATGAGCATGAACATCACTGTTGCACTGGATGACATGTCCCATCATTATGATGAACTGATGAAGGCACTGTGACACATACACCGTCCCGCTGCTGTAAATATCCACTAGAACACCAAATGCGTATTGGCTGCTTTAGGAAATTATTGGGCCTTTTTAAAAAAGTGAAACTATATATGTGTATATAGGGCTGAGAGCCACAGACAGGGTAGGGAAGTCAGAAAGTGATGACAGACGGACTATAACCTTGTTGGTTTTGGACTTTTCCTTCGATTTGCTGACAATAAAAAAAAACATAGAATACACCAGGGTTATCCTTTAATACTGTAAACAAGTGCTTCCCAGGAGGAATGGAGGGGTGGAATAATCAGTCAAGTGTAAAATATGAAAACTGGGATAACAGCAAAAACTTGCATAGCTTTTTGAAAAATTATGGGAGTGTCTCACTTTCACTGCTTTTCTCTACCATGTGTAAAAATACACAGAGACAGCTGTGGGCAGAGTATCACAGTCTAATGAGATTGGAGTGTAAAGTTTGCTATCTTTGATTTCTTGTCTTTGTGAGTGAAACAGTAAACTACATCCTGTTTTACATATTCACGCTCTTCACATATTTCACCGCACCTTGCTTGTTTTCTCTCAGGTATGATCGATTAACATGTTGACTCATTCAATTAAAGCTATTCATTAATGACCCTCGTCAAGGCACTAACGTGTTTACCTCCAAACAGCGAAGTTTTATGTTTCAGGAAACGCCATTATATTTAATTAATTGACTGATTAAAGAAATAATGATATGAGGATTTTATTAAATTAATTGCCTTCTTACCCATCCCAAAATACTTTGTCATAATCCATTCCAAAATGATCAATGTCCATTTCCCCATTACACTCAGTTCTCTCATCCCTTTACATAATCTCATCTCTGAAATGCTGCTATGACTGAAAGTAACAATATGGCAGCCACATTTTGATCCTGCTCAGACAGATAACACACACACACACACACACACACACACACACACACACACACACACACACACACACACACACACTCAAAGAAAGCACTGGGTAGCTGTTGTGTGTCTCTCTTAATCATGTCAATGGAGAGGATCTAAGAGGCTTATCTAATGCACACACACACACACACTGTCATTTATACACATGTAAGGGCAGGACCATAGACCGATGTATGCTTCAGTAGATTGATACATAAAACCAGTAAAGTAAAAAGTGTCGATGATGCTTTGAGGGGGCCATGAAACATATAATGATAATCCCCTCAGAGCCAGAGCAGTGTGTCTGACTCGGATTTTAGAAACATTCTAGGAAAAACAGGACGGTAGTGGTAGAGACAATCTGCAGACATGACACGTAGTACAAAATTAAAAGTATTATTGTTATCATGTACGTTTAAAGAATCATTCCAGTTTATTGTTAACTGACTTGGTCATATTTTTGTAGCTTTGCCCATTATAATAGCATTGCATTAAAGTTATTAAGTTTTGGAAACACAGCGATCTCTATTACAACAAGTCCAACTGGGCAACGAATGGGCGGTCAGACAATCAGAGACCAGTGTTCACATCCTGAGTCTCGTCTGTGGTTCACTTCAGGCAGCAAAAGCACTTATGGTTAAGGTCAGGAAAAAATTATGGTTATGGTTAAATGCTGCTTCAAGTCACAGCAGACTTTTTCTGTATTAAACCATCTTTCCCTAACCTTGAGCAAGTGCTGCCCGTGCCTGAACATAACCATAAAATTGTTTAATAATGTTGTAGTAGCTGCAAGCCAGTATTGTTTTGCAAGATCACTTCAGTGGAAAACAAATGTAACACAAGGTCTATAAACATTTTACTGATATGTTCAGTATTAACATTTTTTTGTTAATTGACAACATTTCCACATTATGTTGATAAACAAAATGGATTATGTTTCCTTCCAAACGTTTTTGCTTTTTCAAATTTGTTGTGAACATAATTTCTAGGAGACAGGGTTGCGTGTGTCACAGGAGAACAGTGTGAGCACACGACTACAGCAAGTACAGTAGGTCAAAGTTGGATAAGGCAGTCTTGTAATGGACAATTTAGTTAATAATATTATCATTCACCTGTTTTCTCTCCCACTGCAGTTCGTCCAACCTGGGGTTTTGTTGCTGATTGCTTCTACTTTTAGCAAAGTAGCCTGATTCACCTGAGCTATTAAAGGAATACTCCAGTGATTAAGAATTGCACTTAAGTTAAGAGACAAATTATCAAAAACAATGGTCAAAATCAAAGAAGCAAACGCAGAGATATCCTGATTTTTAGTCCCCAGTGTTGGTCAAGCCCCAAAAATGAGTGCTACTCTTTGTGAAGAGTAAGCTGATCCTTATCTGTGGAATCAGTGGAGTGCTCCTTCAACTCGGTCATTGCAATGTAGAATGATGTAATGAATGACTGTAATAAACCAGAATTATCCTTTAAGTGTAATTCAAATGTTTATAAACTGTGGTGGCAGCATATGAGAGACAAAAAGAGTGTGTGTGTGTCCTCTTGTATCTGTGTGTACATGCAGGTGTGTGTGTGTGTCCATGCATACTCACTCTTGGCCTTCTCACTCTTACGTGAGGGCTTCCAGCGAATGCAGGAGCGATGCTCATCCAGGTAGAAGAGTCTCACCAGCCCTTTGGATCCCGCCTTCAGCTTTACCATCTGTGTCCCGGACTGCATCACACTCATGCATCGCTCCACTGCAGAAGAAAAAACACACACGCACAAACAAACACTGGGGTCAGTGTTGCAGTATATTAAGACACAAAGCGAACAGGTGTCTGGCTTTGTTTGCCTTTTCTCAGGAAGAAGTTAGGCAAAGTGACACAGTATCGCACAATTAGCAGAGGAGCCAACAGCTGATGTGGGTCAGAGTCCAAACTGCAACAGAGATGCTACTGTGTGAACGCACAGGGCCGCTTTTCTGTTACCCACTGACCTGCTGCTCAAAGCAACGGAGAAAAGGAAGAAAGAAAGAGATCTCAGAGAGAGAGACAGAGCGAATGTGTGTCTCTCTGTTCTAAGTTTCTCAGAGGGCCTGTAGGCTGTTCAAGACGAAATCTCCACATCATGCTGAGACAGGTGGACGCTACAACTGGGCTACAAATAAAATATTGGTTCACCCAAATTACAAGAAAGAACAAACGTAAAAATCATACTTTGTTACTAGTTTTGGTTTTATGTGCTTGGGTAGTGGCTCTACTACTCCGGATTATCCACAAACCTCACTGTGAACAGTTTGAATTGTAGCTATTCCTTCAGTTGAAACTAGTTTCAATTAAATTTGTCCAATAAAGGTTTGTGGATTATCCAGAGTAGCGGGGACACTGGTTTTGAACTAAAACTATATTAATTCAAAACTGTCTGCATGGCTACCACCAGAGTTAAGGGAGAAAATCTATGTCTATGTTATGGGTTTTTTTGTAATTTGGGTGAACTCCCCCTTTAAACAGGCTGAATTGAATGTTGGGTAGAAAGGTGTTGGTAACAGCTGCTATTACATCATGGCTGTTTAAATACACCGACACACCCACATGCATTGTAAACCGGTGCTTAACGTTTTCACATTGAGTGCATGTTGATGATAGCTGACCTTCTGTTCCTGCAATGCACTGTTGTGCTACCATATACAGTATGTATGTGTGTCATATACTCGGAAGAGAAAACTCAATCCCTGGCAGTCATCTATAGGTGAAGGTTCAATTAAAGACACTTGGAACGAACAGAAGAATAGTGGGGAGAAGGAAAAAATAATGGTGCTCTGAAGAGGAGATCAGAGAGACTGAAATGATGGTGTGAAGTGACTTTGTGTTTGACTGCATGACTGTCCAGCATTGAGAAAGCATAAAAGACAAAACTTCAAACTTTTTACTTTTTGCGACAGCTGGTGGCAGAGATACAGACGGGGATGACAGCCGAGAGACAGCGAGATTTCCACCCTCATTAGTGGAGTGTGTGCATGCATGCCTGTGTGTGTGTGTGTGTGTGTGTGAGTGCACGTTTCTGCCTATGCATGTGTGTGCATGTAGCACGTTTTCATGTATGCATGCAATATGTTTACATGCATCAGAACACATATAGCGAATAATTTGTCCTTCCAGTAAATAAAAAAAAAAAAAAAAACATGTTCTCAAATCATTAATAGATCATGTGAGGAAATCTTAACATTTAATTTACAGAATTCACTCTATGCAATCTTGGCTGTGAAGTATTCACGTGTCTGGCCACAAACACTACCCGAGCATCCATTTTCCCACTCTCTTTCCCGTCTCTTAAACACCAGTTCAGTTTTAAATGAACGGCAGAAACACATACAGTTGAAGAGTAAACTGCCTGATACCATTGTACAAAATATTAAAGACATCACTTTATTAATTTCATATAGATGATGTTAAGTCTGATAAAAATTATTGTTCCACCATTTCTCTAATAACATTTTTACTAGTCATAATGGAGAAGATGAATTACAACAATTATGACACTGATGTGAAGTCAGGTCCAATATATATTATAGCTAATACAGAAACAACAAAAGGTGCCTCAATAGAGCTGTCAGCTTTACAGCTTCCTCTCCGGAGCTGCTAAGAGTTCAGAGGCTTTCTTGAGGACACTTCAGTCGGTTGGATGCTTGTCAGCGCAGAGGCTGGAGCCAATTCCTCCAGGTCGAAGGACAGACTCTCCTTGTCCAAGGCAATCTCCAAGAGACACATGCACATACTTATACTTGTGTAAATTCTTTGCTGGTACAGAACAACAATAATCTGCACTGAAAGATGACCTGCACACTGCTTGTTTGTCCCCAATTCTTCTTGTTATCCTATGTAGACATGACTGACAGAACAACCAGAGATAAATGTGAGAGAAAGTGCATGTATGTATATATAGACAGTGAGTAATCACACGTTTTCCCATAGGAATGACATATCATCATCATCAGTACTTCAGTGATTTAATATCGTACTTACGTAAAGCTAGACGAGGCACTAGAGAGAGATTAAAAATAGGATTTGTCAACATAAAAGCAGCAGAGACTGAGATGTATGGAGCTCCGAAACAGCTGGATCCCACACTTCCCACGATGTATCTTAATAACGCCTCTTCCTGTCTTTTAAATGCCCACGTCTTTCAGAGTTCCAGTTTGTAACGTAGACTGTCTGTTATAAATTCCTGATATTATACAACTGTTATCACAGGTAGTACTCCCCATGATTGTAAAGTAAGAGTAAATTGATATTAATATGTAAAATCACCCTTTAAAGCACAACATTAAAGGCATATGAACACATACACTGGTTACATAATACCAGGCCGCACTGCTGCTTGCAGCTAAGGGAGGTTTAATGTAGCTGTCGACAACTCAGTGTGTGCAATCCCAAACTGCTAAAAAGTGAGGTAAGTACTACAAGGCATTACACACCTCTTTGAACTTTAATTTCTCAATGTGATGGGAATTTACTACAACACACAGTTTAAGACGGCAGGCTCAAAGACAAAGACTGAAAAGAAACAGCATGCACAGACACACCGGTATCTAGCTAATAGCATTTTAGCACTGCTCAGGATTCCCATGGCACATTTCCAATGTTTTGGAACAAAGAAAATAAAGTCTGCAGCAAAGACCATATTTACACAATTACAATAGTTCCCCAAGATAATCTGAACTTTTAACCGTATTTGAACCACACATCAATCGTATATCAAAGATTAACATTGCATGTTTTCCAAGAATTCATGGTTAAGATGTTCGGTACATATGTAATGTACAACTAAATGAATAAATGCCTGTAATCACAGGTGTTATCTTCTGCATAAAATCAAAACCATGTTATAAAACAAGCACAGAAAATCTGGCGAGGGAACCTAATGACTCAAAGTCTTCAGGGTTTAAAACTACAAACAGTAGATTAGCCCTTGGGCAAATGAGGAAATATAAAATCTTCTAAAGTTGTAGGACATTTGTAATCTTTCTATCCTGCAGAAGCACACACACGCATATACACAAGAATATAAAAATGCACATTCTGAGACGACATGGGTGATTATCTTCAAAGACAACTAAAGTCAAACCTCTCATGGATTCAAAATACATATTTAAGAACACTTAACAGAGCACACACTGAGCAGAGTACTTGTTAACAGGCTATCTGTCCTGAGGATAGGCTTAGCAATGACACAAATTTTGCTCTCAATGTTCGAGGAGTTCTTTGAGTCGTAGATGCTCACTCCAGGGACGGTGTTACACACAAACACACACATAAGCATAAGCACATGATCCTGAGCACTGTGTATTATCTCCCAAGGTGCATGACAAATCATCAACAGTCACACAACCTGCCATGTTGATAACACAATGAAGTACGCGGGAGGAGAAACAAGCAGCCATGTAAATAAAACAGTGAACTTGGGTTCTAATTCCTACAGGTTCTTCCCTCCAACACACTTCACTATTGGTTCACAGAGACAAGTCTCCACCTGGGAACCCTGAGACAGATCAGCTCACGGTCAAGGTAAAACCAAAAGTCTGGTAATGGGAATAGGTCTATTCTAGGGTGATAGATAGATCTGGTAAGATTAGGTTTGAGCTAAGGTTAATGGTTTGCAAAGGTCACCTTTTAAAGCATAACACAGCTTCTATGCTTGCATTTATGTTAAGTATAAGGGATTACTGATGCGAACATCTGACATGAATAGTGGTACATAAAGCCACTATGGGAAAATAAAACAGAGCACTTGTATCTAAAATGAACTCAAGTCTTTGTTTATCTATTTATTTAAAGCAGTATTCCTTATTTTGATGCCTCTGAACAAGCTGTAAACACAACATTGACATATCACCTTTTAGAGGTGAAATAGAAAACGTGTTAGCAAACAGCTGCTTATTAAACATCCAGCAGACACGGAGCAACACTAGCATTCATTTGGAGTCGTGTTTCTGTCCACGTAATGAATCTAAGTCCAATTTTGTTCTAAAAATTCTATATTGAGCTTTAAGTTAACTTTTGGTCTTAAGTCATTTATCATACACATTATTTGATAATTTATCACATTGTAGGAATTAATACAAACTTATATCCGCTCATAATGTATGAGTACTGGTGTTGTGAGAACTCTTCAGGGCTGCAGAAAATAAAGGGACGCTGAAGACACAAAGAGACTCTGGAAAAATAATTAATCAGACACAAGAAAATAGGCCGTGTTACATTATTTATCTCACATAGCCACTTCTGAAATTCACAGCTTCATTAACGATGGAATTCAATGGCGGTCACTGTCAAATGTAGTCAACTGTAGTATTGATCACAGCCACAGTCTCTGCTCCAGTGAACAGACATGTTCTTCTGGGTCTTCGATCTCACACAGTTTCAGGCTGCAAAATCCATGACTTATACAAGTCCAGCTTCCAGCAGCACTCCTCCAGTAGATATGTAACATCATAAATCAGGCCCAAAGTGAATAAACGCTATTCGCCATCACTAGAAAGTACATGCCCATTCTCCCACAATTCCCTTGGAGTATAAATATGTAAAAGTGTTTTTCCGAGAGGCAGTCAGATATATTTCACAGGAAAAAGCTAAAAGGGAATACAGAAGTCTGCTTTTTTTTTTCATCCAGCTCAACAGCCAACACGTCGCAGCTCTCCAGAAATAGAGGGCCGACATGCACAGGTATCACTTCATCGCCTGTTTTGTCTGTTTCTTTGTGTGGAAACACAACTTAAAAGAGTCCACATTCTCCCTATTGTTGGTTCTCCTCCCTATCTTCTCTAGCCGTCTATCTGTCCCTGTTACTCCTTGACATTTCTGCAGGCGTTACTTTACTCTCTATCAGCATGATAAGGACCATGAAGAAACCTAAGCCAAAACAAAAACCAAAGGAAGACTCCGAAGTAGAAGAGATAGCAGGGTTAATATCGTCCCAGGAGAGGGGAGCAGCCTCGTAATCAAAGATGAGAACTAATGTAAGTGGCTCTCAAAAGACCAGTGATGGTCAGTGCCCTTGACATCTTCATCACTTCCCGCTTTCCCTCAAGCATTGAGACTCAAACCATGTGAGCATGAGGATTTAAATGTACAATTTAGTTTAAATGTGCTATTTCAGTGTCTATCTTGCAGGACATCTCAGAAAAAAAATGTATTTAATGTCTTCTTGGCCCCACCTGGCTTTTATATACAGATTATCCCCAGGTGTCAATCTTCATGCTTGGCTGTCTGTGGTTACAGTGTCTGTGCTTTGCCAGTCGTCTCCTTGCAACCTTGCAGAAAAGAATTCAAAAAGACCGCCATGCATGACAACTCCACCAGGGTGTAAAAAAAATGAGATTTTCAGGTAGGTAAGAGAATAAATAAATATGTAAAGCATCTTTTTTCTATGTCCGACCTCTACATTTTGGCTCCCATTTATTTTGAGAGAAATAGAGTCAGTGCGTGTGCATTCACTGGTGTGTGTTTGTTTCTGTGCATGCATGTGTGTGTGTGCACGTGGAAAAACTCATCATCTCCGTCGGCACAGAGCAGAGAGAGCAGATCAAAGCTTTGTCTTGCCACAGAGGCCCAGGCAATTCAAACATATTTTAATGGGGTAGGTGATAGAGACGCCTCTGTGATAACCTGACGAACAAAGCCCGTCCTCACTTAGATCCATACAATAAAGGTCAGGCCAGGGCGGCAATCGGCAGCGTCAACAGCAGTTATCATCATTCATCATTTCCAATCTTAACTGTCATTTTTAATCTCAACATGATGCAAGATTCCACTCAGTCATCCCCATAGCCTAATTTCTATGAGTTCATAATCAGTTAGAGCTAATATATCAATTCTTGAGCGGCTCTGCATGAGATCTCTGTTAAGATTTTTCTGAAAGTGATGACTGGAACGAACCACAGTCCAAATATTTATCATAATTTATTCATAACTACATAAATTCATATTCAGCAGCATCTGCCTGATCCTTCATGCACTATTCATGTGACATAAGGCACCACCACCCAAACTATCCTAGCCAGTTTGACTGTTTATGAAACACAACAAGTGCAGCAATCAAACCAAAAATAATGGAGGCATGGCATCGCAATTTTTCACTTACTGCTCTGTTTTGTCTGTTAGCTCTCATGACCTGAGGGTTTGTTTTGTGTGCTGAAGTTTAATCAAGACGTGATTCAGTTTTGGTTGACTGAATGTCCACAGGAAAAAAAAATTAATGACATTTTCACATAATTATTGCTGATGATGAGTGGTAAATCACGCACAAACAAGACAAATCTTCTCTTGCATGTAATGAGCAACAGCTCATTAAGATAAGACTTCTAAAGGTTCAAAGTTATGGTCGCATAAAGTGAGCTATTTGATCATCCTGGGGATATTCTGATACATAAACATGAGCTCCTGCTCTTTTCCCGTGCTATAAATAGCACCAGCAAACAATATGTTCAATATGCAATATGTTTGTTCACACACACACACACACACTTAGACTGTAGAAGACAATTGGCACAGTAACAAAAACGAAAGGACGAGAGGTTTTTACACAAAATATGTCAATTTAAGTGTTGGGATGTGGGAAATGCATTGGAAAAAAATCTTACATTTGTTAGTTTTAACGGGTTTCCTTCTGTACGGCACACTGAATTTAGACTCTCTAGGCTCTCTCACACACACAGAGACATTAACTTACCAATTTGTGTAAGCCTGCATTTCTGTGGTACAGCCAAGGTGCCACCAATATGGTAGACGTTACGTGCCAGGAGAGTCGCGACAGTTAACACAGCCGATTTTTCAGCAGGACCATAAATAAAGGTGGATCGTACTTTATGAGCATTTAAGGTAGTGGGACCAAAAAGAGAAGAACACATTTCTTCCATTTTCTCTGCAGATAATAAGGAGCCAGTAGGAGTCCACCTTAGCTCAGCCCTAAAAACTCTGAAAAAACAAAAACGCTTTTGGTCATCAGACTTGACAGACACTCCAGACCGGTTTCAGACAGGAATCCTCCACACTCCGAACAACAAGCAAGCACCCCAAAACTCCTGCTGTTCATCCTCCTCTGTACTGTCCTCTTATCTGTGGCGGCAGCTTCAACTGACAGCCTTCTCTCTGAAAACACACACGTTTCCACCTGTCTCCTGGTCATCTGTTCTCCACTCCCACCTCCTGCTCTTCCCATCCACCTCTCTCTGATGTTCGCAGGTCTCTCAGATCATGTGCTACTGTGTCAGTGTGTGTGCCAACATGCTACCCTGATACACAGATACACTGGATTTCAGATCCAGTATTGTTGTGTAGTCTATGGAGTGATTATAATGAGTAGAGGAGGAGGAGAGTGCAGCAGATGTGTGTATATCAGCTGGGTCCATTAGGGTCAACCAGTGGGATACAGGGATAAGAACGATGACATAACATTCATGATAATGCACTACCAAAAGTAAGATTTAATGGGTTGACAAGTGGGATGTGTGTGTCTGTGTGTGTGCTACAGGAAGTGTCACAGACAGCACATCTGTCTATCTTGTACTAAATGCTCTTATATTTCACACAGGCTCTTCGCCCAAAATCCGCAGTGTGTACTGAAATGTTCAGCCAATCAGGAAGTCCTCATTCTTTCGGAGCAACACAATACCGTAAACAAGGAGACCGATTTCACTTTGATGGAAAACCCCTTGAGGCTCTATTTTCCTGAAATAGGGCGCAAACACAAGAAAAATCTCAACACAAATGGACGTGACGAGCAGATTTTTGTGATCACAGGCATTGGTGCTAAACAGGCACAGCTGGACTCAACGTGGAAAAGAGGGAGACATTATTTGTTGATGTTTCTGTAATGTTCAATGCCATGACTTCCTCTCATCCCCTTTTAAAGCAGCAACAGGTGAAATGGAGGGAGAGAGGCTGAGGTATCATAAAAAACTATACAACACCCCAAATATTAACATCGCCGCAAACATGCTGTCAGTGTTAGAATAAACAGGCAGCTGATGTTTATTGGTGCAGCAGCTGCTGGAGTATCAGCGCCGCTGGTTATAGTTGTGCAAACAATAAATACAGGCTAATTAATAAAACATTTAAACTGTGGTTCTTCTTTGAAAACACTTATTTATGTATTTAAAGTCCATTGAACATTTGATCTATTTGCAAAATATCATTCCTTTTTTATCCAACGGAAAAATGTTTTAAATTAAAGAGCATATCTTTAAACAAACAATTGCAAAATAGGGTTTGGAGATTTCAGTTATTATGAAACCTGGTGTCTCATCAAGAGATTTAAATAATCAACGCTGTGCCAACTGCCAACTAAAGCCACATTTGCAATAAGAGGCAGTCTGAGGGGTTTTAACGCAATATAATCTCGCATCTCTTTGGGTTGCATTCATAAAATCTGACATTTAAGTGTCAGACCCAGAAAACAACGAACAAACAGGCCCTTTGTTTGCCAAACACGGGTTACGTAAATGTGTTCCTTCCGTTAAAGAAAAGCTGACTTTCCAATTCTTGATGTTAGATTTTCCCACTAACACCTGAACACACCATCAAGGAAGAGTTTTCCAAACTAATATCCCTGCACGGCTGCGATGTAACTGAATAAATCAAATAAGGGAGAATGGAATTTCACTTTGATGGAAATGGATCCCAAGAGGGATGTAAAGTTGATTTTCATTCTGTAGTGAAATTAAGTGAGAGGTTTGGAGGTTCAGTGTAAAAACCTGTAGTATTCTTTGGGAATTGTTCAGGAGAAATATAAAGTGACGTCTGCAAAAAAAGGAAAATCTAGTATGGTAAGTAAGTAAGTATGGTCTTTCATCAAGACAATAACTTGGGAGCAATTATTGCATTTCACTGTTTTATCCTGAATTTGAATAGGGTAAAACAGTGGGGTTATGTCATCCAGTCTCCATCCTGTTTCAGTGTTCCTCTCAACAACTTATGAAATTAAATTAGTCAGGCGCACAGCTCTGTGACCGATGATGACTTCTGGATAAATGTGAGGGGAAATCAGGCTGCACCATGGAGGGACAAACGGCGGCAGCACATTGGTGACAGTACTGAGCTTGAGCCTTGGCAAAATCAAAACTCCTTCACCTGCTCAACCAGTGTGATTGCCAACAAAGTGACTACTGGGTGGTCATACTTACACAAGCATGACAATCATACACAATGAACAAATAACTAAGTGATGTTTAATTTATTCATTTTGTCTACTTGCTTGTTTCTATTCAGGCTCATAGAGGCTTGGAGCCTTTCCCAGCATGCATTAAAGGTGGAGGGCAGGTGAACAGCCTGAATCAGTTGTCAGTCAGGGCTAACACAGATAGACAGACATTCACATTCATACATGTGGAACAGCTGGAGTCTCTAATCCAACTGATGTGGCAAACACAAAGGAAACCTGCATGAATGCAGAGATGACATGCAGGCTGCACACAGAAAGCACACTCGCCCACAATGTGATTCATTTGGCTAGTTTGTGTAAATCCCAAAAAATGTAAACATAGGCAAATAACCCAACAACTGTGATTCTGATAATATGTTGTTAAATTCTGATAGGTGCATAGAAACACGTGACATCACCTTACTCGAACAAGTCCTTCAAAAAAGAACAAGAGCACAAAGAAAACACAAACACAGAAATCATTCATGTTATGTCAAATAACAGTATGGTTCGTGCTCATGAAGGATCCAGTCACTTGCAGGAAGAAGCTGATTAAGAAAATTCAACAACTCCTCAAATCTAAACAATAGGGCAGGTTGTTGCCTTCCAACAAGATCCATTTGAGCATTTTTTGGCACCCTGATCAGCAGGACATTGTTTGTCAGTGCCTTTCAAACCACTAAAAATTACCGTGATCCGTGATTCGTACAGCAAATCTGTGGTTAGGCATAGGCAACTAAAACTACCTGGTTGAGATTAGGGAAAAATCGTGGGCATGGTTAAAGGTCCCATATTGTAGAAAGTGAGATTTCCATGCCTTTTTTATTATAAAGCAGGTCTAGGCGCTGTATAAATACTTTGAAAGTATCAAAACGCTCAATCCACGGAGAAATGCACACAGCCCATATTCAGAAACTGTGCCTTTAAACGAGCCATCAGGACTTCTGTGAGGTTGTGATGTCACAACTATACAGTCACCACACTCAGCCACGCCCCCAGCACGTCATCCGCTCCAGGCACAGGGACCTGCTCATCCACACACTCAGTCTGGCTAAATTATAATATAGAGCTGAAATGAGCATAATATGAGACCTTTAAAAGAAATTAACAGGTAAGAATTTTTCTTTCTAATTCTGTGTTTGCTCGACAGTCATCATTCACACTATTAATATGCAAATATGTAAACAGGGGAACCCCCTGTGGCTTAGGGGTTAAGACATTGACCATGAACCACAACATTCCTGTGTTCCTCTTCTTGTCATCCCTCTACTGTCGTTAGTAAAGGCATTGGTCAAAGGTCAAGTATTTAACCAAATGGCCAATGCTGTTATTTTTAGCAATGCTAGAGAGATGTCAGATATTTATGGTGACTACCTCTAGCGTCACCATGAGGTTGACTTTCAGTTCTTAACTGAAATATCTCAACAAATATTGGATGGATTACTGTGAAATTTGGTACACACATTTGTGGTTTATGACCAAATAACCGCAAAACTAATGACATTCCCATCAGCCTCAGCTGTACTTTGTGTTTAGTGCCAATTAGCAAATGTTAGCATGGTAACACACTAAACCAATACGGTGAAGATGGTTATCATTATACCGGCTAAAAATCACCATGCTAGCACTATCATTGCAAGCATGTTAGCATACCAATGTGATACCATTTAGCTCAATTAGAGCCTCACAGAGCTGTTGGTATGACTGTAGACTCTTAGTCTTGTTCCAGATGAGGACAGCCTCAACATTTGTTTTAGGTGTTCCTTCTAATTCCTGCCTGCTTATACCATAGACTGTATTAAGATGGACGACATGACAAATGGAGACGCATCGTTCATCTTTACATACAGTCTACGGCTTATACACTGCATAAAACATTAATAACATTAGAAAAACATACATTAACTCCTTAGTGACACTGATAAACTGCTGCCACTGACTAACAACAGTTAATTCATGTTCATGAAAATGGCAGCTTATCATTGGCAGCATTTCCTCACTATTACAGCTTCAACGCTTCAGATACTACAGCAGCATTAACCTCCTGAGTCTAACCTAATGGGACCTATGAGGGCAAATCCAAATATAAATACACTTTAAAGCAAACTAATTACACAAAACCTTTATGGAAGAAGTCAAAAATATTTTGATGTACCCTCTTATTAATGACATAAAAGGTTAGGCAGGGAAATGATGAGTAAAAACGAGGTAAAACACACACTCTTATCTCACAGTCACTCACTTTGCCTAATTAAGAGCGCTCAAGGCAGCGTTCAAGTTGCCAATGCTACAAATGGTGCAGGTTCCCCCGGGGTGCAGAGTGTAGAGCAGCACCGGAATGAAAATAAACACATAACAAGTGCAGCATGATAATGCATTCACCAAAGATGCTACAGGGGGCTCCCCGAGTGGAGGAGTTCACTGCACCGACATCAAAGGAGGGAACTGAAGCCTGCGTGTGTGTGTGTGGGGGTGTGCACATTCGGTATATATTGATGTTGACTGTTCCTGCAATGTTCAAGCTTCTTCTTTCTTCCTCCCAAAGCCAGGCTTGATGACTGCAAGTAGATTGAGATACAGTATCTTTGGCAGCAGAGCCAGACTGCCATGCAAACTGTCTGATCTCGACTGCTTCAAATGAAATGCAACTGCCTTCTTGGTGCTTCATTTCGGGACACAGGAGAAGCCTAAAAGTGTTGGCTATGTAACTAAGTGGACTGAGCTTCTGGCTAGCTAATTCACTGCTGAAGGGATGGAAGCAAATGAAATAAAAGCCAGTACTTATGGATAATTTGCTTTCTATTTCTAGCTTAGACACAGGTATATAGAGCGCTCTGAAATGCATTTGCAAACTGTCCAGCTGCAGCTTTACACCAATGATAGCTTTAAAAATCCCAGTAGGGTTCAGAAGCTGATGTTTCACACTCACATCCAATGTGCTTGATGCAAGAGCAAATGGGGATGTGCCAACATGCAGAAAGATACAGAAGCTTGTCATCGGTGGAATTCGATGTAAATGCAAATTATGGTGCTTCAGGATCAAGTGGGAAAGACAAAGATGCGTGTTAATGTCTCCCTGGATATCAGAGGTAGTTGATAAGCAATACTAAATGTGTCACATATTACAGCTAAACTGGATACAACGGGTGAAAAAGAGGAGAAGCGGGTGGAGGGGAGGAGAGGCAGGGCTGGGTATTGTTTTACGTTTTTTAACACAAACTGAGTTAAAACAATATTTATTTTTATACCATTGAGCAATTTGCCTACATAAAAAAGTCTAACATAAACAAGAGGTTTTTGTTTAAATCATGAACTGATGAGATTTCTTTACCAGCTTTTGACACATGACAGATTTCAATACTCATACTCACAGACACATTTCAGTCAGTACCAATAGAGTGTTAAGGAGCGGAGAGAGGATTGAAAATAACCAGAAACGTTATGAAAAAGAGGAGAACAGCTGAAAGGATGAGAGCGTGTTCCCTCCCCTGGTGTCTGTTAGCTGTTTCTCTGCCCTGGAGCGACAGAAAGGAAGAGGCAGAGACAAAAGGGGGGGGGGGGGGCATGCTGAGATTCATCATCATCAGTACAGGAGAGACGCATGAGAAAAAACACATTTTACATGGAAAAGCCATTTCCTCCATGTGGAGGAGATTAGCAGCCATGCATGCTCCTCCAAACCTTTCTGCCTCCATCATTTTCTCTCCTCTTCTCTCTCAGCAATGGCTCGCAGTGCCATGCAACTCTTCTTAACTCAAGTGTTGCCAAAATGAATAAAGAGGTAGCCCTCTTGTCCACTGAAGCAAGCAGGGGCCTCCCTCTCACACCCCAACGCTCACATAGATAAAGAAACACAGGCGCTGCAGGGGTAAAGACTGACAGTTTGACACATCCTGCTTTCTAAGTGCCACGGAAGCACCATATTTTTGACAGCGTACGGGAGAGAGCAAAAGGGGTTGCTCTAATAGCTCAGGGACTGCTGGGGCTTCAATTCTGCCATCAAAGCTGGACCCAAAGCCCTGTCACATTGTGAGGTGCTAACATGCCCTGCCTGGGTTTCAAGAGGCTCCTATTTCTGCTAACAATCCAACCCACCTCTGTTACTGAGCTATGGCATGTGGTAATGCTATGGTCTGTCAGTCTCTCAGGCATCTTCTTACCAAAGCCTTGTTGTGACAGAACCTATAAACATCAGGGATGGTTATATTTCTGTGAACAGTGCGGAGGACGCAGGATTGTAAAAGATGCAAGTTGCACATCCACACCTATGTGCTATATGCTATATGGACTGAGGGCGAGTCCTGTCAAATACACAAATTAAGAGCCTTTTTCTGCCCCCTAGTGACAAGTACAAAGGGGCATTTTCAGCACCAGGAACAGTTTCCCGCTGCTCCACTGCTGTTCTCCATCAAGGCTCTCATATAAACTGACACAATCCGTCATCAGTTTCTAAATTAACATAAGAATGCATCGAGGGACATCATGTAATTCATTCTGACGGTTTGTACCCAAAATGTCCATAAACATTAATTATTGCACAATGAATCCCTCATGCCAATTGACAATCCTCAATTAAGATGTCATCTCAAGTGTTTGTGGCAGCGTGGGTGATGCAATTTCTCCACAACAACAAGCGCAATGGAGAAATTACGCATGAGCTTCAGCCTGCTCGCAGTGTAGCATCCAAAGGAATGCGTGCACCACACACACACACACACACACACACACACACACACACACATAGTCTTCTCAATGTGGGACTGAAAGATGAAATAACGAAACGATGAAAAGCTTGAAAACGATCACTTACCCTTTTCCAAACTGAGATTTCTGCAAACTTCAAGTTCTGCCATTTGGGACTGGAGTTGTTGCTCTCACAAGGTCCCCCCATGCGTTTTGGACATCTTTTTTTTTTTATCTCCTAGTTGTAGCGGTTTGAAATACCATCAAAACATGCCTGACCATTTCTCCATGGTGATTGGACGTTCACGTGAAGCGCGCCATGATGCATGAAGTGTGACTTTTTTTTGCCGCTCCTCAGCATCTGCCTCCCTGTATGATCTGCAGAGTGGACTCACAAACCATCAAACCTCTCGCATCCACAGCCCCTGCGCACACATCCTCTCCTCTCGCCAGGCGCACCACGGAGGCGAAACCATAAGCCGATTTCTCACACGCCCGATGGACTGACGGAGAGTGGTTGTTGATAAGCAAGAGCTTCAGACTGGCGTGGAGTGAGCGGGAGTGAATGATAGCGCACAGAGCAGTGGCTTAACCGCCAGAGTTGGCCATTTGGACATTTCATCAGCTTTGCCCGACAGTTTGAATTCCCCACCAAACTGAACTCGTGTCACATCCGTTTGTTTGTTTTTTGGTCAGCTATTCCTCGGTGTATATCCTTGGGAGAAAGAAAAAGTCACCATTGCGCCGGGAAGCCAGCGCTATGACCCACTTTAAGCTCTCTGTGTCTCTGAGTGTCTCTCAGTTTTGTTATCGATGCTTCCTCAGAGACACAGCAGGAGGCAGGCTCCCTGAAATAGGAGGGATGCTCTGCGGTGCACGTGCTGGGACACTGAGAGAGCGCTAGTTCTGGATAAACATTAATAAATAGGTCGTTTTTTAGCTTTTGTGTGTGTCCGTCCAGCCTCGAGTGTATCATCCTAGTTGAGTCAATTCCCTAATGAAAGTTTGGTCAGATTAGTCATCTTCATTGGTCCACATTGAAGCCATTTAATTTAGGATTGCAGGAGACAATTATGGAGTGACCAAGCACACACACACACACACACACACACACACACACTGAGAGCCAGAGGCTGGAGGTCGATTAGTGCTGGAGGAACAAAAAGACATGACTGAACACCAGTGTCACCCGCAGTTTAATGTTGCATGTGAGTGTGAACATGTGTGTTTTCCCTGTGCACGCTGTGTATTAGCAAGTATTAAGCAAGTATTAGCAACTTGAGGCTTTCCAGTGATTGCTCACTTTGATTTAAGTGTAAACCTCTCTTCATCCACACCTGCCTGATCACAGACAGCACCACCCCCCCCCCCACCCCCCCCAAACCCCTTCCTCCTCACACTGATTTATGTACTACAGCCAAACCAAAACCATCAGCCACTCTGTCATTCGCAAAAGACTGGAAACCACTGGGAGGAAGGGAAAGAGACAGAGTGAAGCAAAGTCAAGTGGAAAATAAATGGCAAAAGAATAGAGAGGCACATGTTTTCAAAATGGTTGACAAGAAAGGACAAACTGTCAGGGTCATGAAGGAATGAATACAGAGAGAGAGAGATCACCAGGATAAAGTCTGGTGAAGATGCAACAGAAAATTCCCAGACAATTTGCTCAGTTTCACTTCCCTTTATCCCTCTAAAAATAACTTAATGGCAGCTTGAACATAATAACTCAAGGCTACTAGATTAGTATCAGAGTATGTTATCTCATAAGAAATGGATTGGAGGGGGTGGAAGGGTGGTGCAAGCCCACTTTTATGGGACTTTATGAAAATGTATTCTCATTTCATGCTCAGTAAGCTGTTCTTTTTTATTTTAACCACATTAATTAACCATAGATTCTGGAAGAGAAGTCAACTTCGGCTTGAAGAAAGGGAGAAAATGGGGGATATTATCCACAGCAGAGTAGGCTACTGAAGCAGTCAAGCCTTATTTCTACTACAGTTCACTGACAAGAAGAAAGCATATGCTCCTGCAGTGTGTAGCACACAGATGGGATGTGGGGTCTGGCTGTAGTTAGTCAAGGTGAGGCTTTAAGTGGCCTGTCTGCTGTAGGTGTGACAGCCACAGAGGCAGACCGAGATCAGAGATTTGTCATGGATTTGTCTGGCGTGTCGGTCACTGTGCAGCCTCACCACCTCGAAACTCATAAATCATGATCAAACTGATGCCGTCCCCTTGTACATGCTGGATGATGGAAATATCATAGAAAAAGAAAAGAGGCATGTAGGGTCTCTCTCTTTTTTCTTCAACTTTGATATATCTGGCTCCACTGTGTGAGCATTAATATGTATGAATCACCCATGAAGAGAAACTCGAAGCAATAAAAGTCAGGTGTTGCAGCCTATTTGGTCACAGGTGTATTTACACCTAAAAAATACAATATCCAGTCTGAATGAAGCTCTGTGGACAGTTTTTCATTCATGTCAGACAGTGTTTCAGTGGCTTGCAGAAGGTTTTGTATACCTTTGTCACTGAATCCTGGCTGCGCTGTCTGCAGTTAACAGCCTGAGTATTTGAGGCACAAGAATGGAGACGAGTCTCCCTCTACTGTTCATTCCCATCACATACAGTCATCAGATAGAACGTACTCTACATTATATTCTGTCCATTATATCGTGTTTTTGATATTTACCGTGAAAGATGCTGTTGTCTGTCAGGAAGTGCCGGCGGTACTGTGGCTCTCCTTTCCTGTTCACCACCCAGGAGCTCATGGTGAGAGGAGGAGGAACGCCGGAGGACGAACAACTGGACGACCTATGAAGGAGAAAAGAATTGAACTGTGTTGTCCAAACATTTTGCAGGAATTTAATGAATCTAAGAAAGTAGTTTAGTTAAATATATGATATAATATATAAAAAGAATAGTGTCTTGTGCTTTGAGCCAACTCACAAATCTCAAGACAAGCTGATGCAGTTTAAAAGAAGAAGACTGGTTTACAGGAGGAATAATAGAGTATGTTAAAAGAGAAGGAGGAACAAATTGCTTCCTTTCTGGAGATAGAGTTATTGAGAGGGTGAAAAGGCAAAACGTTGGAGATATTGCAAGGTTAGTATTTAAAGTTACATTTTCATAAATTGTGGATTCTCTGATAGCATTTACTAACCTAGATGTTAAATGTGTCACTAATGAAAAACTATGCCTGAGAGCCTCTGCAGTATTAACTTAAATTTACGTCAGGAGCTGAAGAAAATGTAGTGTCAAATAGGAGAGAGTTTCATATTTGAGAACTGATTAACCATTACAATTACAGGCGACTGTATTTTTAAATAATGTTCAAAGAAGACAAATTATGTTAAGTTGGAAGACACATTTTCAGAGTTAAGTAAGCAAAAGTCTAGGGGGAATTACAACAAACCTATCCCTCCACTGCTGTTAAACTTCATTTATAATGACTCCACAGTTTGTGAGATTATACTAGGGCAGAAATTCATCTGCATTTATATTCATCTTGTTGGCCTGCAGTACAAGACAAATCTTTGAATCAGCGGTTTGTGCAGTTTTGCTTAGTCTATGTTTTGCTTTTAATTTTCTTTAATTCTTCTTCTTGTCTTCTTGCTGTACAGATTGTGAAGTCCCTTCAGGCAAATTTGTGATTTGTGATACTGGACTATGTAAATAAAATTGACTTGACTTGACTACGAGTCAGGCTCCTTTCTGTCTCTACACCTCTAGCATGAAAACCTTGATCCTCCTCTTTACTAAACTGCCATCCTACCAGGTCTCACCCCTCTAATCAGTTATCTTTGTCAACCTTTTTGTCCTCTTTGAATTTCTACATCTCTCTCCATGTGTTCTCATTCATCTTCTTTCGGTTTCTCCTCACCATTATTCCCGGATTCCCAATTTTCCACTACTTCCTCCTGATCACTTTTCATTCCTATGTCTCCTACTGCCAGTTTCACTGCTGCCAGTGTTTCCCCACCTGTTGCTCACTCGTCTTTCTGTGATTTACCGCTTCCCACCACGAACACACACACTCACACGGGAGATATATAGATCTAGAAAGGCTCGGAGCCTCTGGAACAGTTGTTGGCGCCTGGTGCCGGCTGACCTGAGGAGAAGTGGCTGTCTGGTCAAACTCGAAGAGCTCATGGGTCAAGTATCTATGAGGTGAAAGTATTTTCCTTTGACCCTGCCACAACCTCACTTTAAAACCCAGAAGCCAGTAATGTCTGTGATGTTTATGACAGACCACATGGACAAAGACCCGCTCATTCTGTCAATATGACACCCATGACATGGTGAATCAGTGTGTGTGTAGTGCAGAACTCAGCCCACACGGATACCAGTAGGTTTATAATGCAAAATAAAATCTCTGCTCTCTTTCTAAAGTTAGATAAGCAATGTTTAATAGCTGTTCCTTTGAATAATGTAACAATAACCTTTTTATCATCAGTAATATTTCATTATTATTGATTAAATATTAAGCTGTACTAACTAAAAGTTAGGTACAGGAAGTTAACTTTCCAAGAAATAAAACAAAACATCCCACAAGAACAAAACAAAATAACAAAACATAAAGGCCAAAAGATTCACTTTTTAGACAAGACATGGAGAAAAACACAGTGGTGAAAGTCCTTAAAGAAAAACAGCAACAAAGAAAAGTAGAAGAGACCTTTAAGACTATAATCAGTGTTTTCTGTTGCCAAATACAGCTTTGATTTAATGTCATAATTCCTGCTTAACAAGGAAGCCTTTGCAGTGTGGAAATTTTGAAAACGTTTGTGTTGCCTTCATGTTATAAGTATAGAAAGTCGTCTGAGGCTTTTCTTCATAGTCATTAAACTCTGCTTCACCTTGCGCCTGCGACGCCTTTTATCTGCTCTGAACTCACTGTAGAGCGCGGCCCCTCGTGGCTTACTGCTTAATTATGGAATAATGTTTCTAAATTACTGTTTGTTTTCATAACAGAGTCCAAATTAGAGACAGGAGTCGAGCAGAGGTACATGAGTGGAGACATTGTTTGAGCAGCTTTAATGGCATGTCAGGTCGTGAATCAGCAAAATAATATGAATCCACCATACAAAGCTGAAGTCACACGGCAAGCAGAAGTTACCAGAATGTGCAAGTTAGTGAGTTTTACAAAGCTTTACAGCAAATAGATCATAGATATGATCATTGAGTCTGTGATCATTAGGATTTTTGTGATAGCCTACTGTCACAAACATAACAAGAGAAAAACACATATTTGCATACTGGGCTTGTATTCACCGCCAAGTATGATTATCCCAATATTCCCGAATTAAAGGAATAGTTTGACATTTTGGGAGATGCACTTATTCGCTTTCTTGCCGAGTTACATGAGAAGATTGTCACTGCTCTCTTGTTTGTCCATTAAATGTGACGCTACACAGCCAAAGACAAAAAAATCATTCCCCAACCAAAATCCTGGATGAATAAAGAGGTGAGGGGCCTATCCAGAGCCAAAAAAGCTGCCTTTCAGTCCGGTGACAAGGAAGCTTACAACAACGCTAGAGCAAGACTGAATGCTGGCATCAAGGAGGCAAAGTAGGGACATCAGGAGAGACTGGAAAGAGACCTCAACACCAACAACAAGAGTCAGCTGTCAAGTCTACTCCGCTGCCAGAGGACCGTCCACTGTCAGTATCCACAGCTGAGAGTGAATATGAGTAAAGCTGCTGAGCCTGATAACATCCCCGGCCGTGAACTAAGAACATGTGCCAACCAGGTAGTTGATATCATTATTGATATTTTTAACATACCACTGTCACAGGAGATTGTTCCCACCTGCTTCAAGACAACCACCATCGTCAAAAACAACAGCTAGCCGGGACTCTCACCAGTTTGCACACAGAACCAACAGATCCACAGACGATGCTATCTCCACTGCCCTACACCTACATCAGAATGCAGAAACTGAGATGTAAAAATGGCACATAGTGGTTTTATGTGGGGGTTATGTGCCGGACTATTTCTTGGCCTGGAGCAGTGACTTTCCTGGAGTCTTGTCGTGATTGTGAGGTTGCCAGGCAACCAGCAGAGACTTTTTATACGGATTAAACTAACATATAATGTGTTTGTTAGCTTTAAAGATGCTGGTAGGTGGATTTTTCACCTTTGGATGGAGCCAGGCTAGCTGTTTCTCCCTGCTTCCAGTCTTGTTGGGAGCTAAGCTAAGCTAAACTTGTGGAGGCTGCTGGCTGTTGCTTCATATTTACAGCACAGACATGAGAATAGTATTTATCTTGGCATCTAACTCGGCAGGAAAGTGAAAAAGCAAAAATGTCAAACCATTCCTTTAATAATAACAACAGGTAAATAAAACCAAACCAAGTGTGTGTGTAAGTGCATGGTGTGTGAGTTAGTAAAGTGACTCCTCCTCTGACTGTGTGTAACACTAGTAGCCTTCTCATCTATAGGAGGGCCCAGACCTCAGGGGAATACAGTCGTTCCTGTCTATCAGGCCACTGGGAAAGAAAGCAGCTTAAAAATAAATGTTTCACTGCCTGATGAGCCACTCTGTCTCATGCCCTGACAGGAAGTAGGTCGAGGATGTTTTCTTGTTGTAGATATTTAAATCAAATGGAGGTAATACAATCTGAAACAAGTGGATGCAGCATTTTAGTTCTTCCACTTTTCCTGTCTGTCCCGCATGTAAAACACACATTTTATCTGACAGGACAGCAATCCATTTCTGTGTTATATGGTCTGTGGAAGTCCATACAGCACTAATACAGGAGATTTCAGCCTGAATTCCACCTTAATAACCATTGGCGCTGTGTGTTGCACAATATTGCATCTTTCAAACATAACATTTGAGAGCAGGCCTTTGGCGCTGCGATCAAAAATTCTTTATTAGAAGCAAGAATAGTGAAAAAATAATGACATGGATGTGGAGCTGTGGCTCGACTCGACTAGACTCACTTCTGGTACAAGGTGCTTTTCTGTTTTTTCCCTCATATGTGCATCTATGTATGTAACAATGGCCCTCTCATGACACGCAGACACAAAGAGAGCAGCATCTGTCACCCCATATTGACACATGCCAAAGAGCACTCTATTTAGACATGAATAATGAGATATACAACGATACAATTGTTCTGTTTTATGCAACCAGCTGCCATGAATGCTGAGTGATTATCAGCAATGTTTAGAATTTAAAAATGCTGTTTTAGTGGTTATGACTCTCTATAAAGCAGAGGTACAGGCTTACATCCAACACATTATGTTGCTCCCTATGTATCTCTCTTCACTACAAGTCAATTGGGATGGATGAGGATCCTAAACTGTAAACTACGTTGCTGTTCTACAGAGTCAATGAATAGTTTGTAATCGCTTGTTAAGCCGTTATCAGAACAGAGGGTAAACAGTCTTGGTATGCTGATGGCTAGACAGATGGTTTCCTAAACAACCTGAGTGCTTCCTAACTCACTAACTCATTGATATATAAAAGTATAGGCTGTAAAGGCAACATGAGGAAATGCTTTCTGTAAAATATAGTTTCTATTGTAAAATGTTTGTAGCGTGTGGTGTATTCCTGCTAACGATGAATCAAACTTAATTATCTATTTGTTTGTGTTCTGTCGTGTTCCTACATGTGAGGTACTTCTAAGACATCTGATCTGGATGAGTCAGAGAACAGAATCATAGAGGAAGAGCTTCTCTCAGTAGTCATCCAGGCTCAGGAAACACTGGCGAGATAGCCTACATATGAACTGTTTTATAAATTGATTGATGCATTGTTGTGGTTTTATCTTGCGCGTCTTATTTTTATTTTTATTTTTTATTAATGAACCCTCTTGTGAGTCTGAAATAAAGTTTGAATTGAAATGAGTTAAATATTTATTGCCATCTGTTCTGAAGATCCTATTTTTAATACTTCAAAGGTCACATTTTTACTTCAGATTCAAGATCATCATGTTCGATTGTTTTCTTGATTAATGTATTCATTGTTTGGTTGTTTGATTTTGAAATATCTGAAAATAGTGAAAATTGAGAGTGACATCTTCAAATTGCCGGTTTTGTCTGTAGATATTCAACGTATAAGTATATACAAACTGCAAATCCTCACATTTAAGAAGCTGGAAGAGAATTTTTGATGATTTTGTTTATCAAAATTGTTGCCGACTCATATTCTGATGATCAGCTAAATGACGAATCATTTCAGCCATACAAAACGGCTATAATATGTTTATTATAGAGGCTAAGAGGAAAGACGAGGAAGTTGTCCAGCCAGTCAGTAAGCCTTTGACCTGATAAGGAGACAGAGCAAACCTTGAGGCAGCGAGGTTACTGAGGGGTCAGAGTTGCGTTACAGAGGGAGTGAGTGCTATCTGAGCTGGCCAACAGACGCTGTACTAACACTAAGGAGTCGTAAAAACAAAAACGGTGCAAACTGTGGAATCTCCTCTGCAAAAGTGCTGCGACATAATATCTAGATTTAAAGCAGCAATAGATATCATGTTAAGAAGTTTAATGAAGAGAATCATAAAGTGTCATTTACATGCTGAAATTACTGATTTAATTCAAAAGATGCTATAGATTTTAGCATTTGTAAAAATTTAGCCATTTAAATCTGTCTCCAGAGCAAGAATATTGAGTTCACTTGTGGTGTGTGTGTGTGTGTGTGTGTGTGTGTGTGTGTGGGGGGGGTAGAACGTGTGTGTGGTTCGGTCGTCTTGCTTTACTGTGGAATTGAGGGGTGGGTAAGGTCATAAGTCAAACCCTTAGATCCATTTCAAGCAGAGACCCCCCCCCCCCCCCCCCCCCCGCGCCCCATCACTCACTCCTGTTCCTATCCTTTACTTTTACTCTCAGGTTTTTTGACTCAAATTCTCTGCTTAATGTCCTCATTGACAACTGTTCATCTTCTGCTGGAGCGAGAGAAGTTGTATAGTGCGAGTGCTGAGTTGATAACACATCTGCTTGTACCAAGAGACAATTTCCCATTTCAGTGTTTGTAAACGGATATGAGCAAGTGCGTGATAGGCCTCCGACATACAGAAGCACAAAATGACAACTTGGTGATTTTATAAAATAATTTACTAAATGTTGTGTCACTTTTGTATTTCTGTCTTTTACCTACATATTAAACCTCACACACATACACATAATCCCCATTTCCACCAAGAAACTTCAATTATTCATAAGGGATCACAGCACCCACAAAGAGTCATGTTTCCACTCCGACAACCCTACACCAGCAAGCTGACACACTGTTCACAATACTTCAAGTCACAAAATAACAAGGGAGTCACTTTACGGCTGATGCATTCCTTTACACACACACACACACACACACACACACACACACACACACACACAGCCCCTACAGTGCATGTGGGTGTGTAATGGAGTAACTACCCAGTTACTTCCCAAGCTGCTTGCCAGTGAGTGTTTATTGTGACAGCAGAAGAAAGCAAATATCTGCAACAAGACCAGACTGCACATTAAAAGTGACTGAATTTGGACCTGAGGCCTATATACATGTATTAATTTACATTTAAGCTTTGCCAGCTCTGCCTGACAAAGACACTCCTTGACCACACTCTGTAAGGTTTATCAGGCAGGAGCAAAGATGGAGAGTTAACCTTTGTGTTTTTAGAGTGTCACACCAGCTCTCTGTCTCTTTAAATCTCTTTGTCTTTCACACCCGGCCAACTACACACAACCACTCAAATCAAATCAAAAAATCCCTAAGGACTCTGCTCCCGGACGGGGGAGTGCCTCATCTCTTTCTCTCTGGGATGGCTACCGGCTGAGTGTAATAAAGGCCTTTGTTATGCTGCCCTGCTGCAAATCTCGGTTGTTAAACACAATGGGAAGGGGCACCAAAATGTGAAATGCACGTAGAAGAAAATGTATCAATCACACAGATGAAATATTGATTCTTGTAACAGACAAACCAAAATACATGACAAAAATACATAAGTGATCACATCAGCTCAGGCAACTTGTGATTGACAAATGATCCAAGAATAAAAAGAAATGTTTTGAGCCTAAATGCTTGTGGCTTGTACCTGGAGTGGTACAATAAAGATAAGGATTGAAATGTATTGAGTTTCTATATTACAGAGCCTGTGTCCAGGCACACAGGTTTAACAGGTGCACATCTGCTTGGATACTGTATACAGTATCCTATCAACAGTAAATTTAAAGTGACAGCTAACTGTGTACAGATTGCGATAGTTGTAAAAGTGCACAGTTAAGTTCCAAGAAACAGGCCTTTTAAGTTAGTAAAATGCACCTTGTAAGAAATGAATTAAATTGAATTACATCAAGCGTCATAGGTTTACTTACTTCTGTCACTTCAGTTTCAGATTTTGAAACCACGTTGTCAGCTTCCTCACAAAATCTTGCCGCTTTCACCAGAGCAGTAGTCCTTCAGGTGCTGGACGTCCATGGCACGGGGAACAGATGTAATACAAGTCAGTGATAGTTCCAGCAGCGTGGCTTCAGGTAGAGAGAATGTCCCCAACAACTTCACTGGTGTGGGCCACTACATCAGGCACAGTGCCTTTTCAAATGACTACTACTGGTGTGGGACCAGTGGATTTGGGAAAAACCTGGAATGGATTGGTTGGAGTGGACTACTTTTCCACAAGAGAGCCAAAGAGGTGGTTTACTCATTCATTCAGCCCTTCCATTCAAATTTAGGAACAAATAAAAAGAGAAAACACTATCATAAACCTCCATAAGCCGATATCTTTATTATCCTTTTCATCACTGTGACAATACCTTATT
This sequence comes from Enoplosus armatus, assembly GCF_043641665.1. NCBI lineage: Eukaryota > Metazoa > Chordata > Actinopteri > Centrarchiformes > Enoplosidae > Enoplosus > Enoplosus armatus. The sequence goes on along the minus strand of NC_092184.1, from coordinate 12,002,116 downwards.
TTTCTTTCATTTAATTGGATGAAATGTTAATTATACTATATTTGACATTATACTATATTTGGCATTGAATTCTAACAGTCATCATTTTTCCGGTAGTATTTAAAACATGATGAAGAGGCAAGTGTTCCCACATCCTCCCCTGTAGTTCCAACAGATTCAGATTCATTTCAGATTTTTGAAACGGTCTTCTTGCTTCTTTGAAATAGCAACTTCAAGATCAAATTTTGGACAAATGGTGAGTAATGTACATTATACATTGATGTCTCCAGTCAAATACAGATTGTTGATTGCACTTCTTACCTGCACAAATCATCATCTGAGTTTATATTTTTTTTTAAATGCAGTCACACTAAATATTACTCTGTTACATTTAAACCTCTTAAGTGACCAGCTGTAACTCCCAATGATCTCTGGCTTCAGAAACTTTACTCTGCCTTCCCCCTGTTGTCTGTCTCAGCCGTGGTTTCCCTCCCACTCTTCCCTCGGTGACAGTTCAAAGTCTGGCAGCAACAGCCATCAGCCTGAAATGCACCTTACAATTTAAACCAGCCCACCAATCACGAGCCTCTACGGCCGTAACAGTCGCTAGTAACATTTGCACAACAAAAGAGAGCTGATTCATCAACCCCCCCCTCACCCCCCTTTCCTTCACTCCCTTTCCTTCACTCCCTTTCCCTTCCACTGTGACTCCTCCTCTCCTGCCTTTGTGTTCGGACCCAAAACCCCCTTCTACCCCTGTGACCCTCCTCCCCTTTGCACTAATCTCCTTGCGCCCATTGGATTGACTGTTTCAGCACTACCTCTCACTGCACCGAGACCCCCTAATCCTGCACCCCACAGGACACACATCATGTGCTGGCCCTCCTCCTCCTCCTCTGCTGCCTTGCATGGATGAAGCATGGTTTACAATCACAGCACACTGAAGCGCGGTGTGTAATTTTGGCAGTGGACTTGTACTGCAAACAATATTGACAATCACATTTGCTTTGGGGCTTATTCTTATGTTATCTATATATTATCAAATCATATTTTTCCTCTGCTGTGTGTAATTTTTCCTTCATTTCTACATTTATGCCACGATATGAAACAAAATGAAAGGCAGTTTACAGACTTGGTCTCTATTCTGTTCTATTTCAGTGCTTAAATACTCTAATGTCTAGGTCAGATTACAGCTAAAAGGGCCCTCTTTGTAGGTACTTAAAGACCCCCACACATACACACACAACACATAAGGCTCCCATGGGGTTTGAGGGCAGCCAACATAGAGTTTAGCCTTTGCTTCGCTTTGTATTTCACATTTGGTGTTTCTATAGCAACAGTGATCTCAGAGAGGGACAAGTGGACCCCCCTCTCCATTTTCAACACCATTAACATACCCCGCCCCCGTCTTGTGTTTAGTGGGGTGTCCCATACACACACACCAACAGAGGAGGCTGTGCTTAGCCGTGGTTTAATGGGGTAAGTGAAAGCCAAGGGATTAGTATCAGGGTTTGAGACAAACCTTTTTAATTATTTCAAACTTCTAAAGACTTGTGTAATACAGTTAAAATAAACCAGCAACCTTTGCAACAGGTGTAACGAGGAACGTAACGAAAAAATTAGAGCTCTTGTTTTCTGTAATATCAGGGAAATGTAACTGTTTTCACAGCACTGAGAAGATATCTGTCATACATGACAAATTAGCAATGGATGGCACTTTCTTAAGCCTGTAGTTAGACTTTTAAACTCCTTTTAGATGTGTCACTATATTAGTTGGCAATGACAGGTACACAATATAAATAAACTGATTGTGTGCTGTCACGTTTTGATGATTTCAGAGCTCAAAAACAATTCTGTCTTGAAACAATCAGTCACTTAGTGCATCAAGTCCTTTTAAAGATCCTCCCCATCAGTCTGACTAAAGTGTTGTCCCTGACAGCCTTGGAGACCCTCTCCCATAGGCTGTCCTGCTTCCACAGTCCCCGCCCCTTCCTCTCAGCTTTGACCTCTGCCCTGTGCAGCCGTTTGTAGAGACGCCAGTAGAGGCGAGAGTCAGGCAGGACTCCGACAATGGGCGCAGTGCGAGCCAGACCGAGCCTGAGGACCTCGTCGTTCATACAGTAGCTCCACATCGACCCCTGCTGGAGAGATGAGGGAAGACAAGGAAATTAGTTCATGGAATATAAACTCCAGTCTGACATTAAGAATACAATTATGACACTAGCTGAGAGACTGATAATTCCCCCCTTTTACCTCACCCTGCTTTGAGACACCAAACAGTGTAGTGTGTCGTCCTCTCGGCTGATAAGTTTTAGCCAGACTGTTTGGGCAGGAGCCAGGTTGTTCTGCAGCCATACCTTGCCCTCTGGAGTCAACTCCACTCCTGCAAGATGCACCAACATCGGGGTCGTGCACACACCTAAAGAGGACAGAAATGGGCCATTTACTGTACGTGTTACATTAAAGGTTATCGCTGACCTGTGGTGTTCACTTGTATGGCCAGAGTGCAGTTATGCACACACTGTAGAACACTAACTAGGGCTGGGTATTGAAATTTTATTTTAATAACTTTGCCTACATTTAAGTGTCGAATATTGGCAAAGATTTAGCTTCAAATCAGTAACTATCTCACTAAACAAGACTACAAATTTGACAAGACATTTGATGCCAGCTTCCATGACAAGCAAGTTTTTGATACTCATTGATATTGACACATTTCAGCTGGGACCAAAACAAAGTTTTGAGGTATTGAGATTCAATATGGAGCCCTTATTATGACTGATACTTTATATAAAAAATGGCAAACTCAATATAATAATAAGAATAATCAAGTCTATGAAATAAATGCCAGCAAATTGTCTTTATGTAACAGCCACAGTCCCAAACGATGGCTCCAACCAGCTTTAAAAAGTGGGAGGTCAAGTGGGACGAGACAATCTGTTCATGTGAGTCCTTCACACTGAAGTTGCTGATGGAGCACTCTATATAAAGCATGAGCTGCTTGATTTTACACCTCAGTGAATATCATGATTTGATAACACAGCTAACAAGCTTACCTGTCACTCTCACTCATGAAAAGATGATAAAATGCAACAGAGTCTGACGTTACAAAGTGAAAAATGTCACAATGACATTTTTGGTGTAACAAGATAAAAAAAAAAGGTGCACCTGCAGCAGATTGTCATGTTGAACTCACAAGACAAGCAGTGGGTGGGATTTGAGATACTGGCACAGACCTGATGTGCTGATTGAACAATTTAAATTTTTCAGACCCCCAATAGGTTTCATTGTGTGTGTGTGTGTGTGTGTGTGTGTGTGTGTGTGTGTGTGTGTGTGTGTGTGTGTGTGTGTGTGTGCATGCCTTCATCAGGACACCCCACATTACCTTTGTGTTTTGAAAGTAGTGGAGAGAGGACGGGCAGATGAATCGGGACATGCTCCACTTCGAGTCCTTTCTCTGTGACTGAATGAACTTTCCCACGAAGGCTGATGTTCCTCTCAATGAAACGAGCAGGGATCTCAGACGCAGCTTGAAATTTGGTGATCTGAAGAGGTGGAGTGAGACAGCTGAGTGGCAACGTTTAACGACTCATTTGGGTAAAATATCTGGAAGTGCATTTCACTCACATCTCAGTCTAATATTTGAAATTTGGAATTAACTGGGTCAATAAAAGGATCTTTACTGAGTCAAAATTTAACCTGAAACAAAGTATGGAAGGTATGGAATGGGCAAAAATGCACATTAAATCAAAATGTGCAACTGTTAGCAGAGTCTGTAATATTTTATCAATATTTTGATGTTCTCTCCTTCTTTCTTACCAGTTTGATACTCCTTGCTATTACAATAACACCAGCCACTGCCAGCCCGGTGCTTATGTTCTGTGAGAGACGAGAGAGCAGTTTAGAGTTGACAGATTGACAATGATACCATCAACCCAGCTGCACGCGTGCTGAACAATGACAATGAGAAAGAGACTTTGACAGAGATAATAGTGACACAGGGGCATCAGAACCCCACTGGGGACAACTGGTGGTGCCTGACAGGATATCTGATCACTGACACCATATGGAACAGAGGAATAGTTTGGAGGGAATTGGTCCTGAACGTTTTTTTCTTTTGAAGTCCAGATTTCTGTTTTCCCTAGATTACCACTAATGTAGATGCAGGTGTCTCACGCACGCTATGGCAATGAAGTGACCATATTGCACGTCCATGCCCATGCATTACCAGTCAACTGCAGGTCACACAGAGGAGACTCCTACCCGCACAAGTGTTAAATTATCATCTGCGAACTGAGATATTAAAGACACGATGTTATGGGACGACTGGTTTCCTTGATCTCTTTGTTGTCTGTCTCCCAATCCCTCGTCAGTTTCTGTTTCTCTGGAAGACTCCGGCATGTTGTTGACATTCTCTCGATGCATCGGCCGCTCCGCCTCTTTGGGAGGGACCTGCAAGGGTATTGCTTGTGTAGAGTCTCCGCCCTGTGGTTCGGTGTGGATATGACAGGATGGCGTCGAAGTGCGCCTGAATGCACTAAGTTCATATATATGTTATAAAACCTCACAAAATTGCAATGATGTGCACTTTGCACTATACATTTCAAAGCTATTAACTGCCTAAAGCTCATTTTAGCACAGCAGCATAGCGGAGGACAAAAGTTGTTCATGCACATTGCAGCTGAGATTCATAGGATCAACCTATTAGCCGAATAAATACCGCTGGGATCATCTTTGTCTGCACAACATGACCTAGATAACTTCATATCTGCAGTAAGTCAATGCACAAAGCAAAATAGAATTCTCCTCTTATTTATATTTATATTTTAAATAATTCATATTATATGCAAAAAGACATATTTTCCCCCAATAAACCCTTTTTTTTCTTAGTTTCCTGGAACAGTCACATGCAGCAGATGTTGCCAAGTGAAACATGTTTAGTTACAGACATCATTGAGGAGTGACCACTGACTGTATGACAGATGCACCGGAGCTCTCATCTTGTAAACTGTGAAGTCATGGAGCTACTTGAAGACGGATGACGCCCCCATTACCACAAATTGGCCAATAGGAGTTGAGAGGCAGAGTTGTCCTCCTGGCCGCCATTAAAGAATTCAATCCATGAACTGAAATAATGGAAATCTGCAGGACCCATGGAATCAGGCAGAGAAAAGTAGCCGATGAGTAGCCTCGCTAATTTGGCATTTCATCTGTTTTAAGAGTAGTTTTACTATGACGGAGCACTGTGATGGTTTTAGTGAAAAGGAGGGCGGTGTAGCTAATTGTTTTATTTAGCTAGCAAGCTAGCGGTGGAGCTCTGGTATGTTAGCTTTTGTGCTAGCAGGCTAGGAGAGATCAGGGGGAGGGGAGAGTTCCTTTGCTTTGAAATTGTTTCAGATCAGCTAGCTGGCATTAGCATTAGCACACCAGGGACTAAGCTTTTGAGGTGAAGTTTTTTAGTTTTCGAGCTCTTATTTTTTATTGCGCATATAACTTTTCTGGTGTTTGATTTAACGTTAGTCTGTCCAGGTCATGTTAACGTTGACTATTTGGTGTTAAGGTAATGTATAGCAGCAAGCTTGCGGCTAACCAGATCAGACAATACATTTCAAATAGGATTGATGAATCGAATAGCTAGAAGCTTACAGTTGACGCTATCTGGCTGCCTGTCTAACGTTAGCTTAGCTACCCGGCTAGTGGTGGCTAGCGCCGGTTAGAAGTTGTCTGTTTGACTAGCGGTAGCTAGCTGTAGCTAGCAAGTTGGTCAGCGCTTTAACGGGATAATTACAACTGAACATCGCCTCGCCAGCGAGTTAAGAAGACAAGCTATTGCCCCCGATGGTGATTGAGACAATGGACTTTAACGTTACAACCACGCAGTGAAAGGATGAGTTCGTGCTTTGTACCAAACGGGGCCAGTTTGGAGGATTGCCACTCCAACCTCTTCTGCCTGGTAAGACTCTCTGCTCTCTGCGCTAGCTAGCGTTAGCTATGATACTGAGGCCAGAAAGCCATTTTGGCTAATCAGGCAACAAGCTTTGTAACGTCAGTTGCAGATTGGCGTGAAGGCATCGGGCCTGCAACTTGCAAATCGTGATCTAGCTAACTTTCACAATAGAGACAGCACATACTGCAGAATAACTATATTGAAGAGTTTCTCATGAATATGGCTTAATCGCGTGTTTACGCTGCGTTGGTTACAGAAATATCCAACTAGCATTAACGATACTTATATGATGGTAACAGGTCAAGCCAACAGGCGAATTACTGAAAGCCTGCCAAAAACATGTTATTTTTCTTAGATTAAAGTGACACTGTAATATTAAATGATTTACGTATCAGAAGATAAGTTACATAGTTGCTGTCATAAATTAGACAAACTACTCTGATTTTACACTGACTTGCAGTGGTGCGTCACTAGTTGTTAATAACTGCTGAGTAAATAACTACATGACAGTTGCGTTTTCAGACATGATTGTGGTGTCACATGTACTAAGCATTGCTTAACTTTCCAAGATGTCAGCAAGTCTTTTTTCAACTTTTTTCATCTAAAGTTATTTTCTGTATGACAGGACAAGCAGTCTTCAGCTTCTCCTTATTGTGTGTGGAGGGGGGGGGGGGGGCACACACATTGACTGAGTTATGCAGTCAACAACAGATGATTGGCTTAATGCTGTGCAGCTATGCTGTGTGTTAATTCTCATTGTTTTTCTCCTTCTCATTAGGCTGATTTGACTGGAATAAAATGGCGGCGTTTTGTGTGGCAAGGACCCACTTCTTCGCCCATCCTTTTCCCTGTGACTGAGGAGGACCCTATCTTGTGTAGTTTCAGCAGATGCCTGTCGGCAGATGTGCTGAGTGTGTGGAGAAGGCACCACACCCCGGGTCGTAGAGAGCTCTGGCTTTTCTGGTGGGGGGATGACCCCAGTTTTGCCGAGCTTATCCATAATGAGCTCTCAAGTAAGTTCATGCAACATTTCCACGTCTTCTGCAGGCTCAAAATAAGCATTTGTGATTTTCCCAAAATCAGAATTTGTTTACACTAAGAATATATTTAATTCCCCAGTGTAAACCCTAAATTATATGTGTATTCTCATAAAATTTAAGAAGTCACTTCAGTGCTTTGAAATCGAATCAACAGTTCAAGGAGTTAAAAAAACAAAAGTCCAAGTGTGTAATGGTTGATGTTATTAACCGAGCTAGAGCTGCTGTGCTGGCATAGAATTGCTGGCAAAATTGGTCCATTTGTGGAAACTCAGCTCATGTTTAAACATGTTTAGTGTTAATGACGCCAACCACTCTAAACTGCGGCAAAGAGTTCTAATGCAGTTTTAATGATGCAAAGTCTGATGAAAATAAGTTATGATAGCCTGACTGATTTGTGGCTAACAGGTCTTTCAAAGTCTCGAAAGCCTTGTGGAATCCCTTGGCTCTCAGCCACAGAGGTACAGGCTTGTATGGTAACATAAGAGCAAGCTGTCACCTGACACAGTCTTGATTTTTGGACGAAGGCTTTTTTCTAGCTTTGTTAATGTTCATCTGTGAAGAAATTCTCCTTTGGGGCTGCCACACTGACCAGGTGTTCCATCTCCTGTCTCAAGGAGGGTCAAGTGTTACTTAAAGACCACACAGATTGGACATTACAGAAACACAGAGAGCAACATTTTCACAAATCTGCTAAACTGCAAAGAGAGTTGGAAGGTTTAGCTTGTAGTTGGAAACTTATACTTAATCATCACGAAATGTATGAAATATGAAAACATTGTTGACCAGAACAGCATGCAAAAAAGTTCCACAAGTAGGCTTCACCTGCAGAACAAATTTATAACTTTTCACTTTGTATTTTAATTTTCTGTCACACATGTCATTCATTTTAACACCTAAGGGGCTGAATTATTTTATTTTGGATGGTGTTATTGCATAATAACCAATAAGATGAAAGTTGAAATCAAATATTTTTCATATGTTTAAATGGGTTGCAGTAACACATACATTAGTTCTTACTGTGGTCAGTTGTTTACAAACCAAACTAAGTCTCCCTATATGTGTCAAACCCATCTAGTACACCACAGTTTAAAATTAACACGAGGCACTTTTCTTGATCAGGAAGAAGAGAGGCTTGTTTGTTAAAAGTATCTGGTTTAATATATCTGCCTTGTTTCAGGTGAGGAGGATGGTGAGTGGGAGAGTGGCCTGTCCTACGAGTGTCGAACACTCCTGTTCAAGGCCATCCACAACCTGCTGGAGCGCTGTCTCATGAACCGTGGCTTTGTTCGCATTGGCAAGTGGTTTGTTAAGCCATACCAGAAGGAGGAGAAGACCATTAATAAAAGGTATGTCCTGTTTCCTCAGAGCAGACAAAGTTATATGACATGCCCTAAATTATCAAATTAAAGCCGACACTCAGCTAATGGTCAGGTCACAAGTTGTAGCTGGAGTGCATTCTGTTTGAATCAGTGGGAATTACCTGTATCTCCTACCTGTTGTATCGGTACAACAACATAGTCATGCAGCTATCTGTTGCTCTGGTTTTCTCTTCTCACTCACTCTTGACTGATTCTACTTTTATCTGTGTTGAGCTGCTGTTAACGAATCTCAACTCTCCCTGCAGATGTTTCCCAATAAAATCCTTCCAGTAAAAAGGAAGATAGCTGCCTAAATAGCCTGAAAGGTTTTAATATGAACATGCTGACTTGTTGACATTATTTTTGGGAGTTAAAAAAAGCTCAGAGGCCAGAGTCAGAAAAGAGTATTGGTCAGCTGAATTAGTGACAATAATTATGGACCAGTGTAGTGACAGTGAATGTCCTTTCCACCAACACCATAAAGGACAAGCTTACACACACCTCAAGGCAATTTCTTTATAACACAAAAGAGGCAGAACAATTGCTGAACATAAGTATGGCAGCAGAACAAGATGTTGTGAATTGTATTTGTGCTAAAGGGCTGAACATTAGTCAGTCTTTGGTATTGGAGTATTGGTCAAGATATTTGCAGCATGTGGGGGTTTGCTATTACAGTTGTCTTTGTAAAGATATGGATTTACTGCAAAACTTGGCATATTAGTTGGGAACGGAGTTTGAAGCATGCATGCATTTCATGTCTGTTCAAGTCATGTTAAGGACTATGACTATGGGTGATATGCATATGTGTACTGCAGTGGGGAAAGCCTCATTGGGCAGATGTCCTCGTTGTTATGAAAGTTGTGCATTAAAAATTCCCTTAACAATTCCTGGCCTCTGACCACTTTTAATTGTTAAAATTCCCATTTGGGATTCAACTAGAGAAATGGTGCTTGCAGCTGTATTGTTTCAACTATGTTAGAAGCTGATAGCTGTTTCTGGGAATGAAACCTCATATTTTTTTTGTAAGAAAAATGGCTTGAACAAATACACTCAAGGCTTTCCTTGAGCAGTGTAACCATGACACTAGACTGTTGATTGCGTACCGGCTGCTCTGATTTAACTCCTATAAGGTTTTGTACGTGGTGAGTACTCTGAGGTCAATTTTAACTTGTATTAATGAAGCATTTAAAACTAGATCCATGTTGCATTGAGTCAGCGAGATCCTGCATTTTAGGTTCCTGGAATTAAATCAGATGTTAATGGAAGTACGTGATGGAGTATGACCAGGATTATCAGTTTTCTAATTACATCATCAGTATGACACATTTTCCACCTGGTTTCACGTGAAAAAGCATCTAGTAATAGTCATCCAGCATGTTGCATAATTTCTATATCAGTTTAGACTTATCTCAGGTAATATAGCAACACTTCCATGGTAATGTTTAATGTCCACACATCCACTTTTCCCAACTGCAAGGTATAACTGGTCTGTTTTGTTGTTGTTGTAGAAATACAAGCTTGAGGTGAACCACCAGCAGCAGCAGCAGCAGCAGCAGCAGCAGCACATAAATAACTGGTTCAGAGTGACGTTCTGCACAGCTGTATTTCCTTAACTCTTTTACATAAAGGTGGTGACATATATTTTAGCCTCCCCATTGCTGGTGTACCCTTGAGTTCCCTAACAAGCTAATTTGAGCCTTGTCTTTTTGGTTGTGTTGATCCAAGCTGACTTGTGTTTGATGCACAGCCCTCTTGCTCAGTTCCCTCTGGCAGATTTGTCAATGGTTTTCAGAGAGTTTTAGCAGCTATATAAAAGAGTAGTTGCATATAACAGAGGAGGGGGTTCTTGCTCACTGGTGCTTAGCCTCTGTTTTTACATAAAGATGTCTGCAAGTATGTGTTGAGGCAGCAGCGCAGCACCTCTAACAGAAGAGTCTGGCAGCCTCGCTGTCGCCTGCCCTCTCTGGCTGGTAAACAGGGCAGTCTTTGGAAAATGCTGAGTGTGCACTGTGGTTTTACAGCAACCATGTCAACAAGTACTATTTTAGTGAATTAAGCTGCCTGGCCTTCCAGAAGTAGTTAGAAAATAAATATGAATATTGTTTTAACATTTCAGTACTATAATAATCTCCCGTGTGTATTTTTGACTCATACTTGTGCCTGTGCGTTGCTAGAAGGTTTTGATAAAGTACAAACTGTGTTGAAGCGGAGTGTGTGTGTGTTATGTGCACCATCTGGTTGGCAGTATTAGCAGGCCCTCATGTCTCTGACCAATAACCGTAAAAGCAACAGTTGTCACCTGAAAGCATGATATGGATCAGAGCTGCCCAGCCAAATATGCAAGGAATTGACTTCTCGCCCTTTTCAGTCCTCTCCTCCCCTATTGAGTCATTCCTTAACAATGAGTGATGGAGAATACACTGATAACCTCAATAGCCTGCAGGGGGTTAAATTAGCTTTTGGGTGCTGACTGAAGTGAAGCTTTAGTCAAGTGTTTTTTTTTTACTTAATGATGTGGTTATGCTTGGGGGGATCTCTCTAAACATTACAATGCCTCTCTTTATCTGTGACTCACTTTGCAGCGAGCACCTGTCTTGCGCATTCACCTTCTTCGTACACGGCGACAGCAACGTGTGCACGAGTGTGGAGATCGCTCAACATCAGCCTCTTCAGCGACTGGGCGAGGAGCATCTCAGCCTCGCCCAGCAGAGCTCCAGCCCCTTGCAAGGTAGGAACACGCCAGCTGTGTACAATCTTTAAAAAAACATTTTGCATTTCGTTTTGTTTATGGGTTTATTAGTGGAGTTATCCTACATAAGTGTTGTGACTCCTCTCTGCCCTCCAGTCATCCTGAGCCCGTACGGATTGAATGGGACCCTCACCGGTCAGGCTTTTAAGATGTCAGACCACCCTACTCAGAAGCTCATAGAAGAGTGGAGGCAGTTTTATCCCATCAGCCCCAATCCTAAAGAGGTCCAAGAAGACAAGATGGAGGATACGGACTGGGAGGACGACTCCCTGGCAGCTGTGGAGGTCCTTGTCGGTAAGACAGTTTAATGTTTAAATAAGCTGTTGATGGTTGTTATGCCAAATTCTGTATGTTTGATGAATGTTAAAGGAAGTTTAGTGAGTGGTGCAGACAGGGTGGGACAGTCTGAAAAGCTTGACTTTATTTTAGTAATTTCATGGGAATGAAATACAGTATCTTATAAGTAGTATTTTATCATTTTGATAAAAGAGGGACTGGAGATCAACGTTTAGCTACAACAGAGCCCATAAGGATTTAAAGAATGTAGGAAAGTCTCAATGTTGCCTCCTCCAGCCATTCATGTCTGTTTGATTCTTCTACCAACAATTATGAAAATGACTGGAAGGGTTTAACCCTCTAGACCCCATAGCGCCCAGGAGCACCCGTCATTTTAAAACCATTCCCAGAGTGTCAAAACACGGAAAATAAAGTCCTGAGCTTTGTATTGTAGATATTTCAAGTTGTCATCAATAACCAGAAACCGGAAATACACATTGTAATGTCGAGATCTGGCTTTTTTTTCCTCGGATTTCCACTCGGTTTCCACTTGTAAATGTAAAAAACGTAAGCGTCCCCGTCTTTATAATCTAATGTGTGCCATAAGATTGTGTAGTGAGAGAGACCCTGCCCACCGTGCATCGTGGAAAGCGCCAAAGACATTGTGAGTTCAAGTTTTTTGCTCAAAATCACCTTCAGGATAGTGGGACTTTCCAAGCTTCCAGGCTGTTTTCCGGGCTGGTGGTGCGACGAAGAGTCAGTAGGGAGCACTGACTGGGGCGCTGCGACTTTTCCACATATAAATTAAAAAATAAAATTCTCTCATAAGTCACCAAAGACACTACCTGCTTCCACATTACAGGTGTTTGTTTTAATAACATTGCTGTGTGGGACATTTCTCTTTTATTTTGAAAGCTTAGCGTTATTCAGTGGAGGATCTGTTTTGTTGTCAGACTCTGAATGTTGACTCAGGAAGCAAAGGGAGAGAAATGTTTCTTTCAAAGAAAAAAAAGTGTGTGTGTATGAGGATGATATGATAAATTATGAAGTAGAGTTTCAGTGCAATTTGTTTTATTAGGTGTTTTTTTTTGTGTTGAATCAAACTTGGTCTAAAAAGCTACATGCACATATTTGGTATCAAATTAAAGAGGAAGCTGTGTTTTTTTAAAATGAAAACAACTTGTGATTGTCACTTTCTTAACGTTTTTGAGATGAAGCTGTTTGTTTGGATCATTTAAGTGAGGGTTCTCCGTGAACTGCAGCAGCATTCTAGAATTCTACTGGGGTCTCGAGGGTTAAACAGAATGACAGAAAAATTTGATAAATACAAAAGATTTTGTTGTACCAATAACATGTTGTTTAAATGATCTAGTAATTGTGTGTTTTGTAAATGAGTTGTACCTTGATTAAACTGAAATGAAGATAAACGATCAATCCATTAAAATAACTGACTGTCGAGATTAATTGCAATGTTGCAAAAAATGTAAACAAATCATTACTCTGCACTTAGTGTACATTTAGACGTTTTTGAAATAAATAATTGCATTTGTTTGGTTGCAGCGGGAGTAAGGATGGTTTACCCTTCCTGCCTGGTGCTTCTCCCCCTGTCGGACCTCCCTGCTGTGGTCCCTCAGGGCTCAGCCAACACCTCAGGAAGCCTGTGTGGTGCTCAGCAGGGCCAGGCTGCTCACAGAGATCCTGCCATGTCCTCTGTCACTCTGACTCCTCCGACGTCACCAGAGGAGGCTCAGACTGGTAAGACTTGGAGCTGCACATTGACCAGAATTAAACACATCAGTCTTTATTTCTGTGAGATTCTAAATATTAACAGTATTGCACTTGTTTTTTTTTGTCTTACCTTCCCTCATAGATTATCAGCCTGCCCAGAGGTGGCTCAAGTTGTCCTCTGCATCCGATGGCTACAGCTCTAACAACACTCTTCATGGGGGTAAAATCCCCCGCAGGCTGGCCAGCCAGATGGTGGAGTCTGTGTGGCAGGAGTATAACATAAACCGTACAGGGCACAAGTATGTTTAGTCATCTCTTCCTCAAAATTAGCATTGCCAGTAGAAGAAGTGCCTCCATGTTGATTGATAACATGTCGATTGTTGATATTTTTAATAGGAGGAAGTTTACAACCTTGACCAACGGGACTTGTGAGGAGGACTCAGACAAAACTGGACTTTGGGATTTTGTGGAGCCCACTCACAGGCCACATTGCAACTGCTCAAGGTATGCTGAATGGAATGCATTCACAACTGACTCTAGATTTTAATTTCTAATTAAAGGACAGTATCTTGTAAGCATCATTTGTTTTGTTTGTTTCACATAGACATAAGAATCAAAAACAGCGATCCAGCAGCACCTCAGGACACCCGCCTTCATCAGGCCAGCCTGCCCAGCCGGCCCCCAAGCACAAGCTGGGCGAGAAGCTGGAGAAGGGGGAAAAGCAGCAGAAGAGGCCGCAGACGCCCTTTCACCACCGCAACTCTGTGAGCGAGGAGCAGTCCCTGGAGCCACAGACCCAGAGGCTTTGTTTAAGATCACAGGAGGAGGGCTCGTATCCCAGCCTGCACCACGTGGACACAGTGCCCTCCAAAGCCCCTACGCTGCACACACACGGCCCCCCTGCAGACCTTGTCGGATCCCCGCCTCCCCCTCCCCTCAGCCCGCACCCCTGTGATCACGGAGATGGTGACATGACTCCAGGTGGCATGAAGAACTCGTCCACGCCCATTCACCAACCGTTCTACCCGCCGTCAGTGGAGCCCTGTCTGCTGCCACAGAAGAGCTCATCTGAGGAGCCTCAGCTGGAGAACATGCCTATGCCTCTGCCCTTCCCCCCAGCCTACAGCGAAACCTTGGAACCCACCGTCTTTGTGGGTTCAGCCATCAACCCCAATGAAGACTCCACTCACAACCCCTGGAAGTATTTCAACCTGCCCAGGAAGAAGGCCTCCAACTTCCTGACACCCCAGCTACCTGTGGATAAAATACGAGATGATTCTGGGGGAGGCGGAGGAGCCGAAAGTGTAGTGTCTGTCACTGAGTAAGTTTAATTACTCATCCTCAGCTGCATTAAAACACATGTAGCTGTTTATTTAAACCGCATACCTGCATCTGTCTGAGCATCTCTGCACATTTTCTTTCCTCTCAGGTTGATGTCGGGCTCCACGCAGCCCCTGAAGGTGTCCCAGGAGCTGGTCAAGACGTACGCCCAGCGGAGAAACAGCCATCTTGCCTCCACCACAGGAGACGGAGAACACAGTGAGGAGCCAGACCCTTACGCCTTCGTGGAGGGAGACGAGGAGTTCAGCTTCGCAGAGAAGAAGGACAAGCCTGGAGCTGAGAGAGATGGCAACAAAAAACACAAGGTGGGCTCCTGACCAGGGTTGACAAACGGGGTTGCAATCCCGGTATGTCACAGGAATTCTCACTAGAATTTGCTTCCGTTTCACAGATTACCTTTTTAATGTGTTGTGATTTTCAGAATGTGCTTGATAACCAGAGCCTAGTATGCAAAGTGGCATTTGGTGGCACTTTCCCTGATACCTCTACTTCTCTACTTCTCTACCTCTACTACTAAAATGATGTAATGGTCTTCCTATATTACAATAACTCCTGTGATCGTCTTTTTTTTGACCCAGTCGGACGAAGGAGCTGGAGCTTCAGGAGACGGTGAGAATGCCTTCCCTTTGTCCTTTTGGTCTCTAGGTTTGACACATTTAATTAAATGAAATATTTGAAGTTTGCGGTCTTATTCAAGTGTCCTCTTCTATCTGTTTTGTGGTGCAGATGGTCAGGGTCCATCAGGTAATAAACCTTCAGCCTCGACCAGCCTCATCCATGAGAACGACTTGGCTGTGTCCTACAGCGACTTGGATAAAATCTTCAATTCGGATGAAGACGAGCTAGCGGTAAGTGCATCAGTGTGGTGAATGAAATTGTTAGCCCAAAAGTTGTACGTGTTACACAACAGTGTTCTGATATCCTCGGGAAGTGCTGCTGATGTGGGCCAGGAAGATGTATTGAGTTTCGTTTTTCCCTGTCCATACAGCCTGGATCCAGGAGAGCTGGAGTTGGTTCCGAGGACAAGTTTGGCTGTAAAGATGCCAAAGCAGCCACATTGGACCCACTGTCTTGCATAAGTAAGGAGACAAAGCATCAGTTAATCATTGTACACCGCAACTTTTATACACATGTTGTGTCAAGAGAAGTAATAATGTCTTATTTCTCCAGGCTCTGCAGACCTGCACCAGATGTTCCCCACCCCGCCCTCCCTGGAGCAGCAGGGTTACTCTCCCATGAACTCCGGCAGCAAGGATAGCCTGGAAGCAGGGGCGGGCCTCACCCTGTTGGACGGCAGCCAGCTCAACAACCATTTCAAAATGGAGGTGGAGGAGGGATTCTGCAGCCCAAAGCCATGCGAAATAAAGGTACAACATGTCACACACCTGCCAGGTATGGAGCAAATGGAAAATGTTGCTACGTCAGTGTTCATTACCATTTTTACTTTGCTTTCAGGACTTCTCCTTTGTGTACAAGCCAGAGACGTGTCAGCTGTTAATAGGCTGTTCCATGTACGCCCCCCTGAAGACGCTACCCAGCCAGTGTCTATTGCCTATCAAACTGCCAGAAGACTGTGTGTACACGCCCAGCTGGACCCTGGGCAAAATGGAACTGATACCCCCAGTGACGAATGTCAATCTCCTCACCAAAGACAGGTTGGTGCATTTAGCATTAACAGTGGGTCAGTGCTGTCCTGTATGTCATCTATTGAGACGGTGTTCCTCACAGATTGTCAGTCTATTTCAGAACATTTGGGGATGAGCCCACTGACTAAATTTGTGTCGGGCTGCACTTATTAGATGAAGCCTGTTACAGTTGATTTTCATTATGTTCATTAACATGTTTATTGTATAAAAGCAACATTGTACTCACTGTATATAGTCCTATAACGGCAGCTATGTTTGAAACTGGTGGCCTCGTCCTATGATGGTAAAAAAATGTGTTCAGCCCCAAATATTCATATGGCATTCAGCTGTAGATGCTACTGACATCTATAACTGGTGATTTGAGTTGAGACAAATAAGAAAAAAAGGATGTTAGCTTCAGCATCACAAATATTAACCAATTAACAAACAAACTTAAAAAAAAAAAAATCTTAAGTTTATTGTTGACCATTTGAAAAAAGTAGTTTTAGTTGAGAGCTTTTAAATCAAAGACAGCTGAAATAACCAGAAGAAAACACTTTCTGTTAGTCTGCTAGTAGCGGAGATTGATTAAGAATTTTGATATAAATGCAATACATTTTATATGTAGTATAGTAATTTTGTTTGGAAGTTTTTAAACTACATTTGAAGAATGTAGAAATCATTGTGGTCATTTGATGTAGTGTTATGGTTGAATACTGTACAGCAATACCATGATATGGTGACACATAATACTGAATAAATAAACTGACAAATCTTCTGGAAAAATTGTTTTAAAAAGAAAATCAGTTGGAACCATGATATGAAATAAATTCACTGTTTATCTCTCTGTCACAGTAACGTCCCCAGTGTGGAGCCAGACTACAGCCAGACCTACACCCCTCAGACCCACACACCCTTCATGAGCAGCAGTGCCCCTCCCAGCAACAGCGGCACAGGCATCCTGCCCTCCCCGGCCACGCCACGGTTTTCCGTGCCCACGCCTCGCACACCACGCACTCCACGGACTCCCCGCGGCCCATCGAGCGTCCAGGGTTCGCTCAAGTATGACAACTCTGACCTTTACTCCCCCGCCTCCACTACCTCCACCTGCCGACCACTCAGCTCCGTTGAGCCGGCCACTGTGCCCTCCATCCCCGAGGCTCACAGTCTCTACGTCACCCTCATTCTCTCAGAGTCCGTCATGAACCTCTTCAAGGACTGCAACTTTGACAGCTGCTGCGTGTGCGTCTGCAACATGAACATCAGAGGAGCAGATGTGGGCGTGTACCTCAAGGACAACGGCGAGGCCCAGTACCCCTGCACTTGTGGCTTCAGCGCCGTCACCAATCGACGCTTTGGCCAATCAGCCGGGCTGTTTCTGGAGGACGAGCTGGACGTGGTGGGACGGGGCTCAGACTCTAGTCGGGACACAGAGCGGTGTTTCGAAGAGCTGCGAGCTTCCACAACACACAAAGCTGGCAGCTTGACGGAGAAACCTCCAGATGAGCTAATCCTTCTGCTGCAGGACCAGTGCACCAACCCTTTTGCCCCAATGGCAGGTGTGGAATACCCCAAGCCGAGCTCAGCCCCCAGTTCATTTCTGAGGGTGGAAGAGAGAGACTGTTATAATGACTGCTACATGGCACTAGAGCATGGCAGGCAGTTCATGGACAATATGTCAGGAGGCAAAGTAGATGAAACACTAGTGAAAAGCACCTGTCTTCATCAGTGGCCAAAATGCAAATGTACGTATTTTTGTATTGCTATTTCTTGTTTCTACAAGCTTTTTTTTTTAAATTCCCAACCTCAAATGTGGTAAAG
Source organism: Enoplosus armatus (assembly GCF_043641665.1). Lineage (NCBI taxonomy): Eukaryota > Metazoa > Chordata > Actinopteri > Centrarchiformes > Enoplosidae > Enoplosus > Enoplosus armatus. Next base: position 11,984,252 of record NC_092184.1, on the reverse strand, counting down.
TTAATACTTCTTTCTCTGTTTTTCCTTTTGTAGCAGCAGACATGAGCAAGCTATTCTCTCAGGACGTCCTGCGGGTGTTGTTGTCCCTCCAGCCAGTGCTGCAGGACACCATTCAGAAGAAGAGGAGTGTGCGCTCCTGGGGCGTTCAGGGACCGCTAACCTGGCAACAGTTCCACAAGATGGCTGGGAGGGGATCATATGGTATGTGGAAAGTGTTTGTACCTAATCAGTCTCATGTCTAATTTTTTTTTTTTTTGTGGTGGTTCATGACTTTGTTGTTGCGAAAGACAGAGATGAACCTTTGTCCTCTTTTCACTACAGGTACAGATGAGTCTCCTGAGCCTCTGCCCATCCCCACCTTTTTGGTCGGTTATGAGTATGATTTTGTGGTGCTGTCTCCTTTTGGGTTGCCCTACTGGGAGAAGCTTCTTCTGGATCCTTTTGGTTCCCAGAGAGATGTTGGATATGTCATCATCTGCCCAGAAAATGAAGCTCTGCTCGGCAGAGCAAAGACCTTCTTCAAAGATCTGAGTGCTATCTATGAGGTAGGCGCCTGGCGGGATAAAACCTGTCCTCCTTGTACAGACATGCCCACAAAAACAGTTTTATATTCTCATGAAATGATTCACACAGTTTCATTTTCGCATTCACTCCCTTTATCTTGACAGGCATGCCAGCTTGGGCAACACAGACCCATCTGTAAGAGTCACCCAGAGGGCGTATTGAAGGTCGGCACTACAGAAGGCAGGAGCATGACAGAGCAGCCCCTTAGTGACTGGTTCCTTAAGATGGCTGCCAGAGACGGAAACAATGAAGCCTTTAATAAGCTCAAACTCTTTGCTCAAGTGTGCCGCTATGATTTAGGTAACATCTTTACTCGTTAATCTTAAAACCCAAAGTTGGTACGGTCACATGGTTTGTAAAAATGATAATTCATCATTTCCTTTTCTTTCAGCTCCATACCTGTCAGAGCAGTCTTTGGATAGCTCTCTATTGTCCCAGCGCAGCCCCGTTGTGGCCTCCTCCTCCTCCTCCTCCTCCTCCTCCCAGACCTCCAGCTCTTCCAGCACCTCCTCAGGACCCCAGAGCACCAACACTACCAGCTCCAGCACCAGCTCTGCCCAGCCTGCCCAGGTCAACAGCACCCCTCCCTCTTCCTCCTCAGGCTCCCAGACTATCGGGGGAATGGCCTCAGCCAAGCCAAGCTCCTACTCGCCATTTGGGACAGCAGGCTTGCCGGGCAGCATGTCTCAGAATGGACCCCAGTCAAACCCGCAGGGTGCAGGGGGGCTGGCAGAAAACGGACCCTCTGCCAACCAGCCTCAAGGGCCTGCTGAACCGCCAGAGAGGTAGGTTACCAGTCAATTAATCATCCTGACGGAGAGATTGAATTGTTTTTGTTTTACCACTCCTGGCAAGCATGTTTAATTATTTTGCTCTAATACTTGTTACTGACAAAGCCATCGCGCCCTGCACCATGAGAGAAATGTACTTTATGGATGTGCTCTGATTTCATTTATGAAACATTTTATACCTCAGTAAATGAACATACAAGTTAAACCAAGCCTATCCAGAGCTGGCATGCATGTACCTGTACAATGGACTCTGATAACACTGAAAGTGTTATTTTAAGACGTGACATACACTTTAGTCTCCAGTCGTTTGACAGAGAGTGAGCTGTCTTGCAGGCATGTCATCCAGTGGCGCATGTGCAAATGTACTACATGACGTAACAGAGCACGGCCAATCATTACGCAGTGCTATCAGAGTGGCAGCTGAGTCGTGGCGGTGCTGTGAGACAGCGAGCTGACAGAAGGAATGCAAATGATAAAGATGAAACGCCATTTTAAAAACTACGAAAAACTTGATTGTGTTAAGTTTTAATACATTTGCAGAACAAAAGTTGGGTTTCTCTCACTGAAATAATAAAGGAAGGAAGAAGAAAAGATCAATTTGGAGGCAATTCAGGCTTTTCCTTAATTGTTTAAACTCGTCTTGTGTGCACTTGTTTTTTGTATTCATTTGGCTTCACCTGATGGTTTGTCGTTCACATACCAAATTGGCCTGTTAATAATATCTTTTTTTAATTAATTGATATAGTTATATCTTTTATAGATTCTAAACTGTCATGTTTTGGGTGGGACTACCCATGTTTATCAATGATGTTTGTTTTTTCAATTGCCTTGTTTTTATGAACACATGTTTTTGCATAATTTGCTCCTTTGCTTTTGTTCATTCTGCATACACAAAGTACTTCTGTTAGTCAATACTGCTTAGTATGTAAAATGCAATATACGCCATGTACTGTGTGTTCAAGCACAAGTGACATTGGAAGAAAAATGTGATGTTGAATCTTTGTCATTGAGCTCCTTTTGACATGCAAATAATATATTTATCATAAAACTGTTTCTAAACACACATTTTAGTTTGTATTTGCCAACACACACTGCTGCTGCTCCTCTTTTTCTGTTTGTCATGTAGTTGTTTCTTTAGGACTGTTTGGGCACAAAAATTGTTATGATTTTGATTTTGTAGTGACCTCTGGCTCGTCTGGGCTGTATTCACGCCCAACGTTTCTAAATCATGATCTGCTTTTTATCAACAGCACAATGGAGAGGGACAAAGTGGGGAAGCCAACGGACGGAGAGTCCCACGCTGTGTCTTACCCGCCTGCCATCGTGGTGTACATTGTTGACCCCTTCAGCTACGAAGACGCAGACAGAGAGGTCCACTCCAGCGCCTACACACTGGGCCTACTGCGCTGCTACATGGAGATGCTCCAGTTCCTGCCTGCTCGCATCAGAAACGCTGTCTCAGTGCAGGTACAGGCCAAAAGTACAGTCTCGGCGTGTTGACGGTTCCTTTCTTTCATAATTGAGTGTGTTTAAGGTCAAGAAGTCTATCACAGTATTACTAGAGGGACAAGTGAAGCTCACACCGTCTGTCGTCTCTCTCAAAGAAGAGTCTGCTGATGAGCTGTGATTGATGTCATCTTTGCCAGTTTAGTTACAACAGGGCAGGTTACCAGCAGGCACAAAGGGAGGTGAGAAGGAGCGGGGGACTCATTAGCAGACAGTAATAGAGGTGGTAGCTTCCACACCTGTGATGTAGTGACACAAGATTGCATCAACATGCCAGAGGGAATTTTGAAACACTAGAGGTGTGAATGTGCTAATGGTTTCAGTATTAGTCTTTAGTACAGCCATGGCAGAATAGAGCAGGTTTAATGTCCTTCTGCTTATAGTTTATTATTGTATATTGCCTTTTTTTACATTAGGTCTTAGAATATAATATGGCTTAAATATCTGATTCAATTTCACCAAAACTGGCAGGAGATGCATATAATACATATCTTGATACCCATTAATCACAACATGCATACTTTTGTCTTTCAATACAGGAAGTTGTCTTTAGTGTTAACCTTGGATTCAGTTTATTTTATATATTTTATAATATTGTTTGTCTATTCCAGTTGAAATAGTATTATCTGGAAGAGGTGGTAACTTTTTCATTAATTGTTAATGAGCCAGTATGCAGGTACACGTTTTTAGATTCACAGTACAGTGGTTCATGTGCTGTGATGTTATTAATGTCCCCTGTGTAAACAGCAATTTACTTATTAATGAAAAACGACAAAAAAGTAACCACTTTAGAGACTTAGATGAAGCTAAATGTTCGTATTGAACCCAGACAGACAACACTGCTTCAACCTGAAATCGTGTTTTCACAAACATCAAATTGCCATTGAAGATTTTTATTCAGAGTTTAATAGAGAACTTTTTCCACTGCCCTCTTAGCTAGAGCTAGCTAGTGCTATTCAGTCACTTTGCAAGTAAGCAACCCCGACTGGACGTTACTTTGTACTTCACTAATATTTTCATCTGATGCCACCCACAATTTTTTGTCAACTTTTCAAAAGCAAACCAACCACCATTACTGAAAACTGAAAAGTTAGTCCAGAGCAACCAGTGACATTTTCATACAGATTGTCGAAGAACAGAAAATCTATGACTACATCGCAAAAGTTGGTTTCTCTGGAGCAGATAAGCACAACAAATGCGTTATCACATCCCAGTCTAAAGTACCACTGTTATTTTTTTTTTCTCGTCAGATTGTTCCCTGCCAGTATCTGCTGCAGCCGGTGCACAGCGGGGAGCGTCACCTCTACGGCCAGCACCTCAAGTCGCTGGCCTTCTCCGTGTTCACTCAGTGTCGTCGGCCTCTGCCCAACTCAACCAACTTCAAGGCTCTGACGGGCTTCGGCCCGGGTCTCGCCATCGACATGGCACTCAAGAACCCAGAGGTAACTGCCATTCTGGTTGCATATCTCAAACTGCCGTTACTTCTGGTAAAGGAAGCCTGACATTGTGTCGTTGTATCCTCTGTTGTTTATCTTTTGAGCTAACAAAGTTTTCTCTGTGCAGAGACCTGAGTGTCTGCGTCTGTACACGCCGCCCTTCATTTTGGCTCCAGTGAAAGACAAGCAGACTGAGCTCGGGGAGACTTTTGGTGAGGCATCCCAGAAGTACAACGTCCTGTTTGTCGGCTACTGCCTGTCCCATGACCAGCGCTGGCTGCTGGCCTCCTGCACCGACCAACACGGAGAACTGCTGGAGACCTGCATCATCAGCATTGATGTACCCAACAGGTAACGTGCACTCATGTACAGAAAACATGCATCAGTCCCATAGGAACGCTAGTTTTAGTTAATGATAAAATTGTGTCCGTATTTGAAGTACTTGTGTCTGTTACAGGGCTCGCAGGAAAAAGGCCTCAGCCAGGCGAGTGGGTTTGCAGAAGCTGTGGGAGTGGTGTCTCAGCCTGGTGCAGGTGACATCGCTGCCATGGAGGGTGGTCATTGGGCGGCTTGGTAGAATGGGCCACGGCGAGCTGAGAGGTAAACACACACACACACACACACACACACACACACACACACACTCCTGCAGTGTTTCTAGAACATGCAGTTACGTGGCTCGTTTACATACATGAATAAACACTAATGTGCTCTCATCTTGTCCCTGGTCCAGACTGGAGTATTCTGCTGAGCAGGAGGAACTTGCAGTCTCTCAGCAAACGTCTGAAGGAGACATGTAGGATGTGTGGCATCTCCGCTGCTGACACTCCCAGCATCCTTAGCGCCTGTCTGGTTGCCATGGAGCCCCAGGGTTCCTTTGTCATCATGCCAGGTAAAAAGAAAATAGTAATATGATTATTTAGACTTTTTAACGGACAGCCAAGTTAAGTTTGTAAGTTCTCAAGCTGACTCCAGATCTGATGGTCTGTCCTCCGTCATGTCTCTGCAGATTCTGTGTCAACGGGTTCAGTGTTTGGTCGCAGCACCACACTCAACATGCAGACATCGCAACTGAGCACACCTCAGGACACGTCCTGCACACACATCCTGGTGTTCCCCACGTCAGCCATGGTGCAGGTCAACACTAACACATCAGAGCCCATTGACATCAACTTCAATCCCATAAATCCTGGTACGTTCCGTAGCTGACGAGGCCTCAAAAGAAATGAATCACTTCAATGTCGTCTTGCATTAAGATCAAGAGCTGCTGAATCACGATTGTTGCGTCCTGCTAAAGTTGAACCACAGTCAAACCCTGAGCTCTGCATGTTATTCTCCTCTGCAGATGGATCTGATGGAATGGGCATCTTTGACCTGTTTGACAACGACATGGTGGATCCAGACCTCATCAACATCCTGCCCAACTCCCCCACAACCTCCCCTGTTCATTCTCCTGGCTCCCACTACCACCAGGGGGGAGATGGAAGCAAGGTCCGTAAAAACACTTGGGCTGCTTATGTCTATCACAGACCATAAAGACCTTTTTATTTTTATACCTGGTGGGCTGAGGAAGATGAACTCTTGACGCATCAATTCTAACTAGTTATTTGGTTATTTTGCTGATATAACTGAAGCTGATGCCTCGAACAACATCTCAGACTAATGTTTCGAATAAAAGATCGAAAATGACAAATTATTTTCTGTTATGTGCTTGAGTAACAAGGATAGCGCTCCCAGGTGAATGAATGAATACTGTATTTGTCCTCCGTTAACTCTATATATCGCATCATAAACTTAGTGACTCATACAGTTGCATTGAGTAATGCTGCACAGTTTTTGTTCTCAAAGTTACAGTAACAAGCAGAATTCATTCATACGTGGTGTGCCATAAACAGGATATAAATAACATGAAATATATCAAGTGGCTGGAAAGAGACCATTTAAATCCAAAACTCAAGTTGCAGAAAACAAGCGTCGCTCTGTTCATTAACTTCATCGCTGTTGTCTTGCAGGGCCAGAGTGCAGACCGTATGGAGTCCCACGAGGAGGCTCTGAACATCCTACAGCAGCCGATGGCTCTGGGCTACTTTGTCTCCACAGCCAAGGCTGGACCACTGCCCGACTGGTTCTGGTCGGCCTGCCCTCAAGCCCGGAACCAGTGCCCACTCTTCCTCAAGGTACTTTTTTTTTTTATATATAAAATCAGCTTGTTGGAGTCCATCACATTCATGGCTGATTTATTTCTCAGTTTCTTAGTGTATATAAAGTAAGTATAAGACAGACTGATAATTATTTGAATGCTGTCTGTATCTCTGAAAATCACTTGGTACTCAGACAGGAGGAGATGTTACAAATGAATCTAAAGACTTGGATTTAATTTGAATCTCCCATCTTTCTTTTCCCCAGGCCTCTCTGCACCTGCATGTGTCTTCTGTCCAATCAGACGAGCTTCTGCACAGTAAGCACTCCCACCCCCTGGACTCTAACCACACCTCTGATGTGCTCAGGTAAGCTACTCAGATCAGAAGAGTCTACACACTTGAAGGACTGTGTGTTTTTTAAAATGAGAATGACATGTAGTAACACTGCCGTGTCTGCTTGATAGATTTGTTTTAGAGCAATACAACGCCCTCTCCTGGCTGACGTGCGACCCTGCGACCCAGGACCGGCGCTCCTGTCTGCCTGTTCACTTCGTGGTGCTCACCCAGATGTACAACTTTATCATGAACATGCTCTGAACTCTAACGGGATCAAACTGCTGAGATTTGATTGGCTGGGTCGCTCAGTCGAATCGTGGATTTCCTGCTACGACACTCAAAAGGACCTCACACTCCATCAGGGCAAATGTGGAGGAAGCATCCCTCCTCCTCTTCCTCCTCCTCCCTGGTGTATCTCACACAACACTGACTGACTGGAAGTTTCCAATCAACCAATCAATCAATCAGATGCCAAGAATCCATTTTAGCATTTTGGAAGATCAAGGGACGTTTCATAAAGGAGAATAAATTGTCTTTTTAATGACTGTAGATTGCAATCTATGAAATTTTATCTTAATGAAATGCCTGCATATATTATTTATTGTAAGTTTTTAAATGTGGAATTTTTAATGCTTAATATCTTTTATATATTACAAATCCTAGAGGGTGTGTACATCTCACTGTAAAGGAATTGGTTTAAAAAGTGTAATTTTCTCAATTACAACACAGACAAACCTGTTCAAGTGAATTTGCTGTAGATTGCTTTTAGAATATTATTTTTTCAAAGGGGTACAGACCTTTTTATTGCCATGCTGTAAAAATGAAGTAAAAGCTGGCCTGGGCATTTGTGTCCCACCCAATGAGTGGATGAGACTTACCTCTCTGTCTGCTTTGGCTCCAGAGTCTCTCGCACAGTAACTCAATGAGCTCTGAAGAGGAATTAAAAGGTACATTGTCAGATTATATATTTTATATAACAGATTTAGGTAATTGTGTGTGTATATGTGTACATATAATTGTGTGCCGCTACTGATGGTGCAGCTTCTGTTTTAGGAATAAAGTGCGTCTACCTTATCCTCTTCTTCTTGACTTGTTTTTGAACAGCTTTGGGTAGATAAATATTTCTCCTCTTTTAAAAAGAGCACTCCAGCGATGTAGTATTGCACTTCCTTAAAGACTTTTAAAGAGACAGATTTTTTTTTAAAAACGGTTCAAAATCACAACAGGAAAGGACGAGATATGAGTTTTATGGCTCAAGCTCCAAGAACACTTCATCCTACACTTCCTACAATGCAACTTGGTAGCATCTTTACTTAAACCATCCTTACCTGGTGTCCCAATTCAATACTAATTGTACACTATGTATTATACACTGATCTCAATCTCGTTTAAGATCTTATTTTTTTTATGTATATATATATATACACAATTTAAATAGCAAAGTTTTATACTAAAAGGTGTCCAGTTGTTGATCAAACTGCAACTCTAGAAAGCCACTGCCAATTAAATTTCACAAATAAAAATATGTGTCTAGAAAGATTTAATACTTTTATTTTCCTGTTTCACCACCAATTATAATTTATTTTGTGTGAATAGATCCTTCATTTCCTTTGAGCGTTGCATTGTGGCACTGTCGTACATCCGCAGCATGTCTTTTCAGTATGCATACTGACTGTTTTGAGTATATTTAATTTAAATATACATAACATACACTTAACTCGAAACTGCACAGGATTGGTGTGTAGTAGAATTGAGGCCAAAATTACTTCAGTTACAGTTCACTTACAGGGGATAACAAAAGGGTTGAATCGGTGAACCACATCTGGTGGGAGGTCTTGTCTTGGCATCCATTTCTGCAGAAAGAGCGCATCATTACTTTTCTTCCTACTTCACATTTGCACGATCATACTACAGATACAGGATCATCATGAGGGCATTATGACCTGAACTTATTCTACTTCTGTCCCTTGTAGAGCCTGACCAATACTGGATTTCTGAGGCCGACACTGATAATTGAGATTTAAATGATATGATAACGATATATCCCATCAGTTTGGTCTGTAAAGAACTTTGACTAAGATATGTACCGCGTAAGTTGTCAGTGCTCTCTGGCGGACAAACTATGTAATGGTGCTACCGTCTCTGAATTACCTCAAATGTATGCATTTCTGTACTGCAGTTTGTTATTACTTGTGCCAACATATACTGCACACGACACTATAGTCATTTGGTGAATTAATTTAAGATCAACATGTGCATGAACAAAACAAGTCTACATTAACTTCCATTGTATCCTTGTTGAAGAAGCTGCTTAAAGTTGTCTAATAAGTCTTGGCCCACGAGTGCATTGTGAGTTATAAAGGGTAATGGTTCGTGGCCGGGCGAACACTGTTCCTCGACGGAGCAGCAGCTTTAACCCTTCCCATACTAACAGGATTTGGATGGTTAGTGAGAATGGAATTAGCTAATCAAGGAGAACATGTCATCCCAAAGCCTCATCCAATCACTGTCTTATGTTCTGCTTAATGGGATCCAATTGAAGGGTAGTCCAATTTGTCTGGGGCCACTCAGGACAACGAGCTTGAGCAGAGTTCAAAGAATCTGTTTCAATATTTAGAAGCGTTTCATCAGGAAACCCAAACAATGAAGCTATATTGGGAGCCAGCTGATGTATTTACATTGATCATGTTTAGTGCCATCTGAGCCTCGGTGTCGAGCGCCACGGTGACCTTACGCGCTGCTTTCAGGCTCAAACACCAACATCCCGTTTTTCAAAAAGAGCTGAGGGTTAATTTTGACAATGTAACAAAGACAGTCTTTAGATCCAAAGAGCTTACTTTCCACAAAACATATCTAGTATTTTTTGTATGTGAGCTTATTCGTCATTGACATACTGTACAGAACACACCAGAGAACATAATCAAAACACCCTTAAATTTGAAGTAGAAAAGTCAAATGTGAGTGGAATAAATACCTTTAAAGGCCAAAAAACGACTCAGTTAATGTTGTTTATGCTCAACAACATTAATTGCATCTTTCTGCATGTGAAATAGGAACATGTGTTGGCTGTGAACACAAAATAAAGCGTATCTACCTATCCTGCCTTTAGATCGATTGTTTCTGAAATGAATTATCAAGATGGTGAACTGCTGACTGTCGGATTCTATTCATATTTTATCAACCTGTCCTTGCACTTAATTACTTTCTTGAATGTAGCCATTTTTTAAAAACATGTTTATTCTGTAATTTCAGAGCTGCTGAAAAAAAGTCTCTTAGGTGTCGGCTCAACTTGAAATAAGAATTACGACTGATAATTATTAATTTATAATGAATACTTACTTCACTTTTACTTAACTTTACAGCAAACGTTAGTAACTTGGCTTCGTGAGCTCACAGTGCAAAAGGACAGACAGGACAACATTCAACACAGCATACTAATAATAAAACCATAATATAAATATCAACATATATTAAATGCACAAAGTACCATAGATACAAAAGATACGCTAAAAATAACTGTTTATTTATTTATTTATTAATTTATTTGTGTGTCAGATGTTCAGTGTCTATTTGAAAACCTGTTGCCACATAAGCTGTCTCTCTCTAAACTGAATCAGAAGGGTTTAGGGGGCTGATGGGATTAGTTTAAGCCATTAGGAGTAGTTAATGGTCTTTCCTGGTGTTGGTAAGTAACACTGACTAATTGACCAGGCCCAGCAGACAGCTGACTCTGGTTCACAGCAACAGGTGGTCCCTGTTGCACTGAAGTCACTGTTCAGGATCTGCACAGGGCTGATATTCAAATGTAAGAAAGGACGCATTGGACGTATTTATCTTCACTCTGTTGGTGGATAAACAGGCCGGAGGAGCTGGATGTTATTCACTGGATAATAACCCTCAAGAAGTCGAGATTTTACATTCACTTCACTTCATCACGCAGGTAAGAAACACGTTTGCAGAATATGTGCATTTGGTTTTTATCAGAGTAGGGAAACACTGCAACATTAAATAGTGAGATGGACGCCAACTATGACAAGTAAACAGGGTTTTTCATACGCTTACAAAGAAGGTTGTTCAGTCTTTCTCACTGTAAAAAGTACCAAATCAAATAAACAGACAACAAAAATTCAATTTCTATTGTCTCATGAGCAAGAAGGACATCTGAAATATCTTCTTTTTCCTCTGAAATTCTGTTCAATATAAAGTCATTTATCCATTCAAGACTATTTACCAAATCGTTCGGTCTGTGTAGTGTAAGAAAATAGTGAAAAGTTCCCTAAGAGCCCAAGGTGATGTCTTTAAATGTCTCATTCTATCTAAAACCTAAAGGTTTTTAATCACATAAGACTGATAAAACCAGAAAATATTAACATTTGAGAAGCTGGAACAAGTGGACTTTTACAATTTTTGCTTATTTAATGCTTGACTAAAACATTTAACAGAATTGTTGCTGTTGAAGTTTCAATGAATCGCTGCAGCTTTAAATTGTTTCGGACATATTGAGGCGTAACATTCATCAGTTGGTAATTTGTGTGTTTAGCAAATAACAATAGTTAAATATGAATTTAAATCTGTTAACGTCTGATACCTGAGGACTACTGAGAATTAAATAAAGACATCAATACATCTCAGAAAGTCAGAAAGTGCTAAGATTCAGTTGATGTGTGATGGAGCATGTTTTCTCCTGGAGGTGAGTACTGGCGCCCGTTGTGGCCTCAGATGACACCACGAGCTGTTTCTGGTGCCTCATTCACTTCCTTTGTGCTCCTAACAAGCAGTTATAACCCATTATCAGATTAAGAGATTTCTGTGGCACGCTGACATGGACGAAATTTAGAGAACATAGGCTGTGTAACCTCCAGCTAATCTTGTCTTTGTGAGAAAGGAGGGATCAGGCGATTGGATTGTGGTGGCCTAGAGAGGTTAAAGGGGCACTGACACAAACAGCGGGATGGACGAGTAACTCAGAGCCACAGATTATTTCACGATTTATTGAATAAAATGTCAGAAAATAGTTTAAAAATGCCTGTTACAATTTCCCAGAGTCTTAAAAGGTCTTACCAACAATCTAAAAACCAGAGATATTCAATTTACAGTGATATGAAACAAAGAAAAGGAGCAAATCCTCATATTTAAGGAGGACGTTTTGCTTGAAAAATGACTGAAACAATTAGGCCTAATATAGTATTATCACAATAGGTGCCAATTAATTACCTGTCAATAAACTAATCTGTTACGTCTGATACTCAACAATCAGCAAAACTGCACTTTGAGTTTAACTTTTGAATCTCTGTTCTCTTGTATTGATTTGTGCACATCAGAAGCATCAATAAGTACATCTTTTCTTGGTCCTTTTGGAAGTCGTGTCTTCTGTGACTTACTAAAACAAACATGACGTTAGAGCAAAACACAACACAGTAAATTCAAAATATAGCCTCTTCTCTCTCTAGTTTATATTCACCGCAGACATACTGCACTTCGACGTGCTCCTATTCTCTAACAGCATTACTAGTCATGTGTCCTTGGAACGGATGGATCTTAAATTAATTAAACGGATTGGCACAATGAATGCCTCAATTGGATTACCGCCTGTAATGCAATCTAACAAGATACTGTCATTTGCATGTGATTTGCAAGGCAAATTGCCTGAAAAGATTTCTATATTTTTAATTTGCATCTTAAAAAAATGCTTATGTACTGGCATTCTTTCCAGATTCAATGTGACTTACACTTTCCGAGGATAACATTATCTCCAATGTCCATCACAAATAAACGTCCATAAATCTGCTTCAAAATCACAGGGAAAAAGCTCACATTTTAAAGTTTTCTTCAATGTCAAAGTAATCCAGTGATAGTTTTCTGTACACTCGTGAGTGCACTGCAAACAGAAACTACTAATAGCTAATTCAGCATACTTTTAATGGTGCCAATTTGCCAAAATGTAAACAAATATTATTATACATCCTGTTGACAGGGAAGGAGTGGGCTATACAGTGTCATACTTTGAAAACCCCTGCTCTCCTGCCTGCTCAGAAACTAAAAGCACACTTTTCTCCTATCTCAGCTGTCCACATCACATGTGCATCAACATGCATCAGCTCACTCACCAGCACGTCTTCACTCCCATCCTGCACCAACCCCTGACCATCATACCTGCTCCAGTGGGAACTCAGGACAGTAAGGTAAGGAGATATGTCATTATATTGTATTCTTAACATTTACTTACTTAATAGTGATTTTGATTAATTCCCCTCTGAAGCTACTTCTGACCTGAAGGTTATTTCTCCCATTTTTACCTGATTGCCACTTAACCACCAAGAATAATTTCAAGCGGTTACCTTCAACCTCCTTTGCCACAGTTCAAAACACACCTTCCCAGAGGAACAACGAAGCCCTCTTTTGCTCCGGTCACGGCTTTTCACAGAGCAACGCAGAAGTCCTTCAGGTCAACAGTGAGTCCAAGATGCATCAGTTCAACACGACTAGTCAATAAACAAATTAAAATGGAGAAATTGAATTGAAACTACTGTCTTACCTCTATTTTTTTTTTACAGTCAGTTATGATTGATAATATTATTTTGATTAGACAAAATTTAGCAAATCACCACTATCAGTTTGTTTCAAAATGTTTTCATGTTTTTTTTTCCAGAAACGAGGGAGAGCACTGCATGTCTGCATTGCATGGAAGATTTATTACCACGAACGACTCAAGGTAATAATCAAATCCATTCAACATTCAAAAAGTACCTTTCTTTCAATTGTGTGTGAAAAATATATTTAAATTCTAATTGTATTTTTCTTTAACTATTTGTCTTATTAATAACTACAAAACGTCAAAAAGTCAGACATCTCTATATAAGGTCCTTCAGTTGACAGACAGCATTTACAAAAGTGTTTAGGAGCTACACATATAGGAAAAATATTATTATAGATTGTTGAGTTCATAAGTCATAGAAAACTCTGGTATCTTTTAGTTAAGACAGATTGTGATTGTGAGTTGTATACTTTTGTATCTGATTCCAAAACTAATTTGTGCTTTACAAACTGTATTTGTTGCGTAATTTAACAGAAAATGCAGCAAAAACACAAAAGTCTCCATCGAGAGCTGACACCTGAGTTTCCGGCCTCCGGACTACCTGACTCAGTGCAACATAAGGACTCAGGCCAGTCCTCCTGCAGACACCCAGATCTGGGTGAGTTTAATGCCAGACATGTAAGCAACAGTGTGATGTGTCAAATTATTAAAGCTTATCTGCTTCTCATGTTTTAGGCTCTCCATGTGGACACTCAGGAAAAACAGCTGAAAATTTAAGCCACTTCCACAGGACCTATTCCTCTGACCTTCACGCATCTGCACCGGCGTCTTGCCACAGCCGTACAACCGAGAGGGAGAAACTGGAGCAGCACCCGGACCTGCGCTGGAGAGAGAAACCCACTGAGAGGGAGAAACACAGGGGCCACCAAACTGACACAGCAAAGGATTTACCTCTTAGAGACAAATCCTGGGATCAAACGGTGTATCCTGAACTCGACGGCAGACGCAGCGGCTCGCTCGACAGGAAGAGGCAGCTCGAGTGCGACAGCTTCTTTACAGTGAAGAAGGTGAAGCCAGAGACTGTAGAAGACCAGCTTGATTCCTCTAAGACTCTGCGCACTGATCCCTCTCCGTTCAGCACAACTCATCCATCCTCTCACACCGTACCAGTGCAGCATATAAACATACATGACGTTTCTGTCTTGTATCCTAACAGCAGTAGATGTGATGTTTCCAGAGCCCCTGGGGGACTCATCTCTTATCCGAGAGCTGAAATGCATCCCTACCATACTGCTTCATGGGAGCCAATGTGGGACATTCACAAGAGAATGGATCTCCACTCCAGACAAGATGTCCTGAAAGACAATTCATTGAATACCTGCGAAGCAATCAGGATACCTGTCATAGCACAGCAGCAAAAAGAGGCTTTTCATGGTTTCTTTACGCCCCCTCTTTATCTCCCTCTTGCTTTGAGGCAGCAGGAGACTGTTTACCTCAGAGGGAGTGAGTTTCGACACTCACGTCAGGAGGACCGTCACCTCCACCACTGCAGACACCCACTCCCTCATCCTGGCTTTCTGGCAACATCCTACCTGGGACCATGAGTCTCCAGGGTCTAACAGCATGTCTGTTCACCGGTCATTCTGGTCTCAATGGAGCTCCACACTGTCCTTGATGTGAAAAACCAGTGAAAGTGGGAAGCTTTTGATTATTGTCTCAAGTATTATTAACAAAAGACACTAGAACAGCTTTAATTCTTAATAAAGCATGGCGGTCTTGAAACTTGACAGCATTGATGTCTTAAATGGATTTCGGCAACTGTACACTCATACTAACGCTGTAATGATTCCCTTGTTAAAATGGTTATTTGATTAAATACATTAAGATGCATGTGCTTGCTCATTTTCTTTATGTTGGGTTCAAAATTTGTCATGGGCAGACCTGCGTAAACTCAGTGGAATATGAAACAGTCAGGCGATATCAACGCTCATGTTTGGAGGAAGAAAAATGGTTTTAAAATGTTTGTAAATCTGTAAAAATAAAAATGAATGCAGTTAAGAGTTGAGGGTGTCTTTGCTACCTTACAAGGCTAAGAGTCTACAGCCATGCTAGTGTCTCTGTGAGGCACAGCAGTGCTTAGAGCTAAATGCTAACATCAGCATGTTACCATAAGCACAAGGGCAATGCTAACATACTGATTTTTTAGCAGGCATAAAGTTTACCATCTTAGTGTTCACCAGTTTAGTGTGTTAGCATGCTAACATTTGCTAATTAGCAATAAACCCAAAGTACAGCTGAGGCTGATGGAAATGTCATTAGTTTGAAGGTATTTGGTCATAAATCAAAGTATTGGACACATTTAAATTTTGACCTGATGATGGCGCTAGATTAAAAGTCAGATTACACTTCAGTCTGGACCGACCAACCAATCCACATTGCCATCATTTACAGCCACACTACACGTTACAACAAAAAAACGAAGAAAAGCTTACTTTTGTATCAAAAATGTATTTAAAATTTGTAACAATAAAATTAAGTGACATTCCAAGGCTACGATAAAAAATAATGTCTTCTGACATCCTTCATCAGGCAACACCAAGGGAACACCACAGAAAATGGAACATGGCATGTAAAGAACGTTTCACACAAGTGGCATTGTAGTGCTTTTAACTCATCACATTCACGTAAGCTTTGTCAGAAACATTAACCTATGTTTAACAGGCGATCCGGACACGTCACAAAGCTAAGCTGCAGTAGCAGTAGAGCTACTATAATGAAAGCATGGTCTCCAAAACCAGTGCAGAGATAACCATCTCAGAGTAATACCACTCCAAACACACTGCAGACCAGGAGAACGCTTTGGCTAGAAAAAACTGTTCCAGTGATGTCTCCACTGACACCTCCACAGCAAAATATAGTACAACAGGGAAACCAATTAATGCATAACAGCCTACAATGGATGCATGGTGCAGTGTAGCACGGAGGAATCACACCACGTCCATGCCCAAGCCCCTCGCCACCTCCGTCAGGGCCTGGACTGCTCCAGATGTCCCACCACCATCACACTCCTCCTGAGATAATCCTCCAGGCTCCTCCTCAATGTGAGGGATGGTGCTCATGACACAGTAGACAGGAGAGTCACTGCCTCTGGGGCTGGTCTGAGATGAAACGTCGTCACCTCCAGAGAGCTCCGAGGAGTACGAGGAGGAGGAGCTGGAGGAGGGCGAGGAGGATCCTGCAGGAGAGCTTCGGCCGCTCTCTGGTGTGACTGCAGCCCTCTTGTTCCGGCTGCTGGTTCTCTGACTTTTCCGAAGGCTCTGCGGCTTTTTGGCCATGTTCTTCATGATCTCTTTTGTCACCTCCACAGTCTCAAATCGCACCATGTTTACCTTAAGGAAGCCGTCTACATCCTTCCTGTATCTGCGAACAGCCACACATAAAATATCTTTTTTACTTATCTTATATTTACTTGTATACATGTGATGCACCCCTGAGGGATGAAGAGTAGAGTAAATCTATGAAACGTTTCTTTCAAAGGTAATCGTGACTTACCTGAAGCGGGAATGTCCGGAGGGCCATTTCAGCTCATGCTTCTTGCGAAGGTGAAGCGTGAGAGTGTAACACCAGGAGAAGACCTTATCACAGATGTGGCATTTATATTTGGACATCCCCCCAACCTGTAAATATTATGCATCATTATAACTGTCAACAAGATTACAGCAGGTCGTACTGAGGATCTAAAGAGGTCACATGTTGGCCCGACACTCTGCGCTAACGAACCTCGTGCGCTCTCTTGAAGTGGTGGTTCATGGTTTGGAATGTGTGACAAGAATAATCACAACCCTCCACTATGCAGTGATACACGGTGCCCTCGTTGTGAACCTCTGTGTGCTTTTGTAGATCGCGTTGGTTCTTAAATCTGTGGGGAAAAAAATTTAATAAATATATAGCATATATATATATAACATGATTTCATTATGCTAATGAGTCCAATACAGAAACAGACGAAAAACAGATTCAAGTTTACAATCCTTAAACACTACTTTATACAAAAGTTACGTTATACTTCCAAACAATATTTATTTAAAATTTCATTTAACACTTTTTTTTTATAGATGGATGCCGTACAAATGTACTGTCAAATACATTAATACCAGCGGTGGAAGAAGTACTCATATCTTTTACTTAAGTAAAAATAGTGTAAAAATACAAGTAGTCCTACAATGTGTGTTAATGTGTACATGACTTTAATGTAGCAGCAGTATTTTGTATTATTAATCTGAATCTGCAAAGTAACTAAAGTGATCAAATAAATGTAGTGCAGTAAAAAGTGTAATATTTGCCTACGAAATGTCGTGGACGGATAAAGTAGCAGAACATAGAAATACTCCAGTAAAGTACAAGTATCTCAAAATTGTAGTTAAGTTCAATAAAAGGATCCAATGAGAAGGAAACATGACAGAAACTGACAGAGGACGGAAGCTGTAACACTGACGTTCATGTTAATGAACGTCAGTGTTACAGCCAACAAAGTGTTTTTACCATCTCGTCTATTTTCTTTTCCTGCTGTATAAGACTTTGTTACTTCTCTTTTGAAAAGTGCCGCACAAATCAAGGTTACTTACTCACAGATATATCACAGGTAATGAATAATAACCTTTATGTTACAGCAGTTTTAAGGTGAATGTTTTACTGAAAAGCTGAAATGTGATATCAATACTTATAAAGCCAAATCTATGAGAAGACACAATTTAGTATTGAAGGTCTACCTCTTGTCGCAGAAGTCACATGGGAAGGGCCGCTCATCACAGTGGCGGAACCTGATGTGGATCTTCAGAGCTGCCAAAGTGGTGCAGGTCATGTCACAGAAGGGACACTTCACCTGATTCACTGGGAGTCAAAATAATAGTTACATATAGATGATCCACCATGCACCTTTTTAACTGCAGATTGTGTTCAATTAAATTATTTGAAATTATTACATGTGATTTTGTCTAATCAATGCATGGATCGGGCCATTTTTAAGAACTAGCATGTCAGAGGATCATGGATCAAGCCTTATTCAGCTGATGCTTATCAATCAAAAAATGCTTTGATGCCAATCTGATCTCGGATCAGTGTTTACGCACAATTAGTGAGTAAACACCTCCTTCAATCTTTATGATCAAACAGCTGTAATAATAATCTGATCAAGACCAAAAAAATGTATACTGGACAAATTACTGTTCCCATCTACTTTGACATGATATAACGCTTTAGTTACAACATGGGGTAAAACAAAACATTTCAAACAGTACACACATTACAGGTGTGTGAAATTATTACCGTGCTGACGAACATGATCCCGCAAAAGCCTCTCGCTGGAAAAAGCTTTGCCACAGTGCTCACAAACCAACGACTCTATTCAAATGAGATAAATGTACAGAAGTCAGCATTCATACAATACATTTAGCACATCAGCATCTGAGAAAAAGTGTCATTCTCACCTACTGGCTCGGCCTGCCTGTGAAGGTGGTCAAACAACTTTGTGTTGCTGGAGAACATGCTGCCACACGTGGGACAGGCCACGAGTCTCTCCTGAGTGTGGCTCCGCATGTGTTCCCTCAGACGGTACCTGATCTTGAAGAAAGCATCGCAGCCTATAATAGAAACATATAATATAGATAACCAGAGCAGGTGAAGTTAGACATACAAGGAACATCTCTTTGACCTCCTCCTGCTCAGTCGTACCTGTCCAGTGGCAGAAGAGAGCCTGCTGCTGTTGTGGGAGAGACTGCGGCTCGGCACTTTCAACGTGATTGTCCACATGTCGGTAGAACCACTCAGGATTGTTAAACGTACTCTGTATAAAAGACAAAAACATAAGTTCTATAGTAATAGTGCTATTAATCATTTGACGACCAACGAATAATTAATACTTACATCACAGTGCTCCCACTGGCAAACGTATCCATCTGATCCTTCGGGAACCAGGTTGTTGCTGTGCAGGCCTTGGTTACAGCTGGGCAGATCAGGACGGGACTTGAGCAGCTGGGAACCGACGAACTTGAGCTTACCGTGGTAGTTGTGGAAGTAAGCATGGACCTCCAGCTCCGCAGGGCTACCCATGGACAGGAATTCACATCCATTCCAGAGACAAGCGTACTCATCTAAACAAAGAGAGGGAAGGTGTAATTATTGGAATGACGAAAGGATAGTTATTACAGAATGTACAGGGGCGTTTACAGAGTAGAGCTGTTGCCCTTTCATGCACCTGAAAGTCCAACAACAAGCCACTATCAACCAGCGTGTGCTTGTGTCCTTGGTATGGATTCATTCCTAACAGAGAAAAACACGTCTATTGAACAAGCGCTTGTTTATGCCACTACTTAAAATGAGATCATGGAAGCCACACATGTGTTATTATAATCTAATTATAATATTATTACTTATTCTGATAGTCCAATTAGATATGAAAGAGCCTATTTTTACTTTGCTCTTTAAACAAGTGCCTAAAAGGTTCATGAACAACTATGTGTTAATTAAATGTTACTGATGTTCTGTTTATTTGTTAGTATGTATAATAAGAGATCTGCTGCAAGTCTCCAAAGATACTGTTTGATTTATTGTTACAGAGGAACATGTGACAATGTTTCTCTTTTGAGGACAGCAAATTGACAATCATGTCTTTCATACTTGACTATGGACATATCCTGTGCACACATGCTTCTCATATAGTTCGCAGATGAATATTGATACCTCACAGGTAAATACTGAACATGGGAACTTTTACAGATGTTTGTTGCGATTGTTTCTGACGCTGTTGAGTCTCTTTACTGTACTTATTATATGTATTCCTTCTATTGTCCTCTTGTGCAAAACAGATCTCAATAATGTCCTGTCTACATGAAGGTTAGAATGAATGAACTGTCATGTTGACTTCAGGTAATATCGACCAGCATTACAAGTCACATAGCCAGCCACTCACCCAGTTCCTCTAAGGCATCGTTGTCTCCCAGGTAGTCCTTTAGATGCAGTGACATGTGATTGCTCAGCTCCTCCATGGTGTGGCCCTTGAAGTTGCATGAAGCCCACTCACACACCACCTCAAAATTGTCCAGTCTCTTAGTTGTCATCATGATGGTGATCTCTGTGTGCCCAGCTGTTGCTGCTGCTGCACACACTCAGTCCTGACCAACCAGACAGAAACACAAACGACAGACATTTTGACAGAGAGGAAAAATAAACTGTGGTGTTACAATACCTTAGCAAAGAAGCAATTTCACTAGTTAACTTAGCATATAATGCTAGCAAGAGGTGAATTTTAAATACAGGTTAACTAATTTAGAAAATGTTTTAACCGACGTTAGCTCAAGTTAGCTGAGAAGCGAATATCCATCTTTCTGGCTGAAGGTTACATTACCTGTAAAACGTTTGCAATCGTTTTTATTCCCGACTAGTTAACGAAACCTGTAACTAGCTAACTGCTGATTATTTCTAGCTTAGTGTGTTGTGTTGATATAAAAGTTAGTATTGTATTTTAGTATTTTGGCTAACAGTCTAGCTACCGCTCAACCTGTCACAGGTTTGCACTCTCTGTCGGACTTTTCCTAAAGAGCTAACGTAAATCATAATTTCTAACCGTTTCACATGAGACATTTTGACATCTTAATGGAGTATTTGTTAAAGACACACTAATGTTTCCGACACTTGATACACGAAGTTTTGTAAATGCTTCTTACGGGGATTATTGACACCTGCAGCAGCAGCGGTTCTGTATTTCTTCCCTCCTCTGAGCTTGTGTGGTTTTGTTTATTTCCTGTCAGCGCGAGCCTAAAAGCGGAAGTTTTTCTTCTTCTTCGTCTGTTTTTCAGAACGAGTGACAAGAAGAGGGAAGCGCCTCTCACTGTACCGGAGTCATCCAACAACTTAAAGACCTGGAGTTAAGATGAGATGATATGTTAGCAAAAATACGAACTATTATTACATTTCAGAGAGTAAAATGGGAACCTCTGCTAACTCACCTGCTGCTGACACTGAATAGAAACATTGAGCTACTTTTATAATTAATATTTCTGTACGGTACTTCATGTGTGCAGCTACACTGCTGAGAGCCTTTTCTTCCTTTGTTTTGTTGTAATCACAAGTCTTCATGTCTGATTTTACCTTTTACCACCACACCAAACTCCATATACAGACTCCCCTTAAACACACCCAGGAAGTTATAAAAACTCCTTATAGTCACTTCTTTCCATTGTTGAGTGCTGAACAAAGAAAGAACCGTAAATTAACATGAGAATTTATAATCTTACTTTACTCTATTTAATGGGTTTGCATTGCATTCATATTAGAGTCCCATGTTTAATAAACCCTGAGGAGGTACCTAAATGCCAAGAGTGTGGATTTATCAAGTGATTTACTCTATTAATTAAATCCTTTGTTTAACACTAGTGTTCTGATATGTAATAATTTCTTTTCATGTAGAAAACATCATCCATACATGCTTGATTACCACTAATAAATTGTTGGATCGGTTTAGTTGAATCCTTGTGTTTCATGTAAAACTCGCACCAGATGATCTGTGAGCCAACACCACCACCATCACTGTAGTAGTTATTTATTCATGTGTAGTTAATAATCCTGAGAAAGTCAGCCCATGGTCACTATGTTGCACTCTCACATTTGACATGCTGTATTAAAAGGTGTCTTTGCGTTGGCAAGTATTCAGATGTCTGTGATAACAACAGAGTTTAGAGCCAAGCAAGAAGACAGGACATTTATGTCTGGAGGAATTACATATCCCATCCAGCCTGGGGTCACCATGGACACCGCTAAGAACTGGAGGATAAGGAGAAGGAAGGAAATCTGATCTATTTTGCTCAGCCAGCAGCCACCTTACTTGCATTCAGTTTCACATGATGCTATGAGATCTTAACCACTAGAGGTCATAATTTGCTGACTATCAGCACCATACTGTGCAACGTCTTGCCTGTCCAAGAAATTCAATATTTCCATGAGGATGCATGTCTCCTAATGTGAAGTCAATACAACTCAAAGGAAGTCACACAATATTGTACACTGACATCAACAATGAAGGTGTTCAAAACAGCCATTTATGTTGTGGTGGACATTTTATACAAATGTGAATTTCTGTCAGACACATTTGTGAGTCTGATCCAGACTGGGAACTCCCAACTGTGGTCTCTCCTACGCTGCTGCTAATTGGCTGAACATTCAGTCTACACATGCATTTTATGGCTAGATTTTGGTTATAACAGTAACTTCTAACTGGCTTCAACATGACAAAAAATGGACACCCACATAATATAGTATATTTCACACACAGTAAAACAAGTGTATGAAATCTCAATTCCACCATTTCAGCACAATATAATGAGCCATGTAGATGAGACTGTAACCAGCCAGACAAGTCTTTTAGAGAAGGGACAGAGCTTTGGCAGCTCCAGTGCCGTCGCTGATCTGTTATTCAATATTTCATGCTGCTCTGCAAACACAAGGGCCCATAACAACTGAATTATTCATGCAGTTTTATGTCAGGATGACTGATTCACAGGAAAATGACCACCAGCATCCCAAAGCTAGCAACTAAATGAACTGAAAAATAATCAAATATTGTTTCCATTTTACCTTTGTTTCAATTAAGATGAATCTTTTGTTTTAAGATGAGGCCATTTTGCATCTCATCTTCTGAACTGTAAGAAAGATGGAACAATGCACTGATGACATTTCATATGAAGAGAAACACCGATTAAATGTTTGCTGAGTTTTGAGGATTAAAACATCTGCAGGGCACAGCATGCCTTAAAAAACCTTGTATAGTGTGCATACTTTGGCCTCTAGGAGTGCTGTCGGAAAATAATCCAGGCCTGGAAAATGGTTCCCCAGATTTCACTTCAAAATAGCATAGGAACAAATCAGATATCAACAAACCAGTGATGATTCACTTTGCTTGATTACTGTAATTTAGTCCAAATTTGTCCAATGTTTTGGTCCCTATTTTGTAATGCTCTATATATGTAAGCATGTATATATGCATTTTCTGATTCAGTTAATGTTTGCTTCTGTATATAACGGAGGGAATGACAAGAGCTCAGAGACAAAAACATGAATATGAACATAATGTCTACTACAAGAAAGGGCTTGATTGGTTAATCACAGATTAACATCTTGAAATCCCTCTTTTACTGCTAGTAGCTTCATCTTAAAACTACATTATTAGTGAAGTATCAGCTTAAATTGTGGTATTTTGCTGGTGCAAATGAACATAAGTGAAGGTTCATGCTATATAATGTATGTAATATATATGTGCAAAGGTTAAAGTTCATAAGCAGCATTGTTGAGATAGCAAACATTCAG
The DNA here is from genome assembly GCF_043641665.1 of Enoplosus armatus. Lineage (NCBI taxonomy): Eukaryota > Metazoa > Chordata > Actinopteri > Centrarchiformes > Enoplosidae > Enoplosus > Enoplosus armatus. Next base: position 11,960,587 of record NC_092184.1, on the reverse strand, counting down.
TTAAAGTTATTGTTCACAAAGTGTAATGTATAAATTATACATTACACTTTGTGAACAATAACTTTTCACCTTTTAGTCAATTTTGTGTTCTCTCTTATTACTGCAGCATTCAAAGGCTGTTGGATCAAATACAAAAAGAAGATGTAAATATGTATTTAAGATATTCATTCTCATTGTTTGCAACATTTCTACAACTCAAAAGGAATATTTTGTCAGATTAAGGGTGTGAAGGTAAAATACTGTTATTCAATTTACAAAATACATGTAAGAAATATTAATGCCCAACACAAAGGATAGTCACAACACAGGATTCTGTATCATCATTTTAATCAGAGTTCATTCAGAGCAAGCTGAGAGTACAAGCACAATATCACAACATGTCTGCAGCAGTATGACATTGTCATATCATCATTTCACTCTGGTCTGACGACACACGCAGTCCAGACAGCATATACGATGAGAGATATAGCACCAGGGTGTTGGAGTGCATAGCAGCACGTCTAGTGGTTGGGTCAGACTTGATGCTAGCAGGCAGCAGGCTGTAGAGGTCAGACACGGAAACTCTCTCTCTCTCTCTCTCACACACACACACACACACGCACACACTCACTGAGGCTAAAACTGGAAGCAGACTTGCGGTGGGTAGTGCTCGACTTGGCCCTCACACACTGCAGCCACGCGGGCCACTAAGGGTATCACGGTGGGACGACTGTGTTTACAACCAGAGAGGGGAAGAGGGTGTGATGACATTTTAGTAAAAACACCTCATGTCACGCTCACAACGAACAGATGTGATATTTGCGCATTTTCAGACAGCAGCATTTTAGTAGCTGAACTACAAGTCCTGGCCCATTCCTTGTCCTTCAACACCTGGAGAGATCAGCTCATTCAGAGTGAAAATGATTGAGTGAATACAACAGGTTCTCAGGCCTATATGCATAATGTTTTTTTTCCCTTATTTAGCACGATCACAGCGTCACAGCTCAGAGTAGAGGATGGAGTACAATGTCACAAAATACTGAGTCATCGTAAGAGCTGCAGCATTCCCATTAAATCAAAGGAGTGGATCTCCATTTAGATTGCAAGAAATATCTTTGTGGGTGAAACCATATTGCTGGTGTGTTTATTTTATAGTTTTAACAGCCACTAGACTATGATTTTACTTACTGTGTGTACTTGTTGTTTTTCGGTGTGACCAGAATCTATTACTACACATGCATTATATTTGAAAAGGTCTTGCCCCTATACATTTATCTTTATGGCTCAATTTACAAGCTAAAATGTGACTGTGACATATAGTCTGCTAAAATGTTGCTACTCAACCAAAAACAGGGGGTCCTGCATGCAAGCTGTAGCAATTATATTACAGTTCATTTAGTTTCTTAGCAACCAAACTGATGAAACCAGATATCATCCAGAACAATGAAATGAAAACCAGGACCATACAGCGGAGGCACTGTAACTAGGAAACGCAACCGTAAAGCAGATTTTGTACTTTCACAAAACCTCTCATGTGATACAGTCTCAGAGAAAAGGCATCCCCTTGACATTTTCTACAATCATTTTAATACTGATCTGAATTGTCTTCCATTCAGACAAAGGTAAAAATGCCCTTTCACACACGTACTATGTGTGTGTACTGATGGCTCTTTTTTTTAATAGCTCGATGCTAAACAGAACTCATATATAAATAATGTGCAAATAATGTGCTCAATGATATAAAGCGGTTCTGTGCACCAAAATACAAGGAAGTCACATACTTTCACACATTTACATACACACATGCTCACACACACACACACACACACACACACACACAGTTTACAGTGAACTTATTTGCATTATTCTAAAAGCTCAACATCAGTGCCCATTCAAAGGTGAACAATATATGACAGGACAGCAAAAACAACAGGTAAGGAAATAAACCAAAGGGAAGAAATTCGCCTAATTCGCCAAGTAGCCTTTGATCGCGCACATAAAAGAGTAGAGATGAACTACTTTTACTGCTTCGCTTCAGCCAGTCTATTGCTGATTTCTTTGCTCTTCTTTGTGACAACTCCCTCTGGTTTGGGTTCTGGGGCGCCCAAAGACGGTTTCTTCTTGGCTGACTGGGAACTAGCAAGCTGCTTCTCTTTTGATTTTTTCACCATCTTCCCTGTTGTTGTTGTTGGTGTCTTTTTTGGTTTGGTGCGAGACACTGGTTTGTCCACCTGGAAGAGAGGAGAGGTGAAAATACTGAGATTAAACTGTTGCAAAAATAGTCAATTAAACTTCAACTGGTGTTAAAGCAATAGTTCCATATTTTGGGAAATGCACTTATTCGCTTTGTTGCAGAGAGTTACATGAGGGGATCAATACCACTCTCATGTCTGTCCATTAAATATGAAGCTACAGCCAGCAGACGCTTAGCTTAGCATAAGACGCTTAGCTTAGCATAAAGACTGGAAACAGGGGGAAACAGCTAGCCTGGTTCTGTCAAAAGAAGTTTTACAGCAGATTATGTGCCAGACTATTTCTTGGTCCAGAGCTTTCCCGTGACGGCAAGATTCCAGGAAGTTTACGGTCTTTGTTCTAAGCTAAGCTAAGAAAAAACAGCTGCTGGCTATAGCTTCATATTTAACAACGGATACATATGTAGATGTAGATGATGTATGAGAGCGGTATCAATCTTATCATCTAACTCTCGTCAAGAAAGCAAATAAGCGCATTTTCCAAAATGTCAAACTAGTCCTTGAAACGACTGCGAGTGACTGAGAATCTTAATCATGTTAAAGTCCTATTTTAGCATGCAGTACGTACCTTTTTTTATCCTGTTACTTAAAATAATGACAAGCAAATGACACCACATGGTATAGGTGATATTTGCATTATGTGGTTAGTGAAATGAAGATAAAAGAAAAAAAAAACACAGCACAAAAGGTGTATTTGTGCCTTTCCTTTCATAGAATGGTGGTTCGTGCAGTTTTCCATTAAAATCGACTTTTAAAGAAAGCATAACATACAAAGTACATGGTTTATATTAGTATATGATGTTAGTCTTACGCCTCAAAGAATGAAATATTTTGGTAACATTGGACCATTAATAGTGGTGGCAAAACCTCGATGCTTAAGAAGCAGGCATGTGACTGGAGGATCGCTGGTTCATACTCCCATACAGACTGGGAAAATGTGGGTGCAGAGATGAATGTGCCCTTAAGCAAGGCACCCAGCTTCTGTCTGCTTTGTCTGCATTGCCACAACAATAAAGTACACTCCCAAATGTTGAATTTGTGTAAGAGTTGGTATACAGCAAAATAAGTTGCAAACATGCTCAACTTTTGCTGCATAAAAAAACCTTAAAAACTTGTATAGTTGTAAGAGATGACAAATGTTTGTAAAAAGCTGTTTTTGGCAGTAAAAAATGAAGGGCTCTATTTCTGTGAATAATAGGGTTGTGGCGCGTAAGGCATTGGAAATATTTATTGTAAATTTTGTTGCCACACACAGTTAGTCATGATGGAATTAGGAGGAATATCATTGGGTGTGGTAGAGAATTGTGTCATTCATGACCCAAAAAACCTTAAAAGAAGGTTTTAAACCACAATGTTCAGCCATTTTCACGGTCCAGACTACATTCAGCACATTTACAAATTTTTAGCACACATTTTTTGATCTTCACGACACTGAGCTGCAAACTGCTACTACGCCACTCAGACATCAAAAGCCAAAAGGATAACATCATCTGCAAACAAGTGTTGGCAATGCCTGATACCAAAAATATACTGCACCACATGCCACGGCCATTGGCACACACCCTGTCAAATTCATGGTGAGCCAACTGTGTGCAGACATGGAAAAACTTGTGAATAAAATGTAATTTGCATCATACATCATCACCAAAATAGAGCCCTAAACAGCGCAGATCTGTTTAAATGCATACTAATCAAATGTGAAGAAGGTTTTTTGTCTTGTTGGCCTCCACTGATGCCATAAATCCTTCTCTTTTGTTTGGATTCTCATCTGTTACTTGGTAATATCTAAGCTTCTTTGTTTCTTCCATTTATCAATGAATCCACCGTCTTGCATAAACCCACAGAATTTGCGTGGTCAGCTGCATACAGGGTGGTGGGAGGTGCAGGCTGAGAGGTGGGCAAACAGTGAAGATGTGGCGGATCCTTTTTTAGCAGGGTTGCGTCTGGCGGCTGGGTGACACATGTGACTGTGGCTCGTACTGGCCAAGGCACATACTGTGTGTGTGTGTGTGTGTGTGTGTGTGTGTGTCTGTGTGTGTACAGTATGCAAGTTTGCGTCCGATCAATTTGAGGTCAGCCTCCATGCCTTCTAGAAGAAACAGAGAACACACCTGACTACAGCAGATTTAGAACAGAGCTGCTCTCAGTCTCTGAGAAGTCCTACAAGAACGAGAGAGGGAGTGGCCATATGAACACACTGCTATAGACACATTATTAACCAATTTATGTCTGAACTGTCGGTTACATGCACGCAGATACCAATCCATGTTGAGAACATCTTCAAATAAAGGCCTACTTTAATATGGGATGAAGTCACTTGTTGCTATGATCTAAAGTTTTGATATTAATGTAACAATCAATATTTTCTGCATTTGTATGTAAAAGTTGCCGAGTTATTAATTGTTTAGTTAAAATGTACACAGACTGGCTTATTTAAACATTTTACAGGCTGATTTATATGCATGATGGAATTATATAAAAATGTCAAGTGCTTATTTTGTCATTTAAAACATCTTGTTTAAAATACGAAGCTGTTTTGTTGGTGTTTAATAAGTCTGAGAACGAGTCACCTGCCATTAGGCACAGTGTGACAAATAAAATAACATGCAGTAGCGCTTCCAATGAGAAAGAACTCAAACAAGTACTAAACGTAGGGTATTAATTAAGTTTTAGACATAATTCAATGCACTTAGTAATGGTAGCAGTATTTGACAGACCTAACATCGGTGGATCTGCGTGTGGACGTGCTCTCACCTTCGCAGGTTCCTTGCTCGGCTCACTGTACAGGCTGCGTACCCTCCTGCGCTCCACCAGCTTGTTGTCAGTGGGGTGAGCCTTCACCTGCTCCCCCTTGTATGTGGCACTGTAGCTGGTTTCCAGGCTGGTCCCCTCCTCTGGGGGTTTATACTGAGATGGAGCTTTGATGGCCTTCACTGGTTTCACATCCTTGTATGCCTTGAACTCAGTCCTAAGAGCAATGGAAAGAGCAAGCAGAGTTTTTTTTTTTTACGGCTGCAATTTATGATTGTTGTTCATTATCAATTATTTTCTCTATTAATCGCATGTATCTTTGTGTTTTGGCCTGTTCTTGTCTTGATTAAAGATGAAACACAAAACCCTCATAATGGAGAAGCTGGAATCAGAGAGTGAATCATTTTTGCTTTGGTCGACCTAATTGATCAATCCACTAATCATTTCAGCTCTAAAATGTGGTTTAATGTTACTGAAATAGTTGAAAGTGAACATTGCATGATTTGCACACTGCCTTGCAGCAACATAGTCCCAATTGTGCGGCATACCATGCAGCATTACACATTAGGACCAGCCAATCATGCTAACTGGTCATGCTAACAAAATAGCAAGTTTACAATGAGTGTGTTAATCAAAACGTTTGAAGACTGTCTAGAAGTAGTTTTGCTAGGTATGGATTATGATTGGCATATTGGCCAGTGCTCATGTTAAATGAATAATACACATCACCATGAGCAGCTAGTATTGATGTCAAAATGTGATCTTTAGATTTACTTTCTAAGTTCTGTACGGCCTGACATGCCAGGCTCATGGACTTTTAAACACCTATTATGGACAATAGGGATAATACATTCAGCTTCATCACTGGTAACTGGTATTGCAGTGTGTGCTGAACTGTGTTTTTCTTATTAATTGCTGAAATCAAAGGTAGTTTCCATTCAGTGACTAAGAAAGCATCCCGCTGACTTGTTGACTGAATTGTAATTGCTAGAAAGCCTGAAATTCTAGGTCAAAGATTAAAAAAACACGTAGCCTTTCAACTTCCGAACAATGTCTCGGTTTCTTTGTTTATTCTTGTTGTACGTGTCTGTGTTCTTATTCTGCCAAGCCACAACGGCTTCTAATTATTAATCCAGCATTTCATTATGTAATAAGATTTCATTTTGTTTTATTGCTCACAAGGCGCTTTAATGAGTGGCACATGACGTTTGCTGGTCAGTAAAGTCCATATAAAACACTCATTTGGAATAAGGTTCTCTTTAACAAACTCAACAGAAACTTGAGGGCACTGGTACAACACATGTTAACTTCAGTATTTCAGAGGGGCAGACTGAAGCCAGCCAGTCTTGTTAACTTGCATTAAGCATCCCCAATCCAATTCGGAGGAAGCCTGAGCAAAGAAACCATGTTAAGACACATAATTAGATTCAGACCCATTTACTGGCTGAACTCATTCATGGGCATTGACTTGGTAGTACTCTTAGGGAGGCCAAAGCAAGAAAATAAAATCAATAATGCAACCTTTATCTGCTGGCAATATCAGTTTGCTTTGGAAATCCCAGGAGATTGTAACAAGAGACCACGAAACACCAAATATCATCATACCAAATAATATATGATCTCTAAATGGTGTTTTATCACTGGACAGAGCAGTGTGGCATTCATGGGCTACCTCTGTGGGCTGTTGCTGTCAGAAGTGTCGTGTAACAGGGGCTACTTGTATGCAGCACTGTTGACAGCCTTAGAAATAAAATGTATCAGTTGTAACCTTTCTAAAGTCACAGGAAAGCAAAAGAAAACGCAGGCTTTTATTCCAATGGGCTTGGAACAAGTTAAGAATACATTTGTCGCCCCTGATGCTGCATGATCATGGCTGGCCCCCTCGCAGACTTACCTGTAGCTGCTGGAAGTCGACATCACCTCCTTTATCTGTCTGTTGAGAGCGTCTGCAGCTGCTCTGCCTTTCCTCTGCTCGGCGCTCGCATCTGCGGGCATCTGTCCCTCCGTCTTTTCACCCGTTTGTCTCTCTGCCGACTTCTCCCTCTTCACGCTCCTCTTCATCGGCTCCTTGGCTTCCTTCTCCTGCATTTTCTCCTCGATCTCGCTCTTCTCCACGCCGGTCTCGGCCTCGGTGGCCGCGTGCTCCAGCTTGCCGCTGCCTGCGCTCCGCTCCGGCCCGCCCGTGGGGCTCGGTTTGGGGATCCAGGGGTGATCGTGCTTCTTCGGTATGGGCCATGGCTTATAATCCTTCTGATACTGCGTTTCGTTGTTGAAGGGGGCCGCCGAGCGTTGATACTCATTCCTGGGCTTGCAGCTGGGCTCGGGGCGCACTCTCCACGCCTTGAAGTCTTGGCGCATGACGGACGCAGTAGAGCCATCTTTGCCCGCTGCGGCACCCGTCGCGGGCGGTGCCTTCCCAGCCTCCTGCTCGCCGGGATGGGGCTGGGTTTCTATGGCAATGGCACCGGCCCTCTTCTGTTTCGGCTGCGGGTGATGAAGATGCTGCACGTCGGCCACATCTGAGTATTTGGTGAAAACCAAAGGCACCGCGATGTCCGCTTTGTCCAGCTCGGTCCAAAAGCGGTTGATGCAGCAAGCACGCGTAATGCACGGCCATGCCATGGTGATAAATAAATACTAGGAGGCTGGCGAGGAGTAAGATGCAAAGAAACACTCTAAATCAGGGATAAACGTGTGAATAAACGTCCTACTCACGACCCGAAGACCTGCAAGTGCTCGGTCCTTCACCCTGTAGGCTTCCCTCTCAGTTTCCGTCCAGTCAGGGTTATTCCTCCTTCTAGCTTTATGTAATTCTCTGATGAGTATATCTCACCAATCTTTTGCATGAGACTAAGGAAGGAGAGCCCCCACGCCTCCCTCTCTCTCTCTCTCTCTCTCTCTCTCCTCCTGCAGGCTGTTTGCTCTTACTGGAAGTTTAGACGGACTTTGGGGTTTGCTGTGGAGTGCACATTGCTGTCTGGTTGCGCATCAAAGCGACCCCACCCACATTTGCGTGATGCCTCGAGATGCCCGGGGTCCTGCAGCTCGCACGGCCAACTATCACCTGAGCTCGTCACCGTCTGGCCAGCGAAGAGGGAGGAGACACGTTTAACCCCTGTGCTGCCATGTCAGAAGACGCCAACTACAGTGGATGAACCAGCCTGTTGTTGCATTCGGAGGAAATGGCCGACAATGTTGCTGAAAATTGGGAAAAGAAATATCAAACTGCAAGGCTCAAATACTTGCATGTATTCACATTTATTATTATTATTTTATCATTTTAAACTGGTAGATGGAAAAGAGACAAATAAAAAGTAACAATTTGCCACAAAGATGTAGACAAAGTGTCTTCATTTTGAATAATATACAAAAGATTTTATCAAATCAAACTGAAAACAGATGAACCTTTATGTGCAATCTGACAGGTTAATGATTACTGCAGCAAAAGAGAAACATGAATAATGATCACAATGACATACAGTCACTGTTCCTTCCAGAGTTGTGTCCCATTTCCTCCAAGAGTTACATGATGACACACACATGTAACTTTATTACATATCAAGAGCTATTTCAGTCAGTGTACCCTTTAAAGAGGTGAACTTTCAGTGTGCTGGTGATGTGACACTGGCCCTTTTAACTAGCCAGAGTATGTTATTCTAGCAGTATAAGCGCATTTATAAAAGAAAAAACATGGCTTCCCATTGAGCATGAACTCAGGGACTTCAGCTGATATTAGTGTAACTGCTCCCTCTTGTGTTCTTCCTGCCGCAAAGTCAGTGGAAAGGAATCAGCAGAGCTTCATCATGCGGTTTGAATTGAAAGCTCACAATGAAGAAAAGCTACCAGTAAATGAGCCGTTTATGGCAGTTCATTTGTGCAGAAAATTTAATTAGAAATATTAAACAAATGAAAGAAACATAGGCTACAAAATACTTTCCTTAAGGTCACATCATTACAGAGAAGGCTAGTCTAATAGGAAAACTATAGACTCAGAACATTTACAGGTGATAACCTTGACACTGCCATACATTTCTGGATGTTTTGTGGTGCTGCAATCTTTATTGAGTCTCTTTTTTTATATAATTTCAATGTTTCCAAATTTGCGTACTTATTTACAATGGAAGATTCAGCTGCAATGCATTTAAATACATTACTTTCACAACATACAATAAGAACAAGGGTCTTTTTTTTCTTTTTTTTTTTTTTAGAAACCTTAGGGACTCAGTACAAATGGCATCCATAATTCTTTTCATCTGCATTAAAATCATTAGTACTTATATCCAGGTGTACAAAAAACAAACACATAAATGAGCGACCAAAGAAGGATGTGTTTATGACTGACGGCACATCTGCTTCATTCACTTTTGTCCCAGAACAGCTACGCAAGCTCAGAGTCTGTGTCGTATCATTTCGTCACGACACCTCCCTCAGCCTCAGCTTCAGCCACTTCCTCAGCCTCAGCCTCAGCTTCAGCTTCAGCTTCAGCCACTTCCTCAGCCTCAGGGTCGTCCTCTGGATAGAGTCTGCAATATTTGTCTACCATGACATCCAAGTCGTGTTTGACATAAGTGTTGATGTTCAGCATTGCAAGACTCTTGTTCCACTGCTTAGCAGGCACGTTGCCAAGATAAGCCTGTAGCCGTTCACTAGCTGTGACGCTTCTGTTGTCCTCTAATTTCAGCACTGGCAAGGTGGAGAGCACCTTGAGGAAGGAGTTCACGTTGGGAAAGAACTTGACATCTGGCAGCTGAAGGGTTTCATGGATGGTGGTGGGCAGGCGCACCTCTTTGCCCCTGTGCTTCCACTTGATTCTCCAGCAGTGAAGCTCCGCAGGAAGTGTGTCTGGGTTGGGGAGGTCGTTGCGGTAAACATCTGCGTAGTTCTCCTCAGTGGTGTTGAACTTCATTTGGCCCATGACGGCCGGTACCAGCGACAGGCACTTGAGAGCTTTGAGGTTGGTCTCAGAGAACATGTCCTCCACCTCCTGCATGATGCCATGGATAACAGGAACAGTCACATACTCTTTAAAATATGCCTCTGCTTGGATTTCTCCCACCTCAGCTGCACGCTGTTTCCGAAGAAACAGCCTCGGGACCTTCACAGGAATCTCCATTACATTGGCCACATTCACAGCCTCCTCGTACCAGAATTCATGGTACACATCGATGTTATCATTGACCTCATTCAGTGAATGCAGGACAGCAGTTAGACTGTTGGCAGCAAAAAACACATCAAGCGTTTCCCCTTGGAGATTCCTCCCGAAGGCTCTGGTGAAGGTGAGAACATTCTTTAAGATGACGATGGTGACAATAATCTCAAAGTCTGCGAAGGTTTCTGCGATTGAATACGCATTCGCTGTGGCAGCACCAGCAAACTTTCCCTCATCATTCTCCCGAATGGTGTCCATGCACAGCAGCAAGGGCGGCAACATGTCGAGCAGCACGTCAAAGACATTGTGCTGCTCCATCCATCCCAAGTCACAGGCCTGTTTTAGTGCAGTTCCTTTCTCTTCGTTTTTCTGGTAGTGAGTAAAGATAGCTTTCTCAAGCTCATCCTGAGCAAACGGGGATCTAAAGAAAGCACCAATCCTCCTCATAGTCTCCATGACGACCTGGACATTGGGAAAAGGCAGACTGTTGGCCAGGTGGATGTTCAGTGCCATATGAGAGCAAGACATGTGCAATGCCAAGGGATACTTCTCCATCAGTAATACTGCCACAGCTTTCATCTTGGTGGTGGAAGTCCCAGTGGCTTTGTGGGCCTGACCCCGGCAGTCCTCCATGCTAAGCCCCCAACGGTCAGTCAGCTGGGCTTCCAGCCTCTCAACCAGTGCAGCCTCATCGCCGTCAAACAGCATAAAGTCCAAAAACTCCTCTCGAAGGACATTCTGCTGATTCACAAAGCGTAAAAATAGAGGCAGGTGTTTCTCGTTGGCAAATTCTACAAGGTCACCCGTCACGAGGGAGAAGAAGCGACTCTCTCTCACCTCCATCAGCATCTCCTCTCTCACCGTGTTCTCACAGACGTCCAGGAGCTGGCTCTGCTGGGTTGCAGAGAGGTATTCTCTGTTCACAGCTGTCCCCTCGAACCGCTTCTTCAAAGCTTCATCTCCAGCATTCATGCGGTAATCCAGAAGGGCCTGGAAGTTGTTGGACATGTGCTCAGCTTCAGATGCTTTGTCAGCCACTAACGGGATGCTCTGTTTTCCCAACAGGACCACAACCTCAAACAAGGATCTCAGGTATTCACGAAACTCCTTCTCCTCTGTGGACAGCTGAGGTTCATCCTCATTGGTGCTTGTGGTATCCTCGACTGCTGCATCTTTTTTGGAAACAAGTTGTTCAATAGAAGATGCCACTGGGGGGAGAGACAAGAAAGGCACAGTGATCATTTTAAATCAATTGATGCTGAATAAAACGAATATGCAATTATTTTACCACAAATACATTTCCTATTTACTTACATCTCCTTTCTTTAATCTTCCTGATATCTTCTTCAGTCTGAAATCAAAAACAACAGTTGGTCAAACCATTAAGATTAAGAGGTGCATTTAAAACAATGAAATTGACCTTAATACACTTTTCTTACAAGTTCTTTAATCCGCTTGCGATGTCTGGTATGAGGATTTCTTAGGTGGCTTGTTAGATCAAATATAGTTGGAATGGCGGTGTCCTTCAATACAGTCCTATAGGGGCTCTGAAAAGCAATAAACTCAAATAAGCCATTATTGGGAAATAAGTGGAAACATGCTGCCTGGCTGTTGGCTGGAATCATGTGAGATACTCACTGTTTTGCACACCATCGCTGGGTCGAAGTGTTTGGCACATAATCTGTAGTGCTTATTCAACTGGTCTGATGTTTTCGCCTCTAGATCTGCCCTGCGGCAGTTCTCGACCCAGATTCGGCATCTAAAGAAGACACACACACCAGCTTTATGTGACATTTGAAGAACAGTAATGCACTGAGACAGTAACTGTACCTTCTATTAACATAGTTCATGTGTTCATACGGGACATGTGACATGTACACATTAAACTTGTTGAGTGTGGTGCTGATAGACATTACGGTCTCCCTACTATTATACTACACAACAGATCTCAAAGAGCAACTCACTGCTGTGGGAAAACTGTCACACTGTGGTGAAAACAGCTCTTGCCACAGCTCAGAATATGAAGAAATTACTTAATAAATAATTGGAAAAAATATGTCTTGCTTTATGTTGAATTTTCAAATATGAAAATGGCCGTAGTGTTTCATGGCTGCAGTGAGTATTACTGAGACCACATTACATAAATGTAATTAGTGCCCATTACCTACATGTAGTTTACATGTTGTAGCCTACTCTTACCTACCAAGTAGCCCTAAACTCACTCTGCCACTAAGTTTAAAGATAAACCTGGATATGCATTTGCGTTTTATATGGGGTAATGCTTCAGTTAGTAGCTCACTTAACAGATGCTATGATTTCACTGTCATTCTAGTACAACTCTGACTGAGAAATCGCAGAAGTTTAATCATAGTTACATGAATAGTGAAGTTCGTCAAAGTCGTCAACGTGAGTAACGTTAGATACGACCCCTTACCTTTCTGGGTCCCGTGGAAACCGAAAAAATGCCAAATCTGATTGTGTGCTCTTCCGTGTACAGTTTGGGGCCGCGCAAAAATTCGGCATGTTTAAAGCTAGGTCGTTAGCTTAGCTAACCTAGCTGACTATTATCATCTGCTAACTTTAGCGCTTTCGTTTAGGGACTCGCGTGGCCGTAGGTGATTTCTAACACACACAGACAACTTATATGACCACAAATAGGGTCCGATAGGCGTTTCCATAAACAACTATCAAACTGTGCAGACTGGATTCACGACACATTCACAACGGTTGAATTTGGAGTAGATCGTTTTGCAGCTCGATGTCCCGCCCACAAGGCGCCTGATTGGACGTGCCCACACTCTGAGGTATAACTATTGGTCGCTCGTTAGCCATTCTATCGACCAATTAAAAGACAGCCAACCGATTTTTCTTCTACATCCTTGAATGCAGTGACAGCAGCTCTTCAAGGTGCACTGCTGCCATCCACTGGCTAATTCACTACAGGACAGGAGCTTCCTAGCTATAAGGGTACGGCCATAGACAGTATACCTCTGTCGGTGGGGCGACCAGTTTGATCGTCACTATATTTGCTAAGGTGTGTGAAGTACGCTAGCTGTCGCGACCCGTTATTGATGTAGGCCATTAACTGACCGTATGAAAAGAAAACAGATTCCTATCTATTCTAGAAAATAAATCCTTTAGTAATCGTTAGGTACGTATTACCATCAGTTCCTCTTTCCTTACTCATTCCAGTCAGTATTAGATACTTAACTAGTTAGCTATGTGTTAATTCCAGTAAATGCTGTTGCTAGAATGGCTGTTTCGTAAATGAGTACGTATCAATAAATATAGTGTAATATTGTTGACTGGTATGCGTCTGAGTATTTGAAACAGCCGATCAACTTACACAGTCACATGGCTCGTTGGTCTAGGGGTATGATTCTCGCTTAGGGTGCGAGAGGTCCCGGGTTCAAATCCCGGACGAGCCCTATTTTTATGAAATGATTAAAATCATATCGCACAGGCACTGAAGATACTGACCTCATCTATGGCCTCGGCACTCACCCGGACAGCAACATCCGCGCACACGGATAATAGTCAGCATCGGAAAACCTCAGAGTGACACCGCAACAGAAGGATATCTTTCGATATTACAACGTAATACTACGTATTCACATAAGCAATACACCTTCGCAGTTTACATTCGCTATACAGCCGACTTTTTATAGCCTTTGACGAGTAAAATATGGAGGGCTCGTCCGGGATTTGAACCCGGGACCTCTCGCACCCGAAGCGAGAATCATACCCCTAGACCAACGAGCCAGAACGTAAAGCCTCATTGTTTCTTCTCTTCTATAAAGTACTACACACAACACAGATTTTCTCTTTCATACTGCTTTACAGAACACTAGTCTGTCAACGTTAACTGGGAAAAGCACTGATTCTTTTTTGATTATGCATGATTATGTTATTGTTTACAAGTCTTGGAAAGTAGTTAATATAGATGGAGTTGTCAGAGAACAATAAAGACACACAGAGCAATTCAATTAACTTCTTTTTATATATCATACATAAGACTGTCTTAATATAATACAAAGGGCATTGTCATAAACACAGCAAAGTCTTGACTAGATCTTACAATCTGTGGATACATGGACTTATCCTTTCCCCCATGCTGTTCAATTCTATAGTGCATGTTGCATGTACAAAAAAAGTGAAAAAATGTGAAATCAAAAATGAAAAGGATAATTCAAATTAAATAAGAGGATTTCAACTTCTGTTGGGTGTTCAGATATGTCAACAAGTATAGGTGTTTGTGTATAACCCACAAACTTAACAGGCTTATGAAAGATGGAACCTTTTTTTCAACCATGTGCTTCTCATATAACCAAAAAGTAAGGTTTGTGATGTACATGCACTTACAATATACCCTGTGAAAATTATTAAGGTTTGAAGATCTAGCTTTCCCTGTTTGATTCAAACCCTACCTCATAGTGTTGTCCTGATGTAGTCAAGTACCTTTGCCAAAAGGCAAGGTTTTGCCACTAAGAAAACAGGAGTTCCTGCCCACTGAATGGTCACCAAATTGACAAACATAATCAACATACCAGCAGGAGCAAGGTAGTGAGTTCTATACTTCCTTTATTAAAAAAATATAAATATATACATAAATTCTATTTCAACTATTAAAAAGGGGCTGCATTTCATGACAACTGCTCTAAATAAGAGGTCAATCAGCATGATCTGAAATAGGCGCACACTTACGAGTCACTGCAGTCAATTTTTTTTCTTTTTCAGTCTTTATTTTTGGAATGTTTAGTACCAGTATGAGTGCCAGTAATAAAACCACTGGCAATTTCTAAATGTCTCAAATTCAGCGGGGTATGAAAAATGATTGCAAATTTGCAATTAACCTTGACATCCAGATAAAACCCCAATCTCAATATAGGTAGCTTTACATTTGTTTGTGGAAATACCAAGCATGATTTCTTATGATGGTTTCTCCTTTAAAATGGCAACAGCATGACCTGTGGCCTGCCCTTAATTTGAAAGGTGGCTGGGGGCAGGTCTTTCTGTCTAATTTCAAAGCTGGTAAAATGAGCAACAGAAGAAAGAAAGCACTTCAAAATCCCTGATATAAAAAAAAAATCTGGTTATTGACTATAATGTTTTGAGGACATGCATGTCTGCCTAGGCAAAGCATGTGATTGTGGGTTGACGGACACCCTTTCCCTTTGAATAGGACAACAATCATGGGGGATCTGTCCTACCTATCAGAAAAATACCATTCAACACAAACTGATTTGCCACAATTATCCTTACCCTGCCAAGACAATGACATAAAGTCTTGCTTCACGGCAGAAACTAGCCAAGTTGACCAAATGATGTATGAAAGGCAGCAAAACCCTTTGAAATAGTATGATGGGGGCAAAAGAAAAACGACGACACAGAAATAGAACGCATTAGTCTCCTTTTTTTTTTTTAAACCATCAGCTTCTATCTTGCTACTCCGGAGCCTGCAGAGTAACTACCAAATTCTCTAACATACCAAAGTTTTAAAAGACTCCCAAAATAATCTACCAATTAATATGGAAACAGTTTTGGTAAAACGTTGCAAACAAATCTGGCCAGAATACACAATAGCCAACGGTCTCAACAACGGTCTCCAGTTTTGCTAAAGTAATATATTGCAGCTGTTTGTATTGACGTTAAAATAAGATCTTGATAAACTTTGCGTCAAAGTGGTGAACTGCTACATTATTGGTTACAGACACCTATATGCTATAAAACAACTGCTTTGGTATAAAAACATATCCAAAGGGAAAATAAATTCTTGTAAAATTCACAGCATAATTTGAGGAGAAAAAAGGCAGTCACTTAACTCATTTTTTTCTTCAGTTTCCATGTTTTGGATGGAGAGACTTGTGCAGGTGGTTCTGATGAGGAACTACATGCAAGGGGGAAAAATAACAAAACAAAAAAGGGTAGACTCTGGAATAGATAGTTCTTTCCACTGCAAAATCCTTAACCAGTGAATAAGATTTTCAAGGAAGTAATGTTTAGGAGGTTGTTGTGTACAATAAGACCCTGTTATGTGGGGCCCTGCTGAAGAAGAAATCTTTGTCGAGAAAGGCCTCAAATTACCATTCTTATTTACCTTTTCTAAGTTGTTTTAATTTCCTTAAAGAATTAAGGGCTGTCTAGAGAGAAAAATAGAGAAAAGCCATCTTAATTCAAATGATAATGTCCAGCTCCATCCCATTCCAAGTCCATGAGTCATAAGGCCAAAGGGTTATCTAGAACCAGCCACTGACTGTCTTCCTTTCACTGGGCTGGGTCCTTTCGTCTCCCGTGCCCATCGCTGCTCTCATCTGTGCCGGGCCCGGTTGCAGCTTGCAGGACTACGGGGCCTCTAGGCCTGAGGGGTGGTGCCTCCCTCTCCTTTGACCCGGTTGGTGTCAGTATCCACCTGCAGGGTCTCCTCTCCACCCGGCCAGCACACGCTATAGGGACTCCACTGCTATGTGCTCCCCTTTAACAGAGTTACACAATACCGACCAACAACAAGAAATATCACCGCAAACACTTCCCCTCATTGTCAAGCTACAGGATTTACAAGCAGCTTTTACGAGAAATTTCACTTAAAAAGGGCAAAATAATTAAGAAACAGTGGAACAGTAATGTCAGGCAGTCCACGGTTTGAACCGAAAGGACGCCAAGCATTTCATCACCAACAGCTACCTGCAAAACAGCTTCAAACTTTGCTCTGAAATGCTCCTTAGAAGATTTTGCCACATAATACCATATGGTGATTACTTGGTGGTTACATGAAACTGGTGAAATGGTAAGATGGATGTCTCAATCTCACTATGGTTATTCCGCAGTATTATTTTGTGCCTAATGATTGCAAAAGAAAAACTGATGAAAATTACATATATACTTTTTAACAAAGGTTTTTCTCTGTAGTAGCGGTTCAGTGATATCTCCCTTCTGACGTGAGCAGCTTTTGTTCTCAACACACCTTGTAGTAAAAAACACCACCTTAAAAATGACGCACAGGGGGAACACACAGCCAAATGTCAGTGCAGTCACGAGCTGGCCATAGAACTCTGCTGCACACACACTCCAGTCATTGGAGACTCCTCCCGGTCCATGCCCTGCCTCATGCCCAGGTGGCCTTCCGCTAGGTAGTGGGCAGGCCCTGTGTTCGTGCCCATGGAGAATGCAGGGTGCGCTGCCATGCCAGTCTCCTGCCGTGGGTTCGAGAAGGCACCTAGCCCCATGCTCAGCCCACCATTCTGACCAAAGTCAAGGGCTCCGGCAGGCAAATGGCGGAGCTGGTAGGCCTGGTTGCCATGGTTCCCAGTGGAAGAGGACGATGTAGAGGAAGAGGAGGCAGAGGAAGACAGGGAGGTCATGGACAGATGGCCATGAACCACCTCCATGGAGTCCTGTGTCGAGGAGCTGTGTGTCGGGGAGGTGTAGTGGCGTGGGCGTGGCCGTGTAGCCATCATCGGCCCGTGGTGGTGATGAGTATGTGAGTGGGGATGCAGGGCCTTAGGGTGCTGAGGGGGAACATGGAAGGTGGTCTCCTGGACTGGGTGGGTTTCTCCAGTGACTGACTCTGGTCCAACGCCACCTCCCCACACCAGTGGGGGTGGGTAAGGCTGTCTTGCCTGTCAATGTCATGCAAACAAGAGTCAGTTGTGGAATATGGCTGCAACATTTTGCTTCAATGTTATGATGTGAAAGAAGAAGAAACAATTTCTGTTCTTTAACATGCAACATTGTAAGACACTTTTTCACCAACGTTTTTTTAATTTAGGAAGCATGACAATTTTTTGCAAGAAAAAGACACAATCACAGTTTCATAAAATCTGATTTTAAGACTAGTTTTCGAGTTTGTTTCTGTCTTGTATGATAACATCACATCATCAACAACGGTCAACCCAGCAATATGGAAAATTTTAGTTTATTCGTTAATTTTAGATTTGTTCTGAAAGACTTATCAAAAAGTTGAAAATAACAGGGACATCCTCTGTGCACATGCTGAATGAGCAAAGACTATGAAATAAAAAAAACCACTCAAATTTCAATTTACCACCACAATAACTACAGTTACAGCATCAGATAAAATCCCAGATCGTTCCAGGTAACTGACCTGTGGGCAGAGGCTGTCACCATCGATGGCAGGCATGGCCGTGCCGAAGTGTCCTCCACTGTGCAAGTGGTGATGAGTAGGGTCTGATCTTGCTCTGCCACTGGTGCTTGTCCCAGATGATCCTCCTAAGGGTAAAACAAAAGTGTCACAAGTACAGCCTCAACAACTTCACACAAAATATGTTTTAATGTTGTTCAACTGACAAATCAATGTGTTTCACTACTTGAAATGAAGGACAGTGGAGCAGCTGCCCACAGTTTTCACGTGGCAGTTACCTGAACTAGAGGAGGTACTGGAGGTGGTTCCTGAAGACTGGGACTGCTCTAATGCGGGGCTTGTAGACACACTACTACTTGTATTGGTCCCCTCATCCGCAGTCTTCTTGAAGAAGCTGTGCTGCAGGGCATAGTAGGGCTGGATGCGGCTCTTAGGGTCATAGTCCAACATCCGGAGGATCAGGTCCTTGAACTTCAAGTAGTCAGCAACAGCATGGCCAGACTCCCCCGCCCGCCGGCCACCTGGACCCCCTGTCTCCACACCCAGGATGGAGTGGAGCTTCCGCGAGGCTGGAGGCTTATACTGTTTAAGGCAGAGTACACAGACAGATTAAGAGATTTACTCAGCTGTGACTTCTGTATATCATCACACAATCTACCTTTTAACAACACAAATTTTAGTCAGAGTCTAACTGCAGCAAAAATCTGAGCTCACCCTTTTGCCATCTTTGGTCTTCTTAACACTCCATGTACCATCCGAAAGCTTCTCAAAGAACTTCCTGGCTTTTGGGGCTAGGTCCATTATGTGATTAGGCGGGATACCAAGAACCTCGACTATTTTGTTCATCTGGTCCACCTGGGGAAGAAGTTATCAATCAAGTTATCAATCAAGCTACTGTAATTTATATTGTATATCTGCACATGATAAGACAGCACAATTACATTACATTTTTATACAGTATATACATGTGAAGTTGAATGTCATCAAATGTTATCCCAAAAATGGCTTGACTATCCAAACATTCAGGCTCATGCCTAAAGCCAAGTGGCCACAAGTACTGGAAACAACAATATCAGGGCTTGACAATGGATTGTTGTGTGGTGTTTTAGGCTTGTGAACTCAACTTCTCCAACTTTGAGGTATACATCATATTATTTGAAAGCTAGACATCAGGTGAGAAGTTGGAAACTATCAATGTTAATGAAGCATGCTAACAATGCCACTGTCAGTTACATTAGAAAAAACAACACAAAACAAATTTAAGTAGTATTTTAGTTCCTTTTACCTCATTGGCTCCGCTGAAGAGAGGTTCTCCAGTGTGCATCTCTACCAAGATGCAACCCAAGGACCACATGTCAATGGCCAGGTCATAGGGCATTCCCAGCAGCACCTCTGGGGAACGGTAGAAGCGACTCTGGATATATTGGTATATCTACAAAAAGAGAGCACGGACAGTCAGACTCCCCATTTGCCTGTAAACTCTGAATTACCTATTCATTACAGCTAATGTTTAGTAGCAACAGCTATCACACTTCTCAGGGACGTTCTTCCATACATTCATTTTATTGCTGACAAGGAAAACTGCAGCTAGATACCCTTTGTCCCAGTTGGCATGAACTGCCAAAGTCCACTATTTTGATGGCACTCCTCTTGGGGTTACAGAGGAGGATGTTCTCAGGCTTCAGGTCACAGTGGATGATGCTGAGCTCAGGGGTGGCCAGGAAGAGCAGCGCCGTGCATAGCTGCTGGGCAAACTTCCGGGTGAGGTTGAGCGAGACGCCACGGAAGTTGGTATTTCGGAGTAGGTCATACAGGTTATATGAAAGCATCTCAAACACGAGGCAGAGGTGGTTCCGGAACATGAAGTGACGCTTTAGGTGAACTGCGGAAAACCAAATTATACTCATGTTAGTCAAATAAAGGAAAGTCCTTTTAATTCATTTTATATTTCTTCTCAGATCACAGGCAAATTTCAAGAGTGGATTACCAATGTAGTATTTCATCTCGGTATCATGTTTGTTCATGAGCTCTAGTAGGCGCACTTCAATCTGGGCTTGATTGAGGAAAGCTTTCTTGTTCTTGATGATCTTAATGGCAACCCATTCCTGCTCAGCACGGTCATATGCTTTCACAACCTAAAGATGCCAACAAATGCAAATTTTAATGTTCCCAAAAGTTGAAGTGGAATTGTTTGTTTGATCATAAACATCAACACTTCAAACATTAACTGCATGTGAAAAATCATCAAATATCTTGGTTATTCAGACAGAGCAAAGTGAAACCATCATTTGTTTCTCATAATTCAAGACAATTTTCTGTCTCATACTCAAACCAAGTGTGAGTGTGTGTGTGTGTACTTTATAAGTAAGCACCTGTCCAAACGATCCTTTTCCTATCAAGGAATCAATCTCATAGCGGTCCATCCACTTCTCCCCATTCTTGACGATGTAGTCATAGTTATCATCGTCATAGCCATCATTAAAGACTTTCCTCTCTTTTTTGTGACTGGAGTCTTCACCCTGACCCTGTTGGTGCCGCCGCTTCTTTTTTGCATAATACACCTATAAATGAACAGTTAAACAATTCACATGATCACACTTGAAGAATTTTTATTATTATTATTTTACAATGTGACAAACTAATGATATTGATAGATGTAATTAAGGAAAAACAAAACTAACCTCATTGATGTGTTTGTATGTTTTGATAAGGTCAATGGAGAGCTTCCTCAGGGGAGCTGAAGTTGGGTCACGAAAGCACTGGGGCATGTGCCTCTGAAGTATCAAAAGAGAAAATCACAACATTTCATAAACAAGCAATATGCACAGTTCTTTTGTAAGAACAAGTAACAGGGCTAAATTGCTAATGCTAAATTTTAGAGGCCATACAATAAACTTTGCACAATATTAAATGGCTAGACTGAAAGAACATTTGACAAGCAGCTACTCTGCCTGGTGACAGCAGCAAAGAGGGAAGTAGACTTTCATATCACATTAAGTATTGCATTTGTTTTAACACTACACATTAAGACTAAAAGAAATCCAAGAGCTGGGGTGGGGTAGGGTAGGGTTAGTGTACCTGATTGGCAGTGAGCTGTGGTGTCTGGTCGCTGTACGGTAAGACCGTAACAGATTGGTCAGTGCTTGGCTGGTGGCGGTCACTGTACTGCTGGTGCGTATGGGGCATTGGAGCAGCCATCTGAAGACCAGCAGTGTGTAAAGAAAAAGAGGGCGCAAGCCGGACGGACGAAGGTTTGCATGCTGAAGTCTCTCCTCCTGGAAGAAATTAACACTGCTATGAGTTGCATATTACCTTAATTCAACATTATATGTAACAACATGAAAGAAGGAAAAAGGGTAATCTTGATGTAAAACAGCTGTATTTCCTATTGCATTCAAGAGATTTCTGGCCCAAAAATAAAACAGGTATAGATATTTTCTAATTATTGTACAGATTTAACATGAATAGGCATCATTCGCTGCTTGATCTAACCACTGAGAATATCCTTAACACAAAAAAAGTCTAAATTTACCTTTGGGAAGAAAAATATATGCAAAATGCAAATTATGCATTTGTAATATTTACATGTATGTTGAAAGGATCAAGCTCACACTTAATCACAGACAAAAATGATCATAAAATGTTGCGAACAATAACAAGGATTAATTCATTGTTTAAGAAATGTCAGGTTAATACATAGTGTCTCTTGTTAAACATGTAAAGTCATAAAAATGCATCAAAGGATAACCACAAAATAAATTGTAACAGTATTATATCAACCTTTGTGAAGAAAAAGGAGCAAAACGGCAGGTTTAACAGTGAAAAGGGGTGAAAATAAAGCATCTCCACACTATACAGTGAATCATCCTTCATTTTAAGCCAGAAGGAATCAAAAAATTATCAAATAGCATGTTCAGCTATCAGCATCTCTCACCAGACAACACAATTCACCAGTGCTACACAGTAACCACTATTCAGAATCCCAGCAACAGCACCTAATTAGCATAGCCTATCACCACAGAGATACAGCGTGATTTGGCAAGCCCATCAATGCACAGACCAATCACAACGCAGTATGCAAATAGCCTACTTTTGTTGCCAGGGCAGAGCTGCTCCCATTTTCCAATGAGAAAACAAGAAATAAACAAGAAATAAAATTGAACTTTGGCACACTTAGACACTGCTTTCAACACAAGAGCCTGACAGCAAAATAGCTGCACAGCCCAAAACCTGCACTCCATCTGAGAGCATTAGAAAGCTGACCCAGCTTTGGAAAAGGAAAAAATACACATCCACTGACAGAAATAAGAGGAACTGTAAGATGATAGAGCACAGGCAAAGGCTGTATTTTTAGGAACTAAGATATTTTATATCATATACTATATTATACTATATATTATATTATATTACATTACATTATATATAGTTTTTATTTTCTTATGTATCCATCTATTGTATAAATCTTATAAAATCTTATGTTGCAAGGATGGACCCAACTATACTGTTAAAGTAAAACAAATTTTTCTATATTAGATAACGCAAAATACAAGCATTTTCATTTGAATCTTTTAATACAAATTAAATTTAAAGCACTAAAATGATAGGACTGATTTGTCATGATGACTAGTGTGTCTATTTTCCTGCTTGTTCAAATGAGACCTGAAAACAATTATGTTTTTTAACGTTATGTCATCAAATAAAAAGTTCAACTGCATTAAATGGGAATTTAAATACTGTATTGAGCAATCTTAATAATGAATTTACATTGTTCGACTTTTTCCCACTGAAGAATGTACTAACGTGTGAGTCTGGATGTCGAATTCAAAACAGGCAAATAACAGAAAGAGAAGAAGATCTTAGGTGTACCACTTCCCATCAAAGGGTTAAGGCTTAATATATAGCAGCTAACCTGGATGCATCATCTCCTGTAAAATTTCATATCATCCTGGGAGGAGAGTCCAGCAGCAAACCACAACCCACTACAAAGAATAAAAACAGATGATTATAATTGTGCATCTTTGGTGGGGATTTAACTTCAGTGGTTTAACTTTCATTGAGAAGAAGGGACAAATGACCCCTAAAGAACAGAGGACACCCCAAAACTTTACAAAGTGCTTGGGGTAAACGTATGAACTTATGGGAAATTTAAAAATGTAAAAGAATGTAAACTGTTTGCGGATAAAAAGTCAAAAACAATTAAAGCCCAGGCAATGAAATTTCAAAACATAAACAGATCTGAAGCTCTTGTGAAAGTGTTAAAAGATAAATACTTCACTCAGAGAGTCACAGACTACATACAACTTAGCAAAACAAATTAGGATTAATAATGTGGTGGACTTAATCGGACTGGATTTCCTCTCAGCATGTCCACAGTCAATATACCTTTTAACTTATAGTGGATTTTAAGACCTGAAATATACTTTTTAAAAATAGTCAGCCCAACTAGCCCAAAGGAAATTACTGTACAAGATTATGCAAATTGACAAAGAACTGAAAAAGTTTGCCCATTTTACAAACACAATACCTGACATCAGACTAACATAACTATAGAGTGAATTTGACATTTTAAAAATCATTAACCCTCCTAGGAAAATTCAAGCTGTATTTGACCACAAAGCCATTTTGAAAGCGCACTTGTAGCTCTTTACTCTCTCCTAAACGTTTGATTATTCTTCATTTTCAGTACTGACATATGAACAGTTCCTTTCCAGGCTCTACTCATCACGGCATCAACGGGCCTATTTAGGTGTAAATATAACGACAGCTAGCTTGCTATTACTAGCCATATCATATCATAAGTGATAGCTAAAGACCTCTGTAACAAGCCTGTGTCATCTTCTCACGCCCAACTGATTAGATCCATTCCAAAGCTGAATCAAATGTAACCCATCCAAAACAATTAAAAGCCTAACGTCCGTGTATAAAGACGGTGCCCGAGTATCTCTGTACTTACAGATGATGGGGTAGATCTCGTCATGGTTGGAATTTAGAAAGCATATTCAGTGTTAATTTGCTCTCCTCTCTTGCTACATATCGTCCGTGTATGCCTCCAATTCCTCGTATAAATGGCAAACGTATTCAGGCTCCCGTTGCCGTTAGCAGTCTAACTAGCTAACGTTGTCGTCGTTAACGTTACCCTGAAAACTGCGGGACAAGCAAGCATATCTCTCACCAATCCAACGTTAACGTTAGCTAGTGACGCTGTGTTCAGCCAGCGGGTTGTGGGGCCCATTCAGCTGGTTCGTCAACAAGTCAACGTTAACCATTAGCCAGGTTAGCCGAATTAGCTACCAGGCGTTAGCCAGGTTAGCTAGGTGAGCATCCGTTCTGTATAACTGTAAAATCCAAAGTATACCTCTAATATAAATACAGTTAGACATTGCATTGGCAGTACATTAAACGGGGCTGTTAGCTAACACGGCAACATTTGCTCAAATCGTACAATGACAATGTCTAATATCACAGGGTTAACGTTAGCTGTAACGTTAACACCGTGCCAGCATGACTCTTCGTCCAAGCCCACACAATCCGTTGCACCCTCTAGCTCACAACAACCTGGAAAACGGTTCCCGTCTAACGTTAAAATTAGTCAGTTGACCTACTGACTGAAAGCAAATATTAACGCTGGCTTCGGCGGACTCGGCACCGCCACATAATGTTAGCTAGCCGCCATACCATAAGCTACCATTCTCAACTTCACTGTCGCGTCCATCATTGTTAACCATTCACGTTACATATAATATACATCTGCGAAAGCGTTAACGTCAAATGTTAAGCTTACGAAGGCTAATGTCAAATATAATATTTAATTATTGCTCACCTCTGATGGCACGATCTTCATTTAAAGTCCAATAACCTGTATGATGAGGAAACTTATCCAGCTTGAGATTCTCCCCTCCCTGCACGGTTAGCGAGTAATGTTAACGTTAAATCCAATCCCCGTCCTCTGATCGGCAAACTCTAAAATTATTCGCCAGCTAGATTTAATACGCTCTTCATATCCCAAGCTTTGATGAACAACATTGGCGATCGAAGCAACTTTGACTAACGTTACTATCAGCTGATGACTAGCAACATGCTAACGTTAACTAGCACGCATAACTTACTAGCTAACCTTAGCGAACTGGCTAGCTAGTTGACAAAATGAACGCAGCTAACATTAGCTACCTGCCCTGGCTAGCTGTAGCTTCTTTGGCTAGCCTCAAGCTAACAATTCTAGCTACCGCTAAATAAACGTTATGCCAAATTCTGATTTTACGTTGTCTTTGCAAATTTAGCGTCGGCCTCTTCGATAAATACGACAATACAGTTAAATCCAGAGTATTTTAAACATGAAACAGAAACCGTGTCCTCTGATAATTTTGGTTAGGAATTTTGTGTCAATTTTCACAAAATGGCGCGCGGTCCAAACCTGCGCAGTGAACCGGCCCGGTGGACCAGAGACACGGACAACTGAGTTAGTGCGGCGCCGCCTAATTATTTCAACAATGTTAAAACGTCGGCCTCTTGATCTTCTTAATCCGATCCACTAGACGCATTTCGATATCCAAAAACGTCAAATATATATCCACTGACAGCATTATTCCGGCGGGAAGGGAGAACATTTGAAAAGACTGAGCTGGGAAAAAAAACCCTCCTGACAAAATGGCGATGCTCTAGCTTGTTGCCATGGCAACTGTCAATCAAAAACTAAAGTACCCGGATGTACCAATGACGAATAAAATCTAACTGGCCAGAGTTACAGGACATATAACTCTGGTGTCCCTGTCTGTCTTTTTAACCGTGTTTGGCCTGTTGCTACCATCCGGCAGAGATGTATACTATGTTTATTTTTACAATTTGAAACTACCATCGCCTTGTATAATTTCCCCTCGGGGATCAATAAAGTATTTACAACTAGAGTCATAGCCAGGATTTTAGAAATAATGAGGTCATAAGCCCCCAACACAGGGTGGTAGGGGGCACCTTTAAATAATGTTCTATTTATAATAATAATAATGATAATAATAATAATAATATTTTATTTGCTATAGTAGTTAAATACACTATATATAACTTTAATGTAAAATAGCTGTATTTCCTATTCTACTTTAGAGCCTTTTTTGTATAAAATTCTACAGTGTTTCCCTGTTGGGCTGCAGAGAAATAATAGTAACAAAATGGGGAATAGTACTAAAAACACTAACTTTGGAAGAAAGCCACTGTACAAAGCCTCATATCTTCTTGAGGCCTCAGATAAACTTTGGAATATATTTTTGCACAGAGAGAGGACTGTGGATTTTGGCCCCATCACATACATTGAAATCTCTTTAGGAAGAGATGTCTTAATGGCTAGTATGAACAAGAGGAATGATTAGAACAAGACAAACCTGTTTCAATGTGCATATGGACACCTGACTATTGTTTTAAGACAGACAGAAAGAAAAATTGTGAACCTATCCTTTAATGTAGCCTAGGCACTTCTCAAATCTAAAGATGTGCTAAAAGTATGAACTTTTAATAAATGTTTATCCCAGTTTAGTTTGTCACCTGTCCTAAGCCCACTGTAATTCTTCTGAAAAAAAGTTAGTCTAAACATTGATGCCATCAGTGCAACAAGACTGAATTGCATTTTGGAAAAATATCAATAAAACGTGTATTGGCTTATTGCACTTTAGTGCTACCTCAATCAGTTGCAAACCATCCACTACTTTTGATGGCCAATTCTGTATCCAAACAGCGGCGGGCAACATGAAGACTTTCACTCTCCACAGCACTTGCATAGGACTGTCTGTTGGATTTGGACACTGAAAGACAGAGATTGTATTTATTTACACACAAAATGGAGTTGCCAAAGTTAATCCTGGTTTTACTGAAGACGTGATGTGATATTGATCTGATTTATTTTTACTCATTGATCACTTAGAGGTGATGTAATGGAGAGCTATCTATTGTACTAGACAGGTTTTAAATTATTACAGTGTGTATGGATGTTGTGTGAGTTTTCTTCATGAAGTATTGTAAATACATTATGTGGACCCCAGGAAGAGTTGCTACTGTTGTTTTTACAGTTGGTACATTTCTAAAAGACTGCAGAAAACTATATTTCACTCCACCTGCTTTTAGGGACCTCCCAAATTCTTGGGAAATGAATTGAGGGCCACTGTTGCTCACAAGTTGTTCAGGGAAACCAAATTGACCAAACATTTCACAGGCCGTATGAACATCCTCAAATTAGCACACGACAACTACGAGAGTGTGTTGCTATGGCTCTTCTTTCTCTCAAAGTGCTTTAAAGATGACTGACAAGCTGATGAGAAAAGAGTAAAAATGTAAACACTTACAAACAAAAAATCAGATAAAAGACAACAACAAATACAATAGATAAGAGGGAGCAAGACATTTTAAAACATTAATAGAATAAAATAATAATTAAACACCAGGTTGAAGAGGTGGGTTTAAGTTTATGGTTAAAGATATCAACACTTTCAGCTGCTCTCATATCCGTTACAACGGTTCTGAGCACAAAAACTAAAAGCTGCCTCACAAGAAGTTTTTGTCCTGCACTTTGGAACAACTAAACTCGTCCTGAAAGAGTTCTGATTCATACATCGCAAGCATGTCAGACCATGAAGGGCTTTAAAGAGAAGTGAAAGAATGATAATAAAAAACTAGGTGTATTCCCTAGAACTGCTTTGGTTTCACCACCATGCTGCTCCATTCCCTCTCCTCAGCTAGCTTGGTAGCCTCCACAATTAATGGTAAATAATGTGTCCATCCATCCATACATCTGCCCATTTTGCCCATGTGATTTTAAATACTGTAGAGTATCTTGTGAATTTTCCCCTGGGGATCAATTAAAGTCTTATATTAATCTATAATAATACATCATAATTTATTTGTTGATTATAATTTGTATTAATAATCTGAATCAAAGTAAAAGTTATAAGAATAAATGCAGTGGTGTGAAAAGTAGCAGAACATGGAAATACTCAAGTAAAGTACAATTACCTCAAAATTGTACTAAAGTACAGTACTTGAGAAAAAGTTAGTTTCTGGACAAAATGTATGCCATGACATTAGGCAGGGACTGAGATGGGATGTACATCTACACTGTTAACAATTGTAAAGTCCTATAGTAGAGCAGAATATTATATTATTATTATTATATTATATATTAATATATTCATTGTTTGTGGACAGGTTTTTAAAACATATGTTGATGTTTAATCCACGTGCTTGGTTAGTAACACCATACAGCCTGTTACCCTCTGTGAAAACATATGCTTGAATACTTAAAAAAACCTTTTGTTAAACATATCTGGGGTGGGGGCAGAGGATCATAATTTACCTGCATTGAAGAAATCACCCTGTTAATGGTAAAATGAAGGCAAACTGCCCTGAATCGCAAAAACAATTTTCCAATTTCTCCCTTCTTTTTTTATGCTTCCCTCCTTCTGTTTCACAATACTGTTGAACCAGACAACAATAGCACATCTCCCTGAGCCTGGTTTAGATGATTTGCAGGTGAAAAGACTTTTATAAAAACTGGCCAAAAATATCTTTCAAAAGTAATATTTTTAGACGTCTCTCCATCATATAAGAATTATTTCAATGGCCTTTTCTATGACTGTATTTCAACGTAGCCGGATCTACCAGATTATTTGAACAGATGTTTTGGCCAAATAGCGCAAACATTTTCTAAAAAAGTGGAATTATTTATATCCCCCAAGGTGTTATTGCACAGGTGTACACGTGAGATGCCACTGCAGTAACAGCGTTTACTTTTGCATTCTTTCCTGGGTTAGTCAATAACAGTCATCAAGTTAATGATGTCTGCTTCTGAGCCAAGACATTAGCTGAAAGGAAAACTTCACCACAGAACTTTTTTAGCTAGGAATTTTGAACAAAAAAGTACTTTGATTCTTAAAAAAACAACAACAAAAAACAAACTTCAAGTACTTGCAACAAAACAATACCAAAACCTTAGGGTTAGGGTTAGGGTTAGTGAAGTGAAGCACACGCTTTGTGAGACATATTTGTGCATCTAAAATGCATGTATTTCACTACAGTTTTGCCAAATACACCCTTTCTGCATAATATTCTCATGCTGACTTCCATGCCATCATTGGCATTACTGTTTGACCGACTAGCTCTTACTTCCTAACCCAACACTATAGCCAAAAGGTATCCAATGCCGAGTGTCTTTGAGTGAGTGCTATCAGTGAGTGATTGATCACTAATTGTTACTTGTAGCCCACAACAGCAGTCTGCAGCATATGTAACATGCAACCATAACACACAAACCCCAGCAGTCCCCACAGAGACCCTAATGTACATAAAGCAGTGTTTGGCAAGATGAATACATGACTTCTGTCAAACCACAACTAATGTTCAAAGCCCACAGGAAAGAAATACCAAGTATATGCAGTTCACCCATGTTTCTGAAAGATCCACCACCCTGGGACTTTGGGAGACACAGAGGGAATGTACATACATCTGTGCAAAACTGGGTGATTAGGATGTCAGAGAATCAGCAAATGTTTAAAATGATTTTGTTATTAAAATTAGGATAAAAGATTTCACCAAAAAAGTGGACCGCAATTAATTCAGTTTACACATTCAGTATGCATAACACAGGGTGTAAAGTAAGCCAGGTGTGGGCCTTAGTCTAGACATATTTTTAATTTGTATTAGTTACTTTTTGATTATGTCCTGGACTAAGTTTAAGTTAAACCATTTCAACAATGTATTTTAGTCCTCATAAGTGAGGGTATGTGCGCACAGTATCAAAGCTTGAAGGGATCACAAAAAGCCCACACTTCGGAGTAAAAATTAGTGGTGGAATGCAACAAAGTACATTTACTCAAGTCCTGTCCTTAAGTACAAATTCGAGGTACTTGTATTTTACTTGAGTATTTCCATTTTATTCAATTTTATACTTCTACTGCACTACATCTCAGAGTCTGGCAACTTTAGTTACTAGTTACTTTTCAGATTACAATTTTTCCTGTCCAGTGAAAACCATGTATCTCCAAATTTGGTGATTTATATTTTGAATTTTTCTGAGAAACTGAAGGATAAAGTTTTCATTTATGGGTTGAGAAAATTATCCTACCTCTTAAGCTAAACAAACAATTAAAAAAAAAAACTTGGAGGTACTTGGTTTTCACAGTACAGTGATGCTACAAACATATGCTCTTATAGAAGATGATGCATTGCTGTAGATGAAACTACAGTATATAAAGTAGTTCAAATCAGCTCAACCTTAAACAACTACAGCAGTGAAATACAACATACACATTAATGCAGCAGTAATATTAAAACACTTCATATACAATAATAAAACATTGACAGGGACCATTTTTCAGCATAACGAGTACTTTTACTTTTGATACTAGTACGTTTTGCTGATAATACATACTTTTAGCAGACTTTTCTTTGTAATGGAGTATTTTGACAGTGTGGTATTAGTACTTTTACTTAATTAAAGGATCTGTGTATTTCCTCCACCTCTGGTAAAAACAAACACAACAATGGAACCACATAGAAGATCATGAAGATCAAAGAAAACAATACTAAAAACCCCAAAGTGATATGTACATGGACAGAACATGTGGGCTGTGTGAGATTATCACCACTGCATTTTCTTAGTAAAAGGTTTCAGAAACTGATTTCATCAAAGTCAGTTGCTCATGTCAATAAGTACTGTACTAGTTTGGCTGGTGGAGCCTGTCTGACAGACAACATTACTCTGAAGTTAAACCACCTTAGAAGTTTAATTTAAGCCTTCATTTAGTCCTTATTCCTTGAGGAAATTGGTTTCGTAAATTCCAGACAATTCTTAACCTCGCCTGAGCTCCAACTCCATCTGAATTCTCTCTTTCTATTTCCTTCCTTTGACTCTCAGAGGACACACAGTACTTATTGAAGGCCACAGAGGTCATGGGTGTAATTGTGTTCTATATTTTGTTTTGACAGGATTACAAAATAATTATTTAGTTATTTTTGGGTTTCAAAAATCATGAAATACTGTTGTTATTATGAACAAATTGTTTCAAAATATAGAGAAACAAAAGTATTGTGATTATTTGAACATAAACCTGACTGTCGAGATTCTTATGTGGTGATCTTCTATAATCGACAAACAAATATGACTAAAACTATTAGTTTAAAAGATACAACACATGTTCCAAATGTGTGAAATCTTTTAAGCTTTCCTTTCTATTTCACTTATACGAATGAGACGGGAGAGAAAGATGTCACCATGAACCCTTTCAACTTTAGTGTATTAGTATCCAGATGGTAATTGCATCAGTTACTCATTTAAATGTATATGTTGGATCTTTTTTTAATGTTCTCTGTGTTAAATGTGTAAATGTTCCAGTTGGTTCTCTTCCCTGAACCTCAGTGTGTTCAAACTAACAACCCTATATGTCTACAATGCTTATCAGTGGTTGAATCAGTTTAGTGTTTGTATGTATGTTTTCAATCTAAATAGAGCTCAGATCTTTAATCAGATTTATCTTCACATTGTCATAGTTAAAATAAAAGTCCATTGTGTATGTTATGTGATCAGACCCTGACCTATGTGAGTACAGTCTATGTTCCCAGAAAAAAACACACGTCTACAGTGACAGATTTTTTCCTCAACTCCAGCACTGCCCGTTACAGTAGATTCTTTGACCACAGGATGGCAGCAGAAGCTCATTTTGGTTGGTATTCTGGAGCCCATCTGGTGATGACGGCCATGATGCTTACATTTCTTAGTGTACACTTTCTTTGGAGTTTTGGAAAGTGAGTGGAGTAAGTCAAAGCACATAATGTTAAAGCCCTTGCAGAGACACCATTGCTTCACCGTTGTATAGTATTCTAAGTTAATTGTAGTGGTGGAAGAAGTATTCAGATCCTTTACTGTAGTAAAGTAAAAGTAGCAATATTACTGTGTAAAAACACTGCATTCAGAAGAACTTGATACTTAAAGCATAATATACTTTAAGTATCAAAAGTAAAATCATCCATTATGCATAATCACTCCTTACTGAGTACATATATATATATATATATATATATATATATATATATATATTGTATTATTATTATTTATTCATTAACATGTAAACAGCACTTTTGTTTTGCACCTGTTTGATATGGAGTTAATTTTAACTACTTTATATCCTGTTGGGTAGTTAAATATTCTATATGTTAATCATATATTACTATGTATAACTATAGCTGTGAAATGAATGTAGTAGTAGTAATGTAGTTTCTCTCTGAAATAGAGACAGAAACAGTAACAGGAAATGGAAAGTAAAGTACAAGCATCTACAAATTGTACTTAAATACAGTACTTGAGTACATGATTAATGGTAAAGAGGTCTAAAAGGTTTTGAATCTGATATGATCACAAGCAGCTTATAAACATCTCATACTGTACCTATCCATCCGTCTATGTGTTTTCCAGGTGTCTGTGATCCCTCTGACAACAGGAGTAAGTCTTTGTAGGTTACAGTTTCCTGACACAACACCTCCCTTGAAACTTGACGTCTAGTTTCTAAAACTGTCAGTCTTGCAGGTTTCTTGGTAAGGAACCTATTCTATTAGAGGGTGGAATCCTGATATTGTAAACAAAAAAATATGCTGCAGTAATAATGTATTTCAAATCCCTGATCAGTTTTGAAATTAATTTTAGATCAAATCCAAAATCCTGATCAGTTTTGTGCCCACAAATTATAATTGTGTCATAATTATTGGTAACATGTTGCCAAGAGGCAAAAATCCTGACCACAAATGAATCAAAATAAAAGAAATCAAATTCTAAAATCTTTGATTTTTGTTTTATATTTTTGTGCCTCTGATGCAGAAACATTTTTGTCAAATTCCAAGTTTGAGTCTAATCTACTCCCGCAGAAATCACTGCGAATTTTATATACTGAAGCGATATTCTCCTACACTATTGGCAACTCTTTCTCTGCTCACAAAGAAATTCTCCTCTGTTATGGTCTGTTTTCTACAATATTCTTAGTTTTGTGAAATTACTGTACTGAACTACATCATCATTATACACCATCATCCCAGAAGTTCTCTGCATGTATACGCGTGAAAAAATATTTCTGAACCGTGTTGCTTTTTATTTCAAAAGATGATCAGATGAAAAGCTGTAACAACATAATTAATATTCAGTGGACATAACTTTTCCAAATGTACACTTTATTTTAAACAAAAGTACAAAAACAAACATCAGGTATTTACAATACTTGCATGGCAATGTTCACTTTCTTTGGTCATTCTTCCAATTAGATGGTTTTAAACAAGGTAGGCAACAAACAGCAGCTTGGAAGTCTGAGATTATCGCATGCTGAATCTATATTCAACCAGACGCTGAGCAACCTACTGATGACTCAACTTAATTACATTTTTTGTAAAGTCTGCAAGTAATTTATCAATGGTTTGAATCCAAGTTATGAATTACGTGACAATTATTGAATTTGCCTACCAGGACATTTTTATCTTGTACAATATAAATAGCAAAAAGATAATTAAAACCGCACACTTCACAATTACATCCTGGTCTTGACACAATTTCCAATTTAATAAATGCTCTTGGAGGACCAAAATTGTCACATGTACAGCTGCGCATATTCCATCGTATTCTACACAAATCTGACATGAAAACATGAACCCTAGTGCACATCACGAACTGAAGCAATTACAGGTAGATTTTCAAAAGAAGGCAAACATATCATAACGGCTACTTTTATCACAAACGTTGTGTCCTCTTTGTGTGCTCCATTACAAGATGATGCCATAGCTACATAAACAATCGTACCTCAACACTGATGGAGCGCAAATGGAGAATTCACTTACAGCCTTGAAAGATAAACTAAAAATATCCTTTAACTTCTACAAGCTCAAGGACTTTTCTTGGGAAAGGCATGAAAACAAACAATGGCTTTATGTAAAACAATCCGTGCAGCCAAACTAAAGCCAGTAAAATGAGTAATGCTATAAATTCTTTCAATAATCTACCTGCTTGTGTTATACAGTGATTATGTTGAATGTACAGTACATTTGAAAAAAAAAAGAGATTGAGGTTTCTCTCATTTTCACCTCCTGATTACTTTGCAAAGAGGCACACACAATCGAAGAACAAACAAAAAAACACCAAAGAACTCTGGCACATCACCTACTTCCTGCAATGCAACATGTAAATCATATTACAATCTATAACTAATGCCGAGTATAACAATATACCCTTAGCCCTTTCAGGAAGTTCGTCTCAATTTCAACATGTTTTTTACGCCTGAATGAACAAATAAACAGATTTTGTACACTGATGTTGAAGGCAAAGGTTGTTTTGACCGTGATGACGTGAAACTAAGAAGCAATGGTGGTGATGTCCCTCGGTTCCTGCTACGTCTCCGAGGGCCAAAGAGTCAAACACAGACTAATGAAGGCCTACACATCCTTACAGCAAAGGCAACTGGTCTAGTAGTAATTTTACTTGCATCAACTAACGAAACCAAAAAGATCTGCATTTTCTCAGTTTTCCAAATTCCATTCTAACAAACATGAATCCTAATAGTAGACAAGTTTACATGTGTATCAGTAGTGCAGACAAGTTATGTATATCACATACAGTATCAATTCATTTTTTTTTTTTGGAATGGAGGGGTGAGGGTTTGAGGGGCTCGGGGGGGTGTTTGGATATGCTTTTTAGTAAAATTCTCCCTGAAACCAAATCCAAACCGTCTTCATCCCAATGTACACTCATGTTTTTTTCCCCAAAGACAGAAGTGAAGAGAAATGTGCAAAAGTTCCATGTTCTCACTGGAAAGGAAAGATTGAATGAAAACAATGTTATTCAAAAGAGAATGACTTTGTTATTCTTTAATTAGGCGTGTGATGGAAATGTTTTGTTTTCTACCTTTCACATTCCCAAAGGATGGTTGTTACTTCTTTACACCTCAGCTTTTTGGCTGTTCTCCTCCACTTTCTCCTCCAGTTTTTTCTCCTCCTCAGAAGACCCGTTCTCCTTTTCACCAGTCTTCCAGCTTCCTTGCCTGTTTAGAATAAAAACACTATTGGTTTAGAACAAACATGCTGATAATCCTTCCTTTCATAGTCATTTGTATAAAAAACAAACAAACATGGTATGTGCATGGTATGACAGCATGTTGACTACACATGTGCTGAATAATATCCAATACACCGTCCACTTGCACTAAATGGAAGCTGTATATATCCCGGTGCTGCCACTATTAACAAGTTACGTGTTCATGTTCGATCAAGAGCAAATTCTCTTAATCTAAATTAATTTGGTTACAAAGTGGGCAAAACAGGCAACTGCCCCGGTGCCCAAGACCTTAAAAACCACAGATTCACTGAGGTGAATAGATTCTTTGTTAAGTCAGTTAAAGGAATAGTCAAAAGTTAGATGAGAAGTCTCTCATATCTCTCTGTCAAATGTGAAAGTGGAGCCAGCAGCCGGTTAGCTTATCTTAGCATAAAGACTGAAAGCAGGAAGAAGCAACTAGCCCGGCTCTGTCCAAAGGCAACAAAAATCTGCCTATCAGCACCTCTACAGCTCACTAATTAACACGTTATCTACTGTTTGTTTAATCCGAGCAAAAACTTAAAACTTAAAAGTTCATGCTGAATTCTTACTTGGATTTCTTCGTGTAGACCAAGTATGCCAGGCCTATGACCACAGTGGCGACGAGGAGACCGACTATAACTCCGACCAACAACTTGGTTTGGTCGCTATCGTCTGATTGGTCTGCAACAAAGATGAAACAGAAGCGTCAGAGACCTGAGAGACACATTACAGTATGAAACTCCAGCCTGAATGCATATGAATATAGGGAAGAAAAAAAAATGTAATTATGTGCAATAAATGCATTGATGAGTGGACACATCCGCGCAGTACATGGTTATGAATCATTGAGTTAAATGTTAATGAAAGATATTCCTAGTTTATGACTCATTTCATCAGCCAATGGGATTATGGACAATGTTGACATTTTGTCAGGATGCTGGGAGCTCCATTCCTCTCATTCCTCTCATTCCTCTCAGTGTGTTTCCATGAATAAACTACAGCTGTTAGTTTATTCATGGAAACACACTGTTCATAGATTGATTTTCCAGTTGTAGATTCCAAGGTGATTATAAAGGTAAATATTTGATCAAGAGCTTCTTCATTCAGTGAGCAACATTTGATTCCCCCATAGTCTTTACTCACCCCCCCCCCCCCCCCCACCGTTTCTTACAAGCAAGAAGACTGCTACGACTTACCTTGTTTATCCATTCTCACCACCTCAATTACTGAAATCAGATATAAAATAAAATTAACGTCCAACCAAAAGGAAAAAAAAACAAGATTGATGTCCAGAAAAATGACTAATCTACTTCTATTCTACTTATGCATGCAAGTTGTTTAAAGAGGAAACAGATTAAATCCAGCATCCCAACGTACACACACTGAGCGAGGGGGAAAAGAGAGGTGAAATGCCGTCTCAAACACACAGGAATGAGTAAGCAAGAGAAAGCAAAGAATTATGTTAACACTGCACGCTTTCGGACAAGAGTGTGCACAAAGTGCTAAGTGCATGCATCAATTACATTTTGACAGTGATGTGGTGATAGTAGAAAGTTAACTCAGAAATCAGTTAATACCTCAAAAGCAGCATTAATTTTTGCTTCTAATTTACAAATCGTGTATTTATTAATGTTTTTCATGCTTATCTTTCCCCTGTATGGACTAAAAGTTTGGATTAAAGTAAATTAATTGGTTGATAATACAAAGTATATTATCAGAATGGTTTATGTCAGCCTAAAATGATGTGATTTTTATTTCACAGATTAAAAAACATCCTTTTAGGTGTGTCTACCCTCAAGTACATACCGGCTAAATTGTTGTAGCATCTCAACATTATGTAAAGTCAACATGCAGACAGAAAGAGTTAGTGAGCAGAGTAGGAAAACATCCACAAAGGCAGATTACGGAGTTAGTCTTTAGGACAAATCGGATGCGGAGAGAGACGGGAGGACTATACTACCACTTTGTACTTACGGGATGACACATTTATAGCTCTGGTATCCATGCCAAACTCATTGGACACCGTACAAGAGACAGTCAGATTTGCAGTAGGCACAACTGTGATCTTGTGTGTTATCTTTCCGTTGACGAAGGGGCTCTCATCAAGCTGAACAAACAAAACAAAAAATGTTAGTATTTACATATCTGACTTGGCTCTGTTGGATCTATAAACCTGCCACAGGCATGTAAGAAGTGTATATTTTGTACCACTAGGGGGCGATGTTGGATTGATACGTGACTCAGCCTTTCTATAACAAAGACACAGCGTGTGTGCCTCTGGGATGTAGACACTTGAGTCTCAGAGGAAAACCTCAGACACAAAGACAAACTGCCAACACCCTTTTCACATCCTCTACATATACATATAAGGAGGTTCTGGCAATTTTGTAAATACCCATTACTGAGCCCGTATTCAAGCCTTGAATTATTCTCTCTGAATAGGCTTTAAAAGGATCCGATGAGGGGAGAAAAAATAAACTTTGACTGAAATGTAGAAATGTGTGTTATCTCCAAAATGCATTGTCCTTCGGTGAAAGAGTTCTGTGCGCCTCTCCAGTTGATTAATTATTACACACAGGTTCAGGTTTTGAGGTTATTTTTGAGGTTAGACACTGACTGAAAGGGCTGAAAAGAAGTGTAACCATCCTACACACAGCCTCAGGTTCATGTGTAATTCAAACGGCTTCATTGAGTGGTTCTGCTATCAGTGTGCACACAGGTACACCACAGAAACAAAAGAGAAAAAAGGTCCATTTAAAAAAAACAGTCTCCAGCACAGTCTGGTGCAAAATACAGTGTTTGAGCTTCAGAGAAAATGAAAAGATTTACTCAACCGCCTAGAAATGTGTGGACTAAATAAGTTCAAAAGTGTGGCAGCAGGGGAAAATACTAACAGTGCAAACTGCTATGCACATAACAGGGAGCATTCACTCACTCTGGAGTACAGGGCACAGAGTGGCAAAAGCAAAGTCTGAACTGTCTCAGGACCAAGACTGGCAAACATTGGATTGTTTTGCTTCCTCTCAGAGTCTAAGGGGAGGATGCTTCTGTTTAGGCACACCTTCACATCTCTGCTGATGTTATTCATAGGTTTGTTTTGAGGAAAACAGAGCCATTAACAAAACAAAACAGCCATATAAGCATCTCAGTGGTTTGTCTTCACTGCTTAAGAAACTGTTTATAGTGTCCGGCCATTTAGTGAAGGAACAAGTGTATTTTCAGAAGTTGTTTGATGAACCAGATACCTAAATAGCTCTAAATATAATCACAAATCCATCTATCCTGGTGTAGTTCCAAATGAAGCCATAAGGTTTTCCATTTACCTGCTGCAGATAGAAATCATCTACAATATGTCTTGGCCACGTTGTTGACAACATTAGATGCTGTTGCCTAAAAACGTTACTGCAGGACAAACCGGTTGTCATCTTACATAGGAAGACCATTGTCAGAACATGCATTTCTATGTCAACCAGTATTGATTGATATCAGCAAAAGAATGACTGCTTTAAAATGGAAAAAAAGGACAGAAACGCTCAATAAATTCTGAATGATGTGTCTCTTGAAAACTTATTTCAGCCTGAAGTATGTTTCCAGGGAATCAGGATGAGGAAAAACCGGGATGTGGGGTCACTTGTTAAAGCTGATATCCACTTGTTTTTTAATCAATAAATCGTTACATTCAACGGTGTTGGAAAACGTTAACAAGCACATGGGGGAAACTCTTTCTCTGTAATTTGCGACTGAGAAATTGGCTTGTTGGGTTGCAACTGTCCTACAGGACACTGACTCTGGTTCAGTTACAGAAATTAAACATAAGCCCAGCAGCGTCAACCTTCACATGCTGTCACATTTTCCGGGTTTTGCAACGGCTGATTCAAGTAAAGGGCAGACTTCTACAACCAAGACAACCTTCCACAGCAACTGTGCCATTTTTGCTGTAGTTGGTGTCAACAGATGGAACAACAGATGTCAGTTTTAAAGTTATAATCCTTGAGATTTCTGTGAAAACAAACCCTGTTTTTGATACTATTTATGGTCGGCATTTTTTCAGCAATAGCACTTCAATGTATTTACATTCATTAATCACCCCTCTATATGGTAGTTTTCATTGTTGTCCGCCATTCCCATGCTGGATTCAAACTGCCAGCCTTCACAAAAGGGATTAACAGGGAATGATGCAGCATGTAATCCAACTTTACTGTTTGTAAACTACTTGTAAACTACTTGACATGTTTATCAAACTGTGAGTTTGCTTGGTTGCGCTGTAAACAGATACACTAGTTGCTCTTCTCTTGTATTTCTGACAAAGCAGCTGATCAAGGAGTGTCTGTTGTAGTATTGAACCACACTTAGAGTTACCACGGTAACCACAGGTGTCGCCGAATCCACCAGGACTGAAATCTTAAGGATTATAACTGTGCTTGTAAACCAATGCCCCTTTGCAAAAATGGAGAATGATGATATGGACTATTCATAGTGGCAATGCACACCTGACATGCATTTGCATTCAATCACCACACTGTGTGCATTGCCACACACCCTCATTCACTCCTAAAACGATGATATGCGATACCTCCAACCATCCAGCCAAATTTAAAGTATCCAAACTGAAACCTCTTGCCTTGTAACGAAACAGATCACGGATGAATAGTTGCAATGGCTTTAAATTCCAACATTTGAGTTTTTATCCATCATCTAAACAATTATCTGTAGCAGAATTTATGTAATTATGATGAGGCCTAATGCTGTAAGAGTGTGAGTGTGCATACCAAGGTGCCATTGATGCTCCAGGAAACAGCTGGCTTTGGAGAACCTTCAGCCTCACAAATCAAGACTTTATGTTGGCCGTCTTCACCGCGCCGCTTGGACAGCTGTCTGATAACTGGAGCACCTGCAACAGGACGTAACTCTTCAGATACATCTGAATGAGAAAATGATTTTGTCATGGCTGCATTTCATTCATTCGCTTTCTTTTTGAGAGTTAGATGAGAAGATTGACACCACTGTCATGTCTAAACGGTAAATGTAGACCATAGCCAGCAGCCGGTTAGCTTAGCTTAGCATAAAGGCAGGAAATGGGGAAACAGCTAGCAACCTCCCATGAAACTAAATGTTTTTAGACAGAGCCAGGCTAGCTGTTTCCCCCTTTTTCCACTCTTTAAGCTAAGCTAAGCTAAGCTAAGCTAACATGTAGCTTCATATTTGCGGTACAGACATGAGAGTGGTATAAATCTTCAGCAACAATCAGCAACAAAAGCAGAGCGAACAAGCGTATTTCCTTTAAGCCCTTACCTTCGACAACCAGGTCAAAAGCAGCTTTTCGGCTGAGGAGTCCCATCGTCACCTCACACTCGTAGAGGCCAGAGTCTGAGTAAGCCACCTTGGTAAACTTGGGCTCTTTGTCCAGTTTAACATTATCCTTTATTAAATGAAAAGAATAAGAGCACTGTCAATAACAAGCACAAACGTGTCTTCATTGATTTCGGCTTTGTTGTGTAAAAAATAGCTTTTACCTTTGTCCAGGAGACCTTTGATTCTCCGGAAGCATCAATCTGGAGAGTTAGATCCAAGGCCTCACCCGCGTTCTTGATGATATTTCCAGAGGGGCTTAAATTGATGTCTAGGTCTAGAGAGAGAGGAAAGCATGGTGAAAAGATGGTTCAGAGGCGTGACAAGGGTCAAAACATTCCTGTTGTTAACCACACAACCCTGCACTTCGCTCACGGCCTTGCTGAAGCAGCTTATTAGAGGCAGTGCGGTTGACACTTTCCTCCACAAAGCACAGCAACACAGGCTGGGTAAGAAAGATATTAGGACTTTCTTTTTTCTCTACCATACTCTTTTCACTTTCATGGTAAGAAATGAA
Source organism: Enoplosus armatus (assembly GCF_043641665.1). Lineage (NCBI taxonomy): Eukaryota > Metazoa > Chordata > Actinopteri > Centrarchiformes > Enoplosidae > Enoplosus > Enoplosus armatus. Next base: position 11,919,415 of record NC_092184.1, on the reverse strand, counting down.
ATTACAGGCAGGAAAGGAAATTACTTTGACAATGACGCTGGAATGGGGCAAAATTGCAGTAATTTCTATTTTTTAAAGAAATACAACATGTTTTGGTCTCTTACATTTGACTGTGATCTCCTTGGATGCTTCCATTGTTGGGTTGTCAATGAGAGAGCATTTGTATTCACCGGTGGTATCACGTGAGACATTCGTGATGGTGTGCGTATCTCCGTCTTCCACTTTCATCACCTCTCCCTTCAAAAGACATACAATCAAACAATTACAGGTAATTAGTTAAGGATGCCTTGTTTAAGAAAAACAACACACATACATTTTTAGATGCAAAGCCGTGATGAGCACGAATGGAAGGAATTTCTGAGCGTTTGACGAGATATCGATGAGTGTGTGTGTACCTTAAGGTGGAAGTTAAAGCTGGTAGGAGCTGGGTTACCGTCTGCCACACACTTCAGAGTCACATTGTCTCCTTCTTCCAGAGGGTCCTGAGCAATGACCTGAAGGATGATGTTCTCTGTGAAGTCTGTGCACAAAATAGGAGATAGAGAGTCAGAGAGGGTGGAGACAGGTGTATCAGGTGGAGCGTGTGCCCTGCCCCCCCCTCTCTACAGAGAGCTGTACCTTTGCACCTCAGTATTGGTTATGATCAACTTCAAAATCCTGCTGAGGAGATGGTTGAATTGCAGTCATATTCTGAGGGCACTCGACCAAAACAATCCTTTTAAAGCTCAATGTTTCTGCTCCATCTGAGATGAACTCTTCACATTTCTTGTAAGAGAGTGTTCCGGCACTGATAAGTTCTACTTTAAAGGCCACGCTGAGCAGGTAACTTCAATATTTAATGCTGCATTCGGTATATATCCCACAACAGAACCACAGAATCCACACCTCATTTTTCAACTGTCACCATTTAAAATGTACCGTTACTGTTGTCTTTCTTGGCTGAAAGCAAAAGAGTTACAGAAAAATAACTGTTAAAGTCTGAAAAATAACACAGGCAGCAGTCTGTCTCCACCAGCTACAGTTGAGGTTTTCAAAGAGTTTTTCTTGGTCTTCATTGAGAGCTTGCGGGTCAGGAGCTGCTGCTGCTGCAGCCCAGCGAGGCGCTGCATGTGACGTTGAACATACATGACTTCGATGAAATAGTCACCAGACTACTGTATCCTCAAATTCATGTCATGTCAAATAACATTTGGCAGCTGTTTTCACGCCAAAACATAAAAAATCACATTACAGTCAAGAAACATGCCCACTTTAATAATTGACGCTCAGAATTGAAAACAGCACCACTGTTTCACTTCCGTCAATACAGAATACATTTTTAGCTGACGGGGAAATAAACACAGATACCAATAACAAAACTGTGGAAAAACCCTCTGCTGCAGTGTTGTTTTTCGTACTTTTCATAATTTTCAACAGAATTGGAATGAGACAGAACTTACTTGCTTTAAGTCTGCACAACTGTTGATTTTTCTTTTCTTTTTTAAGAATCGGAAATATTTAGAAATGTCTAGTCTGCATCTGGATTTGGATCTCTACCAAAATACTCAAGCTGATAGATGTTTGCCAGATTTTTGTTGTTTTCATATATGGCAATATGACAATCAAATATTATAGAAGTCTGTGAGCAGTTTTTTAAAAATATCCTGCTAACAAGTAAAAAAAACAACAATGAAACGATCAGGACAAAAAAATTTACTGCTCGTGCTTGTCTGCAGACGGCAGTTTAGAAAGTGCGTCCAGTGGAAGTTGTTTGCGGTGCTCGTGACTCACAGGTGATAGTGAAGGTCACCGGAGAGGACACCTGCTCTGCGCCCACAGTGTGCTGAGTGCTGCAGGTGAACTGGGCGTCCGTGTCCTCCTTCTCGGCAGAGTACTCCAGTACGGAAGAAGTGGTCGAAAGGCCAGTAACTGGGTCTACCAGCACCGAGGCTTGGATGGAAATCCCTGGACAGAAAACAAACAACTCTGTCTGAAAACTCTAACAAGGGAAAAAAAATGGTGTAATGACCGAAACACTGCATTCACACTGTCGGTGAGTGCAACACAATTCATCACTGAAGAATAATTTACGGTAATGGTCCCAGTCAGAGAGAATAAAAACATGAGTGTGTGTAATATTTATATGTCAGAGCAACTCCAAAGAGCTGTTTTGTTAGCATTTATAACCGTGCAACAGGATGAAGAATACACACCTTTCCCATCAGCCACCAGAGGTTTATTGTTCTTTAACCATGTGATATTTGCAGCTGGATTGGCGTCTTGTGCGACACATGTTCCTAGCTGTGAAACAAAAATATAAAAACTTGAGAAAAACAGCAAATTTTTTCACTTGGCGACAAAAACATTGAAAAAAAAAATCATTATGTCATGAATTTAGAATAAATCTGCATATTTTTAAATGACCCAGCATCTGAAAAAAAAGGACTGAGTCGTTTTCTACGCAACAGACCATGAAATGCCCAAAGCATTTCTAAAGCCCCTCAGATCCTTTGGGTATTTTAATTGCAGTGGGGGGGATTCTGCTCTTTACTAATTCATGAGAATCACTTCAAAGAACTCATTATTGTAGTAACATGGTCTCTGCTATGCCTCAAGATACCTTAGCTCAAGCGATTTCTCTTGACGGTTTACTGCTTAAAATAATGTAGGTATAAGCAATGTTTATCATTAAAAACCCACCTTAGTAAGTTTGCCAATCTCTAGTTCCTCTGCTTTGTCAGAAATCTCCATGCCTGCTGGTGTCTCTGCAATACATAAAAAATGTGTTAATGAACAAGGTGTTATTGTAGGTGATTTGTTCGCTGCACGGTGTGCATGTCATTTCAGCACGTACACTAAGGCAATCCAAAAAACAGGAAAGTTGTTTTAGACTTAATGCCAGCTTGTACTCACTGTAGATCACCACTTTAACAGGGTATTCTGTGATGTCTTCATCAGCCACCACCATGCAGGTGAAGGTCCGCTGGTCGGTCAGCTTGGCAGCAGAAAGCAGAAGACTGGCGTTGGCAGCCAGGCCCACACGGCCCCTGTATTCATCAGTGGCAATGATTGAGACATTCTGGTTTATCGGCTTGATCAGCAGGTCTCCTGAAAGTGTCTTTCCTTTGTCCTGGTGAGCAGAGCAGAGTGCACGTCTTACATGTCTGTCACATATGGCATTGGCTTCCAGTTCAAATAAAAGCACACAGTGTTTGTTCCACACCCTCTGTTCATGCAGTGTCATATGGAGGGACAGATGCATGCTCTAATGCACTCAGACTGGGCGTGGTTCAGACATGATAAGTGGGTGTCAGACGGACTTCACCATTTTGAATCTATTGACCTCAGCTGTGACTTACATATTTCCATTTAGTGATTAGGACGTCTTCCGCTTTTATGGCTCCATTGTTGCACGGGATCTCGAGTGTTTCCCCATACAAACCGATAACAGTCTCCAAACCGCTGACTGTGAAAGAGAAAAGAAGAGACACATTTTTCAATTACTTTTTCAGAGGGCTAATCTGGTCAGTTCCAACACAGCATGAAAATTTCTGACTGAAAATTGAAAACCGTTATTATTCTGAATGCTTCAAAGACACCACCCTTTACATATTTGACTGACATTTATCAATACTGCTAACTGTAGTTTCTATAGAGTTCTTCTTATAGCTCTCTTGGTAAAAAAAAAAAAAACAACCTTTCCTGCCCTAAGTTTAATTCAAAACATCGCCATGGAGACAAAGTGCTTTAGAGGGGGATGGGAGGAGGGTGCCAGCAGAAGTGTCTCAATGGGCTGCGATGAGGGGTTAGAGCCAGAGGGCCGCAGGGAAGAAGAGGCTGCCATGGCCCGACTGAAAATGAGGTGTTGCCCTGTTTTTTGGTATTCAGATTCACATCTCAGACCTCTTGGAGTTCAGGCTAAGGTAAATGCACGAGTGGGTGTGTGGAAACGAAACTCTTGACAGCTAAAATCCAAAACAGCTCATCAGCAGTTCAGTAAAGTGTGAGAGAACAAAGCAGTGGCCGACCAGTTTCTATCTGTTGAATCAGTGACAAAACAATGTATTTCATGTATTTACAGGAAAAGTGCAAAACAAATATTCATTCATTCATGCATTCAGCCCTGAAATTGTCTGATTATATTTATGCACAAGACAAAACCGGTGAAAAATGTAAGGCCATATCTGCACTGCAACAAAAGTTTTATTCTCTCTTTCCTCTTAACGCACCAGCCTTCAGAAAGGTTTCCTCAGTGGTGATTTTTTAGTATGGTTTGGGTGTCCATTTAAGGATTTGTTATTGCAAAAATGTATAGACTGATGTTGTGTCTACGGACATTGACCATCTATCAGAGTTCTTCTTGTTCTTCACAGACTCTGTGTGTATTTCTGATCTGTCCACACGTGTGAATGAAAATCACCCTGAACTAGGACTCGACATTGTTGCCTGATTGAATTCAACTTCTTCAGAATCGCAGCTCAAGAAATCTTCCTTTCTCTCAAGAGTGGTGCAAAGACGGGGCGGTTAATTCATTTGTTTTGTGCGTGACACTCATTTGAATTCCATTTGAATGAAAGTAAATACTTTTACTATGGTTACCATTGTCTACATTAGAGTAGAGTAGCGTAGACCCTGAAGGCATATTTGCACAGTTGCTTGCGATGTCAGGATGAGCGGGCAAGTTCGGAGGTGCAAAAATGCCTGCTTCCTACTCTGTCTGTTTCACTTCCCCCATGTTAAACCCCCCCTTTCGTCAATTGTCATTGTCCAACCAAGACAATTAAACAAGTTCATAAAATGGCAATGTACTCTTGAAATGCATTACTTTACAAAGGATAGACAACAATATCAAACAGTTTGCCTCAAGTCAACACAGTCTGTGCAGTTATTGCCGTCCTCCTGACATTCAGCTGAACAAGTTCACACTCCGACACTTGTCACTCATCTTTATGAACTGTCAGCTCTGAAACAACATCGAGTCTGACGTTGAACTAACCAGTAAAACCTGTCAGTGAAGCCACTGCAGCAAGCAGATGACAAACAACAGACAATTCAATAACATGGTTTTAAACAGGACATGTTCTGCCTCATGTTTAGCTCTGCTGCACTTTCTTTTTAAGTAGTTTCCTGCCATTGCTGTTACTGATATGACTTCCCTGCCTTGTGGCCACTTGTCTCTCAAATGTTCGACATTTGGGAAATACATTTATTTCTCTTGCTGAGAGTAAGATGAAAAGATCAATACCACTCATGTGTCTGTTAAATAGGAAGCTACAGCCAACAGCCAGTTAGCTTGCACCTAAAGCTCACTAATTAACATGTTATACCTGGTTTATTTAATTTGTACAAAACTGAGGTGAGGCTGAGGTTTACAGGGGCCAGAGCCAGGCTAGTTGCTTCCCTGTCTGTGTGCTAAGCTAAGCTAAGGACCTCCTGGCTGTAGCTACATATTGACTGGGTGTATACGAGTGTGGTATCGATCTTCTCGTCCAACAATCAGCCAAAAAGTGAACAGGTGTATTTCCCAAAATGTCAAACTATTCCTTTAATAGCTCAACCTAACACTGGCTGCTTCACATACACAAGTAGCATGCCACATAACATCCCAAACGTTCTTACTTCTTCAAACAGGAAAAGTGCAAGACTGAAATAATGCCATTTTAGTTATTTATTTAGTTTAGTTTTTTTCTTAATTCACTATGACATCTGTATATATTGATGGATGCAACAACACCAGGAATTACCAACACAGAGGCAGGAAACTAAACATACACAGAGGAGAAAAAAGGGTCTTTAAAAAAGTATGAGGTATATCTGTGGTGATGACTATGATCAGTGCCATCAGCTCTATTCTTGAAGCCGGAGCTGCTTATGTGAGCATCAAAGCAGTGCAACTCACCCAATAAAAACTATTTGAACCCTTCACCCACATAGATACAATCCCTGCATTTAAATAAGGCTCTGCGACATTTAATAGTGACAGCACAGGACAAAACAAACCTCAACACAGTTCAACTGCTGACAGTTTTACCAGGAATTCTTCACCAAAACACAGGGATAAGCTCTTTCACTTGTCATCTACAACACAATTAAAATTATTTCCTGCATAGATTCCACTTATCCATAATTTGCCACACCTAAAATAAGTTCCTCTCGCATTACAAAGTGAATTAAAAGGATTAAAAGCTTATTTGGAGTGAAGTCACGCAATGATCTGTCTCAATAAGTGATTTTGCTTAGTCCAAGTGTCCCCTAGTGTATTACCAAGATACAGGTATCTGCACATTTTCAGCATTTCTCTCTTCATGAACAGGCGTGAACAGTTCTTTTCTGAACTGAAATGTAGCCACACTGTACGCTCCAACTAAGACTAAGTGCAAAAAATGGGCCGTTTGCTGGACTGTAAATCTGTGCCTGCATTTCACAGAGTCTTGCTCACATTAAGATTTTGGCAACGGGGCGTACATCAGTCCGATCCACCTGAAATGGTAATGCAGATTGCTGGTGCGAACACAGCACGCTCATGTAGCCATCCCACACTCTCTTGTTTTGTCTTTCTGATGTAAATCTAATGAAACTGACTCTCATGCTTGAACGGGCTTCAGCTCGACGTGCAGGTTTCTGGTCCAGGCTGAAAAGACTGCACATGCTGGGCGGAAAAAGGAGACATTGTGAATCTATTAAGAGGAGGCGGTTAATGAGCTCTCTTTGCAGGACATGGGGACATGTTTTGCATATATGTCAAATCTGATGATACCCTGCTACATTTTATTTCTGGAGTTATTTAGGGTGCCAAAAATAATCTGTCAGCATCCAGATTATGTGCTACACCTGGGCGTGTTGGTGCCAGAATGCTCTAATGGTCGAGGAAACATCCAAATGTTTTCAGAATCTAGTTGGCAACCAAGTCCACATGTTTTTTCCTAGTGTTGAGACTCTCAGGAGAGTGAGTGCTGCACAACCTGCTCGGCTGAATCTTACAATTGTTAAATAACAAAAGTCAGTTATATTCAGGTTACACTGCAAGCACTGCAGTGTTGGAAAGGTTATCGTACTTCCTGTATAATAGACTCCTTACATTTCAAATTCAAATAGGAATTTTTGAATATTCAAATAAAGCTGTGTTCAGCCTCTCTGAGAACTTTAAAAGAGTCTGTATTAAGGAAAAGGCTTTATCTGCGCAGATTACACTGTTACACAATGAGAACTAATCGCACATGTTGAGTTACAGAAGACAAAGCTCCTGCTGCTTACTGAGATAAGGTAATCCTTCACAACAAAAGTAGGTGAACAGTGTGACTTCACGTTGACAAACACATGCTCACACACTATGCATACAAAAAATTCTCCCTTGTAATAGTTTTCTATATGATGAGGGGGGCAATGGAAAGAACAGAAAGTTTAGTGTGATTGGCTTTATGTCATTACTGTTCGGGGTCCCACAGACCCCTCTTCTGTATGTGCAAAAATAGTAATAATAATAGTAATTTTCCCCCTTTAAATACCTTTTTCTTTTCTTCGGACCTTATTAAAACCCAAAGTCTTCTACCCAAGTTCTTTCACAGGCAAAGTAATGTACAGTATGTTATCATTCATTGTAACAAGACGAATGCTTTGGAGAGAGATGATGTCATAAAACTCCAATAACAGACATATGAATAGACTTATTTGGGATTTGGGAGGAACCATACGATGTAAAAGTACATGATGCAGCCATATGTAAATCCACTGAATAAAAAAAAAAAGAAAGCTGCTGTTTCTGATACTCCAAACAGAAGTAATGCAGCCGACTTTTGAAACATGTCATCTGTTCAAAATCATGTTTAAAAGCAATTCTCATAAACGCAGTTAATGTCATGACGTATTAAGCTGATGCAATAATGTTGAGATGTTAAGCTGTTAAAGGAGATGGGGGGTTAAATAAGACTATATTCCAATGTGCTACGTAGATCTGTGTCTTTACCCAAAATAACTCAACCCGCCAGGTTTGATGTGAATTTCTTTATACTTATAAAAGCAGAGTTCTCATACTGGACATGCAAAAAAATATCAGCAAATCCTGATGGTAAATCAAGTAATAGACAGGCGAGTGACAGAGACAGGAGGCAGCACCACAGGAGACACTTTCATGTTCCTGATTAAGGCACCTCTATCCCAGAGAAGAGACAGGTGACGACAGCTCAGATATAAGCTCACCAGGGAAATCAGCTACCTCCCCACACTAGTCTCTATATCCCTGTTTTGCTACCTTACGCCCTCCTATTTGAGCGTGTGTGTGTGTGTGTGTGTGTCTGAGTGTGTGCACACGTCTTTCAGCCGCAACATCAACTAGAAAAAGGAAGCCCAAACTTATTAAGTGCTGAAAATGAGGATTTTGCAGTGAATGGAGATCCCATGGCGCATGTCCACAAAGACTTGATGGCAAATAGCCTCGCTTCAGAAGCGAGTCAGCGGTGAGGAGGGCAGACAGAACCACTTTGACTAGATCAATAATACTTGAGGAAAGGCTAGATTCTTATAGCGAACGGTGCTTGCCTAAGGAGCGAGAAATCAAAGAAAACCTAACCTTCCATGACATTCTGCTTCTCGTCCTTGTCTTCTCTTTAATAATTTAACAAGTGCTGAATTTTGATTAGCCATATCAAGTAACTGAAATTAGAAGAGATCAGTGATTTGATAAACTCAATCTGTCATTACTTGTTGTCAAGAAAAGTAAAAAAGGGACTGCTGTTTTTCATATGGAAAGGTGCGGGAAGGTTTCGGAAAAATTGCTCAGTCTACCACCAGCGTCCCCAAAGCATCCTTGTAGCTATTTGGTGATATATGAGCTCTATAGGCGGCTGTTTTGTCAACTCTATCACTCTTTACACACCCTTAGCTCACACTTTACTAACTATGACAAGCATATGACTGTATTTGAATTCTGTTATAGTATCACTTCATGCTGAGCAAGTGTTCCAGACCAGCTAGCTGAAGAGGGATTTTTTTTAAACACACAGCTACATCCTCACTATCTCCGTCTGTCTCTGTCTCTCTAGAGAGAGAGAGAGAGAGAGAGAGAGAGAGAAGGGGTGTAATCATGTCACTGATGGATAACTGACAGCACACTTGCACAACATCCCTTTCACACGGCTTCTCTTTTTGTTGCAGGATGAACCATGGAGGCACCGTTCCAAGCGTCAACATTGTGGGCTCTATAATTTTGCTTTTTCCTGCCTACTGTAATTGCCTGTCAGTGTCTTTATACCATAAAACTAAAGGCATCAGCTTGTATTTTTTTACTGGACTGTCGAGAACTGGTCGGCAAAAATGTCCACAGCTGAGTGACTCATTTTTGAAACGTGTAATGAGGAAGCACACACAACAAATAGTCCTGTATGTTCTGTTCTATATGTTGCAGAAAGAGAGTGTTCGCAGTATTTTTCCAAAACATTACGCCTCTCTCGCTTTTATCGGTAGGCTACAAACTTCTCATGGCTCTTTTGATGACAATGTTGGTCAGTCAGAAAATAGGTTGGTCCATCACTTTGGTCCAGACTGAAATATCTCAACAACTGTTGGATTGATTGCCTTAAAAGTTTGTACATACATTCATGTTCCCCAGTCAATAAATCCTACAGACTTTGGCAAACCCCTGACATTTCCCCTAGCGCCTCCATGAGGTTGAAATAAGTCTTGACAGCTATTGGATGGATTGCCATGAAATTTGGTATAGACATTCATGTTCCCCTCAGGATGAACTGTAATCACTTTGGTGATCTCTTAACCTATCTTCTAGCACCATCATCTGCTGATTATTTTCTTGATTAATCAATTAACCATTTTGCCCATGAAAACAGCAAAAAATGGCCATTATATTTTTCCAGTGCTCAAGATGACGTCCTCTGTCTCCCTGTTTTATGCAACCAACAGTCAGACAGACATTCAGTTTACCTTCATATAGGACAAAGAAAAGCAGCCAATCATCACATTTGAGAAGCTCCAACCAGAGAATATTTGGTATTTTTGCTTGATAAATAAGTGCAATGATTTATCAATTATCAAAAAAGGTTTTTGAATAATATATAAATTGTTTCAGCTCTTGTTGTCAAGCTGCCTAAATTCATCTATTTTGCAGATATAAGCAGCAGGCACGAGTTTGTTCAAGTACTTCGGGGTTGACAAAAGCCACATTATGTGAAATGAACTGCAGTGACGTGTAGATTTTTCAAGCCTCATTTTAAGCCACACCATCTGTTTCAGGGCACAGAAAGCGACCCAACACCCTGAAGATGTTGCCCTGTACCTCCTTGACCTTCAGAAGGGTGTAAAGGTCTTTTAAAGAGAACCAGTCTGAAAAGAAGGTCCATTTATGGACAGGCCAACAAAGGTTTCATTTTCTGACAATGTTCCCCACAGGCTCTATCTGCAGTCCAGTTGAACAAGGCCTGCCTAGTGGGTTTTTTTGTTTTTAATAAGTGATACACTCTCGACGGAGTCTTATCTACAAGTTCCATAAGAAACATTGTCCAAAGTCTAACAGATTTATTAGTTTCATGACGGAAAAGAGTGTGTGATATTTTCTGACATTAATATAACGCTGACTTGATGCACAGCCATGCAATAATATATATAATATCAGAATGGGAAATTAGTCTCAAGAACAGCAGACCAATTTATTTTCCCACTTGTGAAATATTATGTTGTCTTCGCAACATATAAACAAGATATCTCTTTCAAGGCTTGCGTCCTCAAACTTTGAATTCATTCATCCAGTTTTAATACTTTGATAACTGAAAACCAGCAAATGTTTGACATTTTATAGACATTCATACAGACAATTATCCAGGCAGTGATGAAATTAATCGTTAATCTACTAATTGTTTAGCAGTTTCAATAATAACACTCTACAGGGCAAATCCACATATTCTTAAACACAGAATCCAAAGATTTAACTCAATAATAATGAATAAAAATGTGAAAATCTCTCTGCAGATGCATCGTCCTTGACACACACAATTTTTGACTAGGGTTGCAACTAACGTTTACCTTTCAGTATTGATTCATCAGTAGGCTATTTTCTCTATTAATCAATTCATTGTTAAATTAAGAAATGTCAAAAAATTGTGAAATAATGACATCAAAATTCTGTCTGACCAAAAGCCAAAACCTAAATATATTCAGTTTCCAATCATATAGAACAGAGAAAAGCAGCAAATCCTCACATTGTAAAAGCTGGAACCAAATAAGTTTTTACTTGAAAATTACGTTAACGATAAAATAAAAATTGCACATTTTCTGTTGATCCACTAATCAATTAATCCACTAATCGCTTCCACTCTAAAATTGACTTGTTCTTCTGGTCAAAAACAGGACAACCTTGAGAGCCAGAGTAAAATAAAATAAACATTTTCACAGCCTGCACTGAGCAGATCCATGTTTGTCACCTCGGGGCAAAGCAAGCCTGCGTTCTGCTAAGGAGGATGGACAGCAAATGGAGAATTATGTAGCGTATACAACACACAGTATTATTAGTCTGAGCCTATTAAGCATAATGGCACCCCTTCGTCACCCCAGCAGCAGGGACACATTTTTAGACCACTGTGTAACCAAACCAACACTCGTGTCCATGCTTGGCAAACAAAATGCCCAATCACAGAACTCTGTTAATACTATTATTCAGGAAAATACAGCAAAAGCTCTAATGTGCATGTAAGAGGTTTTACAAAATATAAAAATGCAAAGGCACAGAGGAGTAAAGCTCATGAAAAAAGCACTCGTCAGAGCTCTGCATGCATTTTTATACTTCAATGTACCCGAGAAATGAATAGCCTCACCTGCTTTACACCCCCCTCTTGCTACATATAATGCAGTTTCCAGTGTGAATTTTCTGGACAGACATATAGGTATCTCTCTCCCCCTCAGGCAAAGAAAACAATGTTCATTTGCCGCATCATGTGTGGTCAACAGACACCTACAGACGACAGCAGGCGGGAACAGGGCTAATGCATTGCCTGCAGTCCCACCTGTCAGGTTACCATTGTTGCCTTGTGACTGAAAATGCTGGCTCCATTTTCTCCGGTTTCAGACTCGTCCTGAGGAGGGCTCAGTACCTGTGCAGACCTGCCTCTGAGGGATCAGGTTGCTGCTTCCGCCTCTCATCGGGGATTGAGACGAGAGGACAAAGAAAGAGAGGAGGGCTCAAGGAAAATATTTATTTTGCCTTCAGGTGTTTCAAGCCACTTGTGTAATTAATGGCTGGTGCCCTAAAGAAACGTTGTTAAAGAAAAAGCTTTCATAAATCTGTCATGTTCAATGCAGGTTTTAAAGGCCACCCAAAACTTGTTTTTTCTGCTTCTTACTATGGCCGATGGGGTCTGAAAACAATCTTTTCTGACCAAGTTAGATCACATGAGATATTTCTTAATTTGAGGTTTTTTTCTATGGCCCTTTCACTGATTTGAAGTGAGTGGGGATTTAGCCTTCTTTATTTCCCTTCTTCTTCCCTACCTAGTTCATTTAAGAGTGAGACTTTCAGGGTTCACAGTACGTGTGTTATATCATATGGTGTTTGCTTCTGTTTCTGTGATTTCCTACAATTCCCACAATACCTGTGGACAATCTCCAGAGAACAATTCAAACGCTTCGCATCAGCTGTGTTTTATTCGTGTAGGTGAAGAGACTAATAGTGTATGTGCTGGAATAATAAGTCCAAAGGAAGAAGCGAGTCCTGCTCCGCAGCTCAAAACACAGAATGTCTTGTGACTGCATTGCATTCTGGTCCATTAAGGACACTTTCAATGAGGCTACAGTGGAAATATCTCAACATGGTGTCACGATGTCTGCGTTTGACTCGTTATTCAAGGTAATAAGAAAAACACAGTGCCAAACAGCAAAATAGACCTCAGGCTGCCGAGGTAGATTGCCTAAACTTTGTTCTCTCTTCCACCACAGTTATCCTCTCATACGTCCAACAATACGCCGAATATATGCGCCATCTGAATTTCTGCACCATCATTAATTGACATTAATTAACATTCAAGCTTTGAAGCTGGATAAGAGACATAAGGATTTACAGAATACAGAAAAAAAATTGAAGAACCTCTTGCATTTTTCCCTTTGATTAGCAAGTGAGTTTAATATGAGATTTTAAAAGGGAACCATTGTCAAGTGATTTTAAATAAATAAATGATGTTCAAGTTCCTTTAAATTACTGTCTCAGTCTAAAGATGCTGACAGCGCAATCAAAGCGGACAATCCAGCTTTGATTTAGCTTAAATTGTCCTGCTAAGCTTACAGAAAACTAATGTCTGGGAGGAAAAGGTTTTGTTGGTATTGGAATTAATGGAAGCACAAATAAATGTTCCCAAAAGGCTGAAGAACATATGTATATAGAATTTGGAAGGAAAACACACACATTTTTATATAGAATATCTGTGAAAAAGTATCTAATGTTCTCTATATATCTAATATATGCCTCAACACATTGTTGGCAGTCATTTTGTTACATTTTTCTCGGGTGAGACAGATGAGAAAGATAAAAGCATATTACAAGAAGGGTGATTATCACTCTAAATGACTTGCCATAAGGTTTCCTAGGAATTGATCTTGTGGCACAATCATTAGTCTTTGAAATGCTCTCCTCTATGCACTCGGCCACACGAGCGTCCGTAAAACCCTCTTAAAAAAATGTCATAAATTGCGTCAGCAGATGAGCTGCACGGGTGAAGGGACTGCTCTTAAGACAGCAGCCTGTCGGAGTGATCGGGTGGTAAGTGCACTCAGAAATCAAGTCCATTATATCGTGAATTATGTATTTGAAGGGCGCAGGACACAGGACCCGAGGGGAGGACTGGTTGTGAGATGCCTGTGGGTAGACTTGGGGCAGATCATAGGAGAGTTCACAGTCCTGACTCTAAACATCCACCAAGAACTCCCATTAACGACGTGCCATTAAAGGCAGCATTAGGCCATTAACAAAGCACATCCACACCGCTTCCTACTTACCCATTGACCCTTCCTAATGCAACTCAGAGCCTAACAGTTTGGCAATGACTTCATTCTTCTGCTTCCGGAAGAGCTGACATTACCTCACCCAGGGCTCTGGGTTATGAATGAACGAGACAGATTTTAAAATTCCCTGTCAGTAGCAGAGACTATTGGAAGGTAATGGATGTCCATGCCTCCACTGTGTCACGATGAAACTGTTTCTCAGGTAAGAATTAAAAAAAACTCCATCACTATGTTAAAGCTCCCTCCCTCTGCTCCCTCCATTGAAAGTAATTTCCTAAAAATAGACATGAAGTGCGGGCAAATCACTAGTTTACGGGGAAAATGGGATTATCAAAAGAATTCTAGCTATTAAAAAAGGAAAAACTGGGCATTGCCGACTTGAATCCCTCTGCTGCACAGATAAAGCTCATTTTAATTAGGGTTGGGAGGTCCAAATGATCATACAACACCTTTCTGAGTTCACTTGCTCTTAAGGTCATCTGTAGGCTTGAAGGTCAATCACAGGTTTGAAACCCTTTCAACATTTGAAATAAAAAAAAACAAGTGACCTTCAATCTTAACAGAGTTTATAGTCAAATACATAAACTAGAAGACAGTTAACCAGTTAACTCTAAGCCCTTGCCTATAGAAGTGAACTGCCATTCAATACTCCTTTTCACTTTGATACCTAAAAGCACCAAATAGGACGCCTATTACATTTGCTTATGAGTTTATTTCAAATGTTCCTTCTGCGTAGACGGTAACAAGGCTGGGGCCCTATTAGCTCTCAATTCAGACGTGTGATTAGAAACCACTCATTCATTCTTAATTATTTCTGAGTAATTTGATTTGATAACTTTCTCATATGCCAGGGAACCTTCAAAACTTTATTATACTGGATCCCACAAGCGTCATTGAATTTGTCCTGCTCGGCCATGCCTAATGAAGAGCTTGCATCCACATGCAACGACTCTGCTTCTAATTACAGAGGCTTTGAATTTAAGTTACTTAATCTTGCAGTTATTGAAACACTTCTAAGAGCCTTTTTTGGGGGGCTAAAGTTGAGCTAAATCTTATATCCAAAAGATTTTTTATCTCTGGCAGGTCTTGGCCAGCGTTCAACCATGTTTCAGCCACACAGAATAACACACGTGATCAGATTTACACTGTGGGTGTGAGCATGAAAGGCAACGCATATCCTGAAAACACCTCCTGCGGCTCTGATTTATGTTCGTAGTGTGTATTCTGGGGAATTCAGCGTATCCAACTAGACTCACAACATTTCAGTTGCGTGCATCAGAGGTTAGGAGAACTTCGATAACAGGTATCTGATCACATGGTTCCCCGGTGTTTTCACTGGGTTTGAGATTATGAGGCGCAGATAAATAAAGACTTTCTCTTTGAAAGCTCTTTTTTTAGCATATGTAATTAAAATCACAGACTCCTTTCTTCCAGCAGTCACAAGGTAGTATAATCTACCCAATTAAGGCTTAAAAATGCAGTCACACTGATAATATAATAAATGTTTACAGCCTAATAAAATAAATGTAAGGGTTAAAGAGGTGCAGCAGATGGTGATACACTCCAGATGGAGCTTCTAACAGAGTAATGCTTCTCACTAATGAATATAGTGCCCTTTGACTCACTGAGGAGTTGGAACAGAGATCCATAAATGTAAGTGTAAGAAATGAATCCTCAAGTACTTATAACACTTTCGTCTTCCTCCCCCCACTGCTTAGCCAGATGTGTTAATAGGCCGCTTTAAAATATTCCTGACACATTCAAAACAACCTTCTTGACATCAAAGTGCTCGTCGTTTCACCAGGTCTCTTCAAGAGGTATCACATCAGACAGGAGGTATCAGTTTTTTTTTTTATTTTGCACACAGGCCATAAACCTGCCAGCCTTCCTTGCCTGAAGGAACCGAGCCAACTAGAGCAGGACTGGTGGGGTAAGTGTCTGCTCTCTGGATTATAGACTGAACATCATTTGTAATCAATTTCATGATTAGCCTAAAGGGTCCTGGTACTGGAATCGTCACTAATCATTAATCAAATCGACAGAAAATAAATCGTCATTTTGATAATCGATTACTAATGTCATTTATCAAGCAAACACAATGCTGCTTCCAACTTCTAAAGTGTAAGGATTTGCTGCTTTTCTCTGTAAATTGAAAGTCTTTGGGCTGTTTGTCAGACAAAACAAGCAATTTAAAGATGTCACCTTCAGCTCTGGATTTTTCACTGTTTTCTGACATTTTATAAACTAAAAGATGAATTGGTTAATTGAAAAAAGGATAATCAGATTATTTTGTAATGAAATGCAGGCCCATTACAAACCCTCATGCACAACATTAAATGATTTTCATATCTGATTAATCAAATAATGATTCTTAATTAGATTTTTTTATTTGCTTGTTTGGGGAATTGTTTGGTCTGTGAAATGTCAGAAAATAGTGAAATGGCCATCACAATTTCTCAAAGCCCAAGGTGAAGTGTTCAAACGTCTTGTTTTGTCTCACTAACAGTCCCAAAGATATTGATTTTGCTGTGATATAAAAGAGAGAAAAGCAGCAAATCCTCATTTGAGAAGCTTGAACGAGTGACTGGTGAAATTATTTATCGATTATCAAAGCTGATAGTGATTCATTTTTTTGTCGATGGATAAATCGGTAAATTGTTTCAGCTCTTAATCAATTAATTGAGGCGTTTATCAAGTCGAAACGACAGAGCAGTCTGTTTCATAACATTGTAAATTAAACATCTTTGGGTGTTTTGGACTGTTGGATAAAATAAGCAATTTGCACCAGCCACTTTGGTAACACATGATGGGCATTTCCTCTTTATTTTCTGACAGAGATGACAGCTGAATCAGTAATGAAAATAATTGTTTGTTGCAGCTCTTCCAAAGACCCACGACAAACCCTCATGCTCAACATATTACACATGTGAACACACAGAGATCTACAGGAGGGTCAAGATGGGAAACGGCCACTGCACCATCGGACTAAAAGCATCCTCCTACTGGAGGCAAATTCGGTGAATTGGATTATATTTTTAATTTTGAAATATTAGCCCAGCTTGCAGCTGCAGATTCCACTATTTACCCAAGTGCAATCAGCTTTTTGTTCGAGTACCTGCCTGTCTGTCTGCACCACAAGTGCTCCCTTTCCTGTAAAAGTGTCCCAGCCCTGTCCCTGCCCCCACGCCTCCCTCTATGGGAAATCCTTTGAACATCTGTGGCCCATTGGTCCTGGGGGAGCAGTTGTGTTTACCATTATACTGTCTGTATGACCATATAACAGTTGCAGGAGGTGCCTGAGGATACCAATCAAACCTGCTGCCACAACACACCCATGTTGAAGGCAAATTGAGCCTTTTCTACACAGCAGAGCTGCCAACAAACCCACGCACAGCCCTGACCACAGCAGAGGAGAAAGAGGGAGATAAATCAGCCCAGGGCCCATCGCTTTTCTTCGTGGGCAAAAAAGAATGCATCCACTTATCGACCTTAAAGTGCTTCATTAGACGCTGCATGAGGCCTGGACAAAATATTTCCCCAACGCAAAATGGATGATTAATAGAAATATGTGCAATAGTCTTATTACTGTCTGAATGCAATGCACCGCACCTACTTTGCCGTATCAATAATGTATGCCTTATTGCGCTGTAAACAACAGAAAGTATTAACAGGTAGATATTTTCATTTGTTCAGCAGATGGCTTGTGTAGCTTTCATCTCTGGTAATTGCCATGGCGAGGCTGATACTTTCACATTAGTTGAGCAAAGAGTCATGTATGCTGTTGCACTCATAATGACAGACCTGACCTTCTAACCCTTCACTGTGAAACAGTGCAGGCAATGCTCCCCATTCCAATAAGCCAAACAGCCTGGTTGGTATTAAGAGGGCATGACGGTTTCAAATTGGGTCCTGCTTCAGCTTCTGGCTCTGGGGGGGTCCTAAAGCCTCTGCTGGCTAAACAGAGCAGAGAGCTGTGAGAGGAATACATGGAATGCAGATAATACATACAAAGGATTATGTACCTGCTTGCACATCAAATCTGTGTGGTTTCACATTTAATACCCCCGGACCAACGTCTGCTTTGATGGAGGACTGTGAAAGGTTGGAGATTAACATGTGCTGTCACACCGCTGAGTCTCCCTACGACTTCAGGACTTTCTAGCGGAATAACCGCTAACATGATTAGGCTGAAAGGTTTTACTAGTGTGAACTCCGATGGCGCCAAGCTGGTTTTTGCGTATGATGAATTTGTGTATTCTATAAAGGGGCAAGTTGTTGCTTATGTGAAATAAATTCACCTATGCACAAAAGACAATTTATCTTTTGTCGAAGCAAGGTCACAAAGAGTGTTAGTCCTCCTTTTTTCAAAGACACATACAAGATAAAACTGTCACAACAAACCCAATCCTGCTCTTTTGTTTGTGTCTTTTGTTTCTGCAAGATGAGATAGCCACTCCCAGTTCATGTAATTCAGCATATGTCACCGTCGTCTTGGGTACAAGGACCCTTTAAAGCATAATAATTTCATTAGTAGTGGCTATTACATTTTCTTATTCCATCAAGACATGAGGAGAAGCCATACATCAAGGTAAGTGCTTTTAACCATCCACCCTGGCGTTGCACATCTTTACCGCTCCCCATTCTGCTTCTTGTCCTGTGTGGTAGAACAGGCCTGCAGATCTAACTGATAGTGAGCAGCAGAGAAAAACCCCCAAAACCAGTCAATAAGCAAAATGTGCCAACACCTCGTCTACCACTGAAAGATGTCTACAAGATATAAAAGTATATACAATGTGGTCTAAAGAGCCCAGGGTAAAAATCTCCTGGGGAACGTTCTGCACAGACTACCTCCCTTCAAGCAAACGCAGTCAACACGCTGTTCAGAAAGTCCTCTGGAGCTGCTTCTACTGCTGGGTCCGACAAAAAAACAGGAGCTTGGGGCGCAGGCTCCCCTGAAAGCCCAGAAAAGGTTATAAATTGTAACAGAACAACCCCCCCGTGATAATCAGGAGTACCTCTGCTGTGATTTAAAAAAAGAATAAATCTCAGTGGTAGAACTACGCATGTATTTGGAAATTTATTTTTAGCCACGCTAGCGGCATGGCTCTACAGATGGCAATGTTGTTCTGTCTTTTGGTCCGCCGCTTTGTTCTAAACTGAAATATCTCAACTACTACAGGATGGATTGCCATGAAATTTTGTACAGACATTCATTCATTCAAGATAATGAAGCCCAGTGACCTTGGTGATCCCCTGACATTTCCTCTAGCGTCACCATAAGGTCAAAATTGAAATTTGTCCAATACTAAGTAGTTTTATATCTCGCCAACTATTGGATGGATTGCTGTGAAATTTGGTACAGACTGCAGCTGCTACAAAAGATGCCCAACATTTAACAGCTCCGGCTTCTCCAATGTACAGATTTGCTGCTTTTCACTGTCTTACATGGCTGTAAATTGAATATCTTTGGCTTCTGGACTGTTGGTCGAACAAGAAAAGCTATTTGAAGACATCAGCATGAGTTCTGGGAAATTATGATATTATGATATTTATTTTCTCATGCCTTATAGACAAATCAACTAATCAATAAATCAAGGACATGAAAAAATGAAAATAATCATTAGTTGCAGTCCTAGTACAGACATTCATGATCCCCTCAGAATGAATTGGTTTTACATTACATTTTACACAAACATTATAGCTGCTGAAGATCAGCATGTTAGCATTGTCATTGTGAGCATGTTGGCGTGATGATGTTAGCATTTAGCTCAAAGCACTGCCGTGTCTAAGTACAGCCTGACAGAGTCACTAGCATGGTTGCAGAATAATAGTATTTTATAGTCCTCACCAAAATGGGGAAAAAATGTCACTAAAACAGTGGGAAACAAATATTTACAATTTAGATCTAAGAAACTAACTTCTCCCGGCTCCCCTTGTCTTCAGTTGTTATTAATATAAAGAACATGCATATTTGCAGATGTAATGATCTGAGGTATGAAAAGGCAGTGAATACAAGACATTACGGAGGACAATAAGAAATATATCCATTCAAGCATGATAGCTGAAGAAATGCCACCCTGAGCAGAAAGTTGTCCAATTATTAGAAACCCACTGGGGGATAATATTGTCTGAACAAATATTCTCGTAATGGCAAACTGAGGCTGTGATGTTGTCTTGGTTTGGTGCATCCGTTTGCGTTGGCTCTGTTTAGAGATGAGCGTGTTGTGGCAAGCCCTCAACAATAAGACAGGTAATCCTGGGATTTCCTCAGAAAGGAGCACAAAATCCAGGCCGCTTTACCCTCAACGTCCCTAACTCACTTAAAAAAAATTCCTGTTCATTTTTCACTGTCAAACTTTTTTGCTGTGACCCTGCGCCCCCAAATAAAATCACTATCATTATACGAGGAAATGATGTGTCATCGACTTTGTATCTACTACTTGTATGGAGGGAAAATTAATGGTGGCATAATGGGTTATGGCATCTTCATTACTCAAAATTAAACACTGCAAAGTTCATTTAACAATGTCCTCACTCTATAGACTAGGCACGGTAATAAAGCAACTTTTATTTGACAAGGACCCTGGGTAGACAGGTTGCTTGTGAGTTTACTGTTAAACGTTCCTGCTTTTTTCTGTTGCGACCACCCTGCAGCCAGAGTAAAATCAGAGTCATACATGTTGATTTTTTTTGTGCTAAGAGGACGAGTCAGTACAGAAGTCAGTATTTAAATTGCACAAGTGGGAAGTGTAATGCTTTGAAATTCTCCCCAGGAACACAAGGCTACTTGACCTCTTAAGACGTCCCATTAGAAAATTAAGTATTGCATCCAATTACCAGACAAGCATCTCTTCACCTTCCTCGTAAGGTCTGGCGGTGGAACAGCTGAATATTTAACAGCAAAGCAGAGCGTCTTATCATAAAACATCTAACACATTCACAAGTCATGCATCAGCCAAAGCATCGCTAGTGTGGTAATTGCCATGCAAAAAGCCACCACTTGACTTCTTTGAACAAAAACTGACGTTGAGTCTGAGGCGACGCATTTTGCTCACAACAAGATAGTTTTAATCACATAATGTGTTGTGAGAATTATTTGTTCTCTCTTAATCATGGTTTTTCCAAGAAGTTGTATAGAAGAAACATGCCCTGAGTCTGTAATGTGAATGGGAAAATGTCTTGCTTTCAAAAGGGAATAGGGGATTCATGATTTATGTACAGTTTATAGCAAGGAACCCTTGCAAACAGGGTCAAATAATAACCAAAGATTTAGTAATTTAATCATATGATTATCAGTAGATAGTTACAACAACGTCCAAAGAATATTCTACTTGGTTTTCAACCTGTCTGACATATCTCCTTATCCCATATCATCACAAGTTTTATGATTGGGCCTTTATATTCTTTTTTAATTGTCAATGTTGCATTTGCATTTGGACTACCACTTGGAGTGGCAGAAGATGGACGCTCAACCATGTATCCATTACTTTTAGCTAATTATTTCAACTATGTACTTTTAGCTAACTAGCTCTACTGCTATCAGCTAACTATTTCAACAGTTTACTTCTAATATTTCAACTGTTTTTGCACTAGTTTTGGCAAATTATTTCAACTGCTTTCCAATTACTTTTGGCTGTTCACTTATTTTAGGTACATATTTCAAATGATTATCCTCTCTTAGCTAACTATATAAACCATTTATCTATTACTTTTACTGCTTCAACACGTGATGTTATGGTGTTGAAACTGACTCAGGTTGGTGGGAGGCGTGGACCGTGCAGTCAGCCTATTGTAGCTGGTAGCTTGCTGATTATTGGCACAACAAATTTACTAAAAATTAGCATCACACCAGTTTGTGATCCTATTAATTGACGTACTGCGTAGCAACTTCAGAAGGAACCCCAGTTGGGAATCAAATATATAGAGCAGCTTGAAATCCAGTAAATGAGAGAAACACCCTCAAAACCTACCGTGATTTGAAGTTTCAAGAGAGGCATCCAGCATATGAGAGCAGGTTTGGGCTTTCTGTTCCCCCATGGGCATGTTTTAGACCTCTATAAATGTTCAAGGGTGGTCCCAGGTGTTTTGATACATTGATGACCCAGAGAGACGGGCCAACCATTTAATCTTCTATCTTGTTTCGTACTTAGGCACTTTAACAGAAAGACAAGCTTTTAATTCCAATCAGAGATATACTCTTTCTATCCCCTGGGAAGAGATTCTCTCCCTCAATGAGAACTCCTGTCTCCTGCAAGTTCAACCGAAGCAGCGTGTAATCAGAGATAGCTTCGGGCACCACAGACTGCTGCTGCTGTCTATGAAGGAAGGATGGTGGACATCGGCACAACACAAAGAAACAGCTTCTAAAATGGCAAGAATGTGAAAACCGAGGTCAAATGCAGACACAAGAGCGTTTTGTTGAGTCCCAAAGGAAAGACGTAACAGGGAGCAGCACGATGTTTCATGAATGAAAAACTGCCAAACAGGGTCTGGATGAATAGAGCAACTTCTCAGTACTGCAAACGAGCTTTGGACCCAACAGAGGATGATTCAGAAATGAACAGGAAGATAAAACTCCATGTAATTTTATAACTTGGCCCGAGGCTTGAAATTAATGTTTCACCTTTTGGACAAAAGCTGTGTCAACCCGACTGACTTCCCTGAACCTCAGACAAAGTCAAAATAAAGGTTTGATACAATAGCAACCTCCTGTCTTTCCACTTGACTCTCATAAATAGGCAGAAATAATGAACTTATGGGAGTGCAGGCATAAATATCAGAGGTGCACCGCTGACCCCCTTTTATGGGTCAGTAGGAGGCCCCGCTGCTGACACTCTGCTGTCAGCGGTGGGAACAGTGTTACTGCTTTGTCTTCGCTAAATCTATAAGATACATTTTAATGAGAAAAAGAAGTTCATTAAATGTAATTCACAGAAACAAAAGGCAGCCACCCTCTGGCTTTCCATACATATGTGGCCCCTTTATGGTATTCCTTAAATATTCTCTGAGGTTGGATGATTACCATCACAGTTAATGGAGGCCTCTCAAAGAATTCATTAAAATAGAGCAATGACTCTAATGGAGAATTTGAACAAAGATCCAGGCCCTGTTAAAGATGGGTGTGGCCACAGGCTTTTCATATGGAGGAGCATGCCTCCCCCCCCCCAGTCAGGTTGCACATGTGAAGTGCAGGGACAGGCAGCAGCTACTCTGTGCCCTCTCCGAGGGGTGTGTGCTGTTCCATATTAATGACAAAGAGAGGAGCGGGAGCAAGAAGTCGCTATCATACACTCATTTGTTTAAAAAGAGCCAGCCTCACAATACAGTCGGTGGGAGTCCACAGGAATCCAGTGAAAGCTGGGGGCTGCGTCAATGACAAAAGACAGAAACAACCTCACTTTTTGTCCCTGAAACAAGGGCCGCCCAATTTCAGAGTGCTGTTGGTCTTTCACCAAAAACCAAGGATACCTTCATGCATTTCAATGGGGGTATTCCTGCATAAAGAAAGAAGCACTACTGCGTAGCACAGTCATCTCTCTCCTGTTGTTAAGCCTTTCTTTATGGCTGAAACAATAGAACTCTGGTCCCTCCCCTTGGATAACAAATAAAGCATTATTTTGCACAGCAGAGCAAGGAACCTGTGTGCAAAATGAGGTGGCAAAGAGAACACTGAAATGTTGCTGTTGTTGTCGTCTGTTTGGTAAATCATTACAATGCTTTCTCTCACTTTCAAATGATCTCACCTCAGTATAAAACAGGTAACCTGCGAAACAGCATGTATTAGAAAGTCAATATAGTGCTGAATTCAACCTGCCTTTCTTAACCTGACCGGCAAATTACATTAAAAATTGGACGGCCAAAGAGGCAATTTTAGCTGAGATTATTAAAATTGAATATATCTCACATTCTGGCTCTAAAAGTGGGGCAAGCCAATCACCAAAGTGTAATTAAGATTCACTTGCTGCTGTTTTGCTGGTAATCTTGTGTGTAAAACTGTCACAGGCGAACAAAATACCCTTTTCTCATTGAGTCATTGCCTGAGAGTGATTACTTTTGCCACACAAGTCCTTTCATTTTCATAAGGCAAAGCCACTCATACATCTCCCAGCTCGGAGGTTCCAGCAGAGAGTGAATTGCTCTCGCTGACATGTAGGAAACTCAGCATGTTCATGTGGGAGCTCATATTTCCTCACTGCTGTCTCACTACATCTAATCTAAAGGTGAAGTTTGGTTCAGTAATGAGATTTTGGAACAAATCTAAAAATATACACAATATTCAGTGTTGGAGCTTTAGCCATAAAAGCAACTTCCTCTAAAAGTTAGAATCAAGTGAACAATGAGGCTAAAGCTTAGTTACCATTCAGCTCGACATGAGTGATGGGAACAAACTGCTTCTCTTTCAACAACTGCACACACAAACAGGAATCATAAAGAGACACTCGCCCCCTTCACGACCCTAAAAACCAACACTACTCCACCTGTTCAGTGTCCTGCTGGACAGAAAGAAAGAGAAACAAGAGTGTGTTCACTCCTACCCACTGTGTGAGGGATGCAGGGCAGACAAAGACCAAAGAAAATCCGTAATACATGTCTATATTCAACTGTGTTACATCAGAATTACAGTTCCATGCAAATGTGCTCTTATTTGCTCAATCCAAGACCATTTAATTTTGGGTCAACTGAACGTGAGCAGGTCTAAAGTTACCATACCATATGGTCCTGATGCATATGTTATAAGCATCATTTCTCTGGGGACAAGCTGATGCATCAGCCTAATTTCTTGGAAAGTGTAGCAACCAAAGATTTTTCTTCTCTCGCAGAAATAGGGCAGGTTAACGGTCGACTCTTATCTGAGATTTCCCAAATTTAGATTTGCACTTAAACCTGCTCTTTTTTAAGATTATGTAACAGCCACGTTTTAATTTCATCATAACTCCAGGTTATTTTTACTTTTACGTCACCCAAAACTTCATCTGTATTTGCAATTTAAAGTTAAAGTTACCATGTCAGTAGTTAATCAAGCTCGATCCTGACACCCAGGCTATAAAGCGCTGCTGCCAGGGGCGCTGGTAGGAATCCAGCACCCCCTGATGGGAGGTGACACTGGGCTCCCCATCCTAATGTTGCTTTAATTTACAGTATGGCCTCGCCTGTCTGAACGGCCCTCACTTGTCTGGGGGAGCCCATGAAACTGTCCCCCTTTTCTCCCTATCAACAGCACCTCTTCCTTCTGCTACATTCCCACTCATTTCTTATTCTAGTCATGGCCTGAGGAGGATAAAATGTACACAATCAAGCACACAAGAAAAAACTATTTCTCCTTATTGAACATCTGGTACATTCTTATAGCTCACTTGCTTTGTGATTCTTGGGTGAGTAATGGCATCTGTCTCAGTTTCTACGCAATACTAAGGTATTTTTCATCAAAAACACAAGTATACTAACTGCGTGACACCACAACCACATCACACTTTCGCTCCACACACAGGACTGAGAGTCCTACAGAGCTTTTAGAGAGACATTATTAACCACCAAATTTGGGTTAAGAATCCAGCAGGATAATGAGTAGTGTAGATATCCCATTTGGGGCCATTTTAAGCATTCTTATTCTAACAAGTGAGAAGAACTACGGATTAATAGGAGGTTTGTTCTCTTTGTTAGTTTAAGATCTTTTGCATCCCAATTCAATTCTTTAAATTCTGCAGATTCTCCAAGTTCCTCACGTCTTTATTCAATTATTCAGATGGCCAATCTAGATTTCAGAATTTGATTGATGTTGTTCTGTAGCTAGTTTGCGAGCCATGTGCAAAAATTTGATCAACAAATAACTAAACTATTTTAAGAGGGGAAGTATTACAGTGATAGCACAAAGTGAAGTACAGATGCAGCATTTTTATTCAAAGCCATGATTCGGCTGAGTTGCCATACTTCTCATGACTGCATCTGAATTTTGCATGAAGGGATACAATACTTTGCAAGTCACAAAGAAATCTCTTTCCAAAGAAGAAACAACCACAAGCAGTCTTCAAACATCAAGAGGAAACCGCCTGTAAACAAGACGTGATGTGCACAAGCACACAAATACACAGTTGCACTAAATCTTACATGTAACACAGGCACACTTTTTTTCCTCCTGTGAATTAACGCCACGACATTCATGAGACAAGTCTGGACATAACCTGGTTAAAGATGAAAGATAGGATAGAGTGAATCTATCTCAGATGAAATTGGGTGATCCCCGCAAGAGATTAGTCCATTAGCAAAAGGGAGAGCCCCACTCGCTCGACAAGTAACACCAGCTGTGACACCGAGCGCTGCCTGTCTGTTGAAGGGGGGGATGAGGGTGGTGGTGGTGGTGGTGGGGGAAGGGTGGAGACGAGGGATCGGACAAAAAAAACAAAACAGATGCATCTTTCTAGACTATTTGTTCAAAGAGTAATTCAGGGCTCTGTGTTTCTATTCTATCTGGTTGTGGCCATGGCTCTGCCTTTAACGCTTTTTCATCTGTTCAAATATAATAAACACGGGCCTGTTTTTTATTACAAGTATTGATGCAGTTTTTTTTTATTGCAAATCCCAAACTCAATAAACCCCTTCAGTTGGATTTTGCCCATATTGAGCAAACTGACAAAAAAAATCACAAATATTTCTCTTCTGTAATAACTCAAGAGAAACCGTACAGGGTTCACTTTTTGCAAAAACATGGAGGAAAAGACCACTCTGAACATCTGTTGTGTAAGCAAACACACACGTTTTGACCATCACTTCAGGCGGCATGTCTGCTAACCACACAGCAGTGTGGACAACCATAAAGTCTAACCTCATTACCAACTCAGTGCACTCTCCTCCAGTCTCAAGCACACGGCACTGCAGCGGCACAGCAGTGTAAAAAACACCTTAAAAGGGCCATTCGTTTCCTCTCAAATAAACCACCTGAGCTTGACTGATAGGTGCTGCGTGGTGTTAATTTACAACAACAGGCGCCACCGTAGTGTGACGAGGTGGAAGGGAGTACAGTGAGATCAACCTCTCCGCCCCTTTCCTTTCCCAAGGAAGCACTCTGAGCTCCTGTGCAGCTTTGCTTAATGTCCTGGCTGAGTGATGTGAACACATGGCGCTTCTACCTGTTGGCCTGACTGGAGCAGACAACAATGAAACCTGGAGGCAGGCGCAAAACACCAAGCACAAAATTAGAAAGGAGGTGTTCTAAAAAAGCACCCTTGCCCTTATTTCATCTTTTTTTGCAGAGAGCCACCAGAGGCAAAATAATCTATTTTTCTATTTTTCTAAGCATACTTTAAGTAGTCGCTGCATTCACATCATACCAAAGGAACTAAATAAAACTTTACGCATTCAAGCATTCACTTGTACAACCTATTACAGCTGCCCAGATCCAAAATGAGTCCTATCCTACATGTAATTACTAGAGGGAGCCTGTCAGGAGCGCTTTCCCCCACCCAACAGGCAGCCCATAATTACAATAAATCAGACAGGATGTGAACGCAGCATCATTCTGCTCAACAGCCTGCATTAACAGGAGAGAAAACACACACACACACACACACACACAAAAAAGAGGCATCATGATGACATCATGGCATGAGCACATGTGAAGAATGGGTGATGATGACTACCTCACTGCCTGCCTCTCCCATCATGTGGGGGATTAAAAAAAAGGGTGGCACAATGGACAATATTTCATGTCACATAAGCAGTTTATAGAACACAGAAAAGTCACTTTTATAGATATGAGCATACATTTACAATAATAAACCATTTACTGAGGTGAGTGAAGTTAAAATAAGTCCTTATTCATGTTGACTTTTTTCATACATTATAGATATTTAGATGTGGATTCTTTTTCATAATTTAACACAATTGTCATGGAGAAAAGTGAATACTGCATAATATGCGGTTTATAAACTGCCAAAAACATCAGTAATTATGAATTATTTTGCATCATTTGCCATTCTTTTAAAAAAGAGAGGGAAATTTCTGGCATACATTTCTATGCAAACCACATCCGAGACAGCCACATGAGAGGAGCATCCATGACTAAACACTTGGATTACCTACAGAACAGAAACTATACAACAGCCCACTAACTTGGAACTAAAAACCACCCGCGTCCCCGCTCCACCTCTCCCCGGAAATGTGGTCGATAAGCCGGGCTGAAGTTTTGGTGGCACCTGCGTGTGACTGCTGGGACTTTCCCCCTCATACCTGCGGCTCAGGCGCACGGGCGCACCCCGCGTGAGCACCGCCACTGGCCGGTTAATGAGACAATAGCTTACCTTGGCGGAGGAGCGCGGTGATGAGGACGGCACACACGCAGCTGGCGGACAACAAGTGCATCCTCGCGAGTCTCTCAGGTCCTCAGTCGGCTCAGTTTGTTTCAGAGGTTTGTTAAAGCCACTTGGCTGAGTTTCTTGTTCTGGAAGTGGATTAGATTACAACGGTCCTCGCGAGCCCCTGTTGCTGGTGCTGTAAACGCAGTTCAGTTCAGATTTGGCTCTTCTCCCAACGTGGCATGTGCTCGCTAACACGCGCTCACATCAGTTCTGGTAGAACAGGTAATTGCGAGGGGCACACAGACGAGCGCGAGGGCGGGGGATGCTGTCTGCAGCTCCGCCCCTGAACTACCCCCCCCCCCCCCAGCAGCACCTCTTCCCCTCCTCCCACACACAAGCCCCCCTCAACTCACCCCCCTCATGCCCCCCCCCCACTTCTCCACCCCCTTTACTCTCATCTTCAACTCCTCTTTTTTTCTGCCCCCCCTTCTCTTTCTTTCCAACATGCACCCTCACTCAGCATGCACACATACGTAGACACACACACACACACACACACACACACATACAGGGCAAAACCTCCAATCAAGCAGCCCTTCAGACTTGTTTCATGCAGAATACCCGGAGGAGGAATAAATAACGTAGTCCTCAACCTGCATTTAAAACTTCACTGATGTAAAAGTACATATTAGTAAGTATTAGTAGTCAAATGTACTCACGCAGTAATCTGACAATGATTAATGAATTCATTGGTTGGTCTGATAAACGTCAGAAACAGTGAAAACTCCCAAAACAGGAACATTTATTAGACTCTTTGCAATTTTGGGGGGATTTTCATTGATCCAGATCAGCTGATTGACTACAGCCCTCCTCAATTCAATGTCAGTTCAATGTCAAAAATGTTTGTGTCGTCAAGACACGCAAGGTTGTTTTTGAGAGTTCCCGAAAAGTTGACATTTAGATTTTTTATTTATTTGTTTGTTATTTTTAAGTGACAACAGTGACATTTTATGAGCTTATCACAGTGAGAAGTGTGAACCTGCAAAGTAACTTGAAACTAACTGCAGCCATCACATAAATGAAATGTAGTAAAAAGCAGATGTCTGCTGAGATGGAAAGTGCCAGAAGCCCAACATTTGTACTTAACCGCTGTACTTGAGTAAATATACATGTTATTTTCCACCTCTGCTGTCTTCAACATGCACGCTCACACACTTACAGATGCACGCGCGCGCACACACACACACACACACACACACTCACACACACACACAAACTGAGGTGTACTTTCAATCAACCGTCGCCTTCGTCTTGTTCCATACATCATGCCTCACAGGCAGAGGACAAAAGGCTCTTGGTAAAGAAGGCTATAGGGTGTGGGTCCAAGGTTAATGAAGAAAATCCCACATAAATAATTTAGTAATAATTAATAATTAAAATCCTTTCTCATATCTCCTTACTTTTCAATTATTTCTCTCAGCACATTCAAGAGCAGCACCAAAATAATTAATATCCATATAACGACTATGCTAATAATTGGAATTAATGTGAGTGCTTTGGCACTGAGAGAGCTTTTACTGCTCTACACTTGTACTCATTTTTGGCTCTGTGTAATGTCAGTAGTTGTCTATATTTACATGCATGGCGTGTCGTGGTTTCAAGTCAATTTTCCCGTGATGACAAATAGATTTTGAGTATAGATAATGGCTGTTTTCTGCAAAAAAAAAGTACCACGCTCTAAAGCGGGCATAACAGTGACAGTTTCACCGAGTCCATTTCAGAAGTTGGTAAAAATAACATCAGAGCATGTGAAATGTCATTAAAACCACACTTGCTGCAAATAAAATGATTTACCACTGTGCTGTAACTGCGTGATCATGCTTGTCTGATCACAAAATGTGTGTGCATGTGCGTGCAGTGTGTGTGTTGGGCTGGGGGAGAAATCTATCGGGGTGAAGAAGTAAGTATTCCTCACCCTGGGTGTGAAATTCATGTAGGTCTGTGATGGTTTGTGCAAATGGAGTGAGGGCACAGGCTGTGAAAACCTAATGCAATTTGATTAGAAGTTAACCGCAAAGCAATATTTTTCCTGCCTCAGTGCGCAGAGAGAGAAAAAGAACTATTTGCTTTTTTTTCCGTGTGGGTGAAAGTGAATGAGACTGACTGATGACCAAGCCTGGAGCGTGGTGTTCAATTACTAAACAATAACATCTCGGCCGTAATTGGGATTTTAGGTGAGGCCGGTCAAGGACTAAACATTGAAAAACACCAAACAATAAAAGAAGAACAACCTCAAATTCATGTAACCTAAAAAAGAAAAATCTACCTGCTAAAACTTCATGTCATGCTTTTTATTCCCAGTGGAATAAATGCAGCTGTAGCTCAGGTTCATTTCGTATTCACAGGAGAGCATTTTCAGTCAGTCCCCATGACTGGAGAAAGAGATTACACACAGACTAATGAATTACAATATATCATGTCATATTGGAGGAAGTGTATCAGCTCCTGCTGTCTTTCACTTGATGAAAGAATGAGCGCTCCTATTTTGACATCTTGTGAGACATCTGGTGACACTGCTCCTGCTATGAGCATGGAAACAAACAACCTTGTGTTGCTATGGACTCAGGCAATGAAAGTACACATTTTTGACATTCAGGGATGCTGCAGACAGTAAATCTCTTTCTCTCTCTCTCTCTCTCTCTCTTCCTCCCACTGGCTCATGTTGCAGATCTACACTAATTATCATAGGTGTGTTTCGGATGTAAAAATAATTCAATTCAGCTTTGTCAGAATGACTGCAACAACCCCAGAAACCAGACCTGGCGGTGCAGCATGGGCTACAGTCTGAACAGGATGCTGCTCATTTGCAGCCCTGCAGTGGTCAGTTCTCTTTTGCATTTCTTCATTTGCACCCAGTTGAAGCAGCAAATATGGCACAGGTTAATTTGGCTCCTCCCCAGGCTTTGTGAAAATCACATTTCTCCCCTGTCCCGTGGAGGTGTCGGCCCCTTCGCAACTTCTCCTGGGAGGCAGACAAGTGATTAGTCTCCTACAGATTGGGCTTCGGTAAACTGTGTCAAGCAGCGAACACAGTGACCCTGACATTTTCAGCATGGCCAAGGGAGGGGAAGATCCACTTAATGGCCAATCCTGTGCCGTCCAGCAGCCCCACTTTGGATCGATAATTGCTTCATTAGTTAATCTGATTGAGTGTGTGAGCAGCCTGTAGTCGATGCAGAGTTACCTCTCTTTCTGTGAGGAGTCTGTGTTTTATTGATTTCATTGTTCTCTGTAGAGCCCAACTTTTCCCCCCAACTAATCCTCACATTTACACAAAGAAAAGGAGAATGGATCTCTTTGTTTGAGCTCCTCATGCCATCCATACCTCACTTCTATTAAAACCGATCAATAGAAACTGCTCCTTGATAGCAACAGTAAAACAAATGAGAAGACCAAATGGCATGTCTTGTGTTGCCAGGTTGTTACATTCCTTGTTGTTTAAAAAGGGCAACTGTGCCAACAATATTGAGCATGCACACAATTTTGTACATATTTCTAAACCGTGAACTGTTTGATGCTGTGTGTGGGCTACTTTACTAACTGATGTCATTCAGACGACAGTTTATTGTTTATTGTTGTTTATTGTTGTAATATTATTTATTATTGTGCGTGTTATCATGCAGGATTAGTTACATTATCTGATATTTTATGGCCACTCGGGGGCAACGCTGATGTATTATAACCTTCAAAAGTTGATATGGCAAATGTGTTACAAATCCAGTTGTGTTTTTGGCCACCTGATGAATGTAAGTCGAATATTCAATTCATTTTAGCCCTTTTTTTAGTCTCCACCAGCTCCAGAAGGAAATATCTGGCTCTTTAGCTGCTAAATGCTCCACTATGTTCACCAGCTAGTTGTTGATTTGGCCTTTTTGCTGTTTTGTGCTGTTCAGGTAGCATACAGTGGGTTTTTAGAGCTTACTTTAAAACTGAAAACAGCTTCCTGCAACCAAAACAGTAAAGTTGCTGTAAAATCAAAACAATGAGCTGAAAGATGTTAAAAATCTCAGTAGAACTGAGAGAAACTGCAGAATCAGATGTTAATTCTCTGTGGGTTCGTCCCTACGAGCAACTGCTTTCACATTACACGTATTCATGTGATCCACTGTTCATATAAAAGTAATCATTATAGGAGCTTTAATTTTGAATTCTGATGTCCTAAGAAGTTTAAAGGATGTAGATACATTGAGCTTTGCAGCAATGTTGACTGACACTTTTATGCCATTGGCTGGCATTTGCTTTTATATAACCTATTCTTTCTCTGTCTATTATGGTTGTTTAACACTCTATTGTTGAATTTATTAATAGCAGAACATCAGCAGTTTGAATAGAGAAAGGAGTGGCTGGCAGTAATAGAGGGCTATAATATTGTATTTACAATAATTAGTAAAATAAGTGGTTTTGCCGGACTGATCTGCCCCTAAATTACAGGTAAAGTGGTTTTGAACACATTAAGATATTGAGAATGACCGTGTAAACACACTTCTCATCGCATTAGCACTTTGATCTGTTTTTTGGTACATATTTAGCCTTTTACCTACAGTTCCTCAGTTTTTAACATGTAATTGTACTTTCTTCAGTTTAATGTCATAGTGTATGTCTTCACCACGTGTGAATTTTTTATCCCGCGTGCAGTCAGTTAATCCTGTATTGTCGAACTGTGTTGCAGCATGTCAGCGCAAATTTACCGAGACAAATTCCTTGTGAAACCATTGTGCTTGGTGAAAGGAAGCGATTCCTACAGGCCTGTGACCTGTTGGGAAGATGCTACAGAGAAACTACCCACGGTTTTCATAAGTATTAGCAGAAAAGTGAATTCTTCAAACAGAGCGTTGAATAGAAACTCTGAGACGTTTCTTCTGTCCTACAGGATTGTATTTAGTGATCATGTAACATATGATATAGGTCATAAAGGGGAAATTACACACACTACATTTATACAATGGAGTAAACAAGGCACTTGTCTATGTGTGAGACATTTGCTTTATCCTCACATTTAGATCAAGGCAGTTTCAATATTTACATCAAGACTTAAAAGACTGCAACGTCTTGATGAACAATGATGATTTTGATGAAAACGTATCTATATTTGTCATGTTGTTGAGCAGATTTCTGTGTCTCAACTCTTTCCTACCAAATAGGGAGACCCAGTATTAACTGAGAGCATTAAACCGACTAACAAGGATTGAAATTCACGTAAAAGACAAGGAAACCAACCCAGCTGATTTTGGATAAAAATCTGTGAAGGAGAATCAATTACACCCGGGGCTGAGGGGAAAAATAGAGTTCAAATGTATTACAGGTGAAACGTTCACAGTCTGTCTCTGTCTGCGTTCTGCGTTGGAGGCAGCTATCGGTGTGTGATATATTCGACCCAGTCTGGCAGGCTTGGCTGTTGTGTCTGTTTTCCCAAATTACCTGGTTGGGAATGCATAAATGTAATTCATTGGCAACATGAAAGGTAGAGAAATTATTCATGAAGATGTAGACCGGTCTGCTACAACTTAGGCATCTGTCAGCTGTCAGTATTGTTTATTTCTCACCTGAGCCTGAAACTATTTGTTGGTGTGTCAGTTAGTGGCGGCTCGTTGCCGGTGGAATCGGCGGTACTTAAATGCAGCCTGCTGCAGGCTGATGCTTTGAGCAACAACCCAGAATAAACACAAATGGCAGATTCTCTGGTTATCCCTCTTTAATATGGCAGTGAATATGTCTTCTGCCACTTTCTCATAATGGCAACACCCAAATGTTCCATGAAATTAACTCTTAAACAAAAGATAAGTCATGTTATGGCAATTTTGTTACTAGAATTAAAAAAGTTATAACTTCTTGCTGTGCAGGGATTTCAAAGACAAAGTTGTTGGAATAATTTGTCTGTGCACTATCATTTGCTGCTGATTTTTCCCTCTTTTTTTCACAATACAGTGGTGAAAGCAGGTTGACATTCTGTTCGCTGGATAATCTTTAAAGCAGAAGGGGTAGATACCAGCTAAAGTGAGATACAATCTCTTGATATATTGGAGTGAAAAGGGCATGTCAAGAATATCAAACAGATGACAAAGTAATCAAATATGAAAGATGAACTTTTTTTTCCCCCTCCCACAACAACTGAATCAGGTGCTCCAATTTTTAGTCTGGGAGTAATGCTGCTTGGATTTCTTTGAAATGTAGTTTGTATTGTGTAGACGAAGAAGAAGAAGAAGAAGAAGAAGAAGAAGAAGAAGAAGTCCTGCTTTAAGTCACAGAGGCCAACATGTTCTGTTTCTGAGCTTTGCATACATTACAATAATCCTGCTCTCATTTGGCGGTTTGAAAATGTGGCACCAGACGAGGTTTTGAGAGTTTGGGGCACAAGTAGCTACATTAATTGATTGTTGTCACTGTCAGAAATATATTTACTAGTTTATTCAACATAGCTTAAACAAATGCAACATACCTCAGCATTTATAGCCAAAGCTTGCTTCTAGTTGGGACTTCATACAAATTCACACAACAAAACAGGAAACACCTGATCTATGACTACATATCTGATCCTGATAACATTTTGGCCACTTGGGTGCAGAGGAACAACATTGACATCTATCACCTTTTAAGTTGATGTGACAATCAGGTTAGCAAACAGTTGATTACTATCCAACAGACACGGAGAAACAGATTTGTTTGTGTCCAAATGAGGAATGTAAGTCCAATATTCAATCTCCTTTTAGCTCTGTTTTTGGTCTAACTCCAAAGAGAAATATCTGGCTCCGCTATGTTCACCAGCTAGCTGCTATCTTTGTCTGTCTGCTGTTTTTGTCACTAGGCAGATAGCGTACAATGGGTTTACTAGAGCTTTTTTGCTGAAAACAGTTGCCTGCTGAAAAAAAGTTGATGAGACTGAACCAAAACAGTAAAGCTGCTGACTTTAAAAACCAAAACAATGAGCTCAAAGATGCTAAAAAGCTTCGTAGACCTGAGGGGGAACTGCAGTTGAGAGATAATTATTAGTAGGCTCGTCACTACGATGGATACCTTTCACATTACACAGTCATTTGAGCCATTGATAATATAAAAATATTGATTATAGCAGCTTTAAATGTGACAGAAATAAGGTCATGCATAAAACTGATAAGTCTAAATGTGTGTAGGTTTGTTTACAACCCTACTCAAACATTTTGTGAACTTGTGATGAACGATATAAAGATTTTACTATCATGGAGCACTTCTAGTGATAGGTAGCAAATGGAAATTTTTATGAGTCTGACCAATGGCCAGAAGCATTGTTCCTTGACAGAGCTGTTACAACTGCCTGAGTGCTGATGTCTTAAAGTCCATTTCTGTTAGTCAGTTTTATTAGTTTAAATCTCTACATAAAAGCTGGAGGTTGACACTTTTATCTTCTTCTAGCCACTGCTGATCGAACCCTCTCTTTATTTATTCCAGTTTGGCATGAAATAAATATGGGGCCGTGTCCAAAATAGCCTGCATTCATCTCCAGTGAAGCTAGTTTGGGTTGAAGGAAATAAACATCTGTAGCTCCGCAACCTTCTCTGAATTTATGCTCGTCTCCAGCAGAGAATAGGACTTGTCTTTTATTCTGAGGGGGTGTCAGATTTCTGAATGCACTACTGCTCACGAGCCTTGTGCAAGTCCCAATTGGTGACAGTCGCACAGAAATACAAACGCACTGCATTCATTGATGCTACTCTTGGATTTTATTGCTGAATTCATTGATTGCATCAAGCTCCTCATCAGTGGCAAAGCCGTTTTTCTGCACATTGTTTTTGTACCAGATTTCTGTGATTCCAAACAACTCTGCTATCAACTGTGGTTGATTTCTCCTCAGACTGTTCTGAGTGATAGATGTCTTAAGTGAATGGCAAAACAATTATAGATGAAGCATCTTCCACATCCTGCGGTGATAAAATCAAGTCAGTTTGAAATGCCAGGGACAAACACCAAACAATCAAACAATCACTTTACACACAGAGCTGAAGTATTTATCCTCCTTACCTGAGGATTTTAAACTTAATGAGAGATTATATATAGCTAAATGATTTCAAATTAAAAACAACATTTTACTGTAATCACTTTAGCTTTTTACTGAGATGACACCTTTATTGTTACTGGGTTTTAATGCTCTTGTCTGTCCATGTTGATGTCCTTTCTTTGGCCTCTGTCCTGAGAGCACTTTGTAGCTCCTGTTTTGAAAAGCGTCACATAAATAAAGTTTGCTTTCTAACTGACTTCCTAATACCTTGTTTGCAGGGTGTGAAAGAAGCACCTTACAGGTGTCACCTCACACTGCAGCTGTAAAGCTGGCCATTGTCCAAGGCAACAATGCGGATCCAGCCCTAAACAGTCCGACACATAGATCTGATTAAGACTGTTTAAACACAGGCGGTTGCACTGCAGAGGAGGGACGACTAAAGCCCCCTGACTCTGGAATGTGGAGGGATTGGAGCGTCTCTGCCCTGAAGGTTTAATACCAGTCTGAGGCAGAAGCAGTGGTCTGTTTGTTGGCCCAAGCCGGGCTGACATTATCTCTTCAACGCCCTCGGGCTCTGAATAACAAGCCATACAGTTTATGCTCACTGGCAGTGACCTACGAGAACATAGTGCAATTAGCCACACCTACATTTACACCACACCTCCAAACAAACGGATGTTACCATAACAATCAGCTCTGTTTCTAAGCCGTTTTCCCTTCGCCTCATGCCGTGTCCATGACAATGCTACTTCAGCTGCAGAGAGAGATGGCTGGGTGGTGCAGAGCTGGCTGCTGTCGTAGCCTCGCAGCAGAGGAGGGCACGGTGTCTGGCATTGTTTCATTCTAGGACTGTTTGGAAGAATGCAAATGACTCTGAAACTCGCCTGAGGCCGAGCCATGGATTACAAAAACAGCACATATCTAAAATCTGGCCTTGTATACATTGCCTCTGTTTAGTGTTTACATGCTTTGCTCAGTTGTTCATGTTTACATTTAAATAACGTGCCTTAGGTAACACTGACTCGTGTTTGGCTTCGGCTTTGGGATGCACTTTTAATGACATTGTGTTGTTTTGGTTCGTCTCTCTGAGAATTTCAGTGGATTTATTTTTTTTATTAATAAAAATATTATATGATTAATATCAAATGATTCCAGTGATAAGGAACTGGTTATGGCATTAAACGGTAAAGGATTTTATAGACGTGAAAGGCTTAAATCAGCTTTTTGATTTGAAATTCTCCAGGCTCAACGTTTGATTCTGCATTTTCAACTCCTCAATCTGACTCTATTTAGGACATGTAATTCATCCTGTTTAGCACTATATACCTGTGGGCAAAAACACCTCCTGTGTGTAAACTCGTGGGACATTTTCAGTGTAGTTCATTACTTGATTAAAGCTGATGTGTCCCTTCTCTGCTGCCTGTGCTCTCTCGTGCTTACTTTCTCCATGCCTCATTCTAAACAATTACTCTTTGCAGCTAATTTTCCTCTTTGTTGTGTGCATTTCATATGGAGATTAGCTAGCTGTGCCATTCAACGCAAACCTGCTCTGGTGAGACAGCTCCGAATTTCATGACTTCTTATTACTGAGGCTGATTGACTCTAAATAACCTTTTAAAAAGTAAAGCAAGTGGCAGCAAAACCTGATCGTGCTAGACACAGATGGTGTTTATTAGAAACACTTTGAGGGTTATGATGCATGCCTGTAATTTCTAAGCAGTTCATTTAGCTGGTAGTTAAAAAATCTAAATTACAAAATATTAGATTTGATGAGCAACAATTGATTGGATACCCTTTCACACAGAGTTACATCAGTAACCCCACCAAGTTTAAAAAGTGGAAACTTTTTAATGAATGTACTGTCACCAACTATAACTGACCTCTTAACCCCTTCTTTAATTGAAATGCCCAGTACTCCTTTCCTGAACTGAGTTTCACAAAACTGAAAACTGCTGTGGCTGGAAACTATGTTGAAGAGACAGATACAAAACACAACATTTGTTAGCCGAAAAACAATGTGAAATGATAAAATGTTCTGCAGAGCTGAGGGGAACTGCAGAGATGGGTGATACTTGTGTGTTCATCACAATGAAAGACACACACTTGATCCATTGTTAATATAAATATATTTATTAGTGCAGCTTTAATATAGCAGTATATTTAAGAATATATGTGCTGTCATATCTATAGTGTCTGGACATTTAACGCTCATTAAACAAACATTTCAGTCAAACTGATGCACTCTGCACTCGCTATGAAATAACAAGCCTCATGTTTCTGAAATGGAAAACATTTAAGGAAACCTAAGTGTCTCAGTGAACCATTATTAGCTTGTCGGGCTGCTGTCAGGCTGAATCAGGACGTACAGCTTATCATGCTCTGCAGAGAAAGTGTCTGCAGTGTCTGAGTCAACCATGCAAATATCAGAGTCATCGTAGGCAAATCATTCAGCTCTAAAAAAAGATTCAACAGTCCTATTTTTAAAAGTCCTTGGCGTGAGGAATAATATTTTGAGATAGCTCTGCATGGTTTTGCACTGCCCATTACAACTGCTAAATGTAAACCTTCTTCTGCTTTGTCCCCAACTCACATCACTTGTGTATCTGTGATAACCACATTTTCAAAATGTAATTTGGTTGTCAGTAATTTAACTAGATTAACCCTAAAATTTATGAGAGGTCAACAGCAGCCCAAACAATCACTCAAATTTGTATTTTGATCCACCCAGAGACTGTTTGCTGCTGCAATTAAGTGCAAGCAAATGCATTTGCAAAGTAAAACAAGATTAGCTGTCTCTAGCGAGGCTGGGCTGCTCTCATGGTTAATGGGCTGCTTACACCTCCTGTGAACCTGCCACGCCTCCAAGCATGCACACTGCAAAATATTTAACATCAGGGCTAATGTCACTGGTGCTGAATGAGTTTCTCCTGCACACACCATATTATCATAGAAGCCTTGAAAGGATCATAATGGCAGTTTTGCATCTTCCATCCCATTAGCTACAAATCGTGTATGCTTTGCATTACTGGCTATTTTCCAGAGCAAACCATAAGATTGCAGATTGATTTCCTATCTTCCAGCCAGCCATTATTTTCTAGTCATTTCTGTGCACTATTAAATCCTGTTTGCAGAGATTTGAAACCTGCTCGAGACGGGTAATCTATCACTGTGAACAACTTGCCACCTCTGATTTTGTCAATGATATGTTTGCATTATGTGGTGCTAAAGACTGTTTTTAAAACTGGCCATTGGTGCGTTCAAGGACACTCTGATATCTTGACATGTTAACAATTAGTCCAATCATTGGTTAGTAGATTGACAGAAAATCAGTTGTGATTGATTGTGATTTTACTTCGTCTGAATTCAGCTGCACTTTTAGTGCTAATTAGCAAATGTTAGCATGCAAATATTCTAAACTAATTGTGAACATGGTAAATATTATACCTGGTGAAAATCAGAATGTTAGCATTGTCAGTCTAAGCATGATAGCATGTTGGCATGCTAGCAGTAGCATTTAGCTCATACCTTTGCTGAAGTACTGCCTCACAGAGCTGTTAGCATGGCTGTAGACGTATAGTCTAGTCTTATTGGATCATAAACTGAATATTTTTAAGACATCACCTTTGGCTTCAGTAGTTTAACAATTATTGAACATAATAATTAGTTTCAGGCCTATGCTGAACATTTACACAATTCAAAAAACAAAGAACAAATTAACATCATCTTGTCATATTCTAAATGATATTAACAACGCAGCTCATCATTGCACTTGTTTTGCTCAGATGACTTTCAGACAACTCTCAGACTAAGTCTATCAGTTCCCATTTTATGTAAACTGGAAAGCAACCATTGCCAGAAAAGTAATAGAAATAAATTCAAATATCCAAAACACTGCTTTTGAAAATGATCCAAACCATGCACAATAAGCAAGCGTGAACTTTCAAAAATACCAGTATTTTCCTTTAAATATGTGCTTGTCACATTGAAGCAGTCTATCTACCTCGTGTGGAGAAATTTGGCACTCCTATTGCATATTGTCGCAGTGCACAGGGGAGATACAGGTGAGAGGTAATGCAGTTACTCTCCAATGTCAATCGTGTTTTCACGTCGTGTGTCTGTATGTATTGATAATGAGAAGGGCTGTCTTTATCTATCTCTAATTAGACAATCTCTTAAATCTCCTTCTTTGTGCATCCTGGTGTCCCTTTTCTACAGAAACAAGTTACATGTCATACGTCTTCCAGCAGCCTTGGCAACTGCCATGAGGACAACAAACCATTAATCTGGTCTGATACGTGGACAGCATAATGGCCTGTTAAAACACCTGTGAGTGCCTCTAATGTGTGATATTAACCAGACTACTAAAGTTAATCCTTGGTCTGTTTTTGCCCTTTCACTCATTGTTGAGCTCAGTGAAAATAGTAATAAAACATCTGTATGTGTGTGTACTTCAATTCCTGATACAGGTTTAAACATCTTAACTTAGCTTTGAGCCATTTGCTTTCATCTTAAATCGTCTGTCTTCGTGCTCAGAATCTTACATGAGTGTCATAAAAATGCATAATTTTTTCAGAGTTTTGGCTGCCAGTCATGTTGGTTATGAAACATTTCACTCACTGACTTCATTGCTGATTGGAGGGCGTGTAACTTCACCATGTTGAATACCCACCCCCAGTCTTATATTATCTTTAAAGGGGCATTTCAACAATTTTACACATCGAGATCAGTTTATTTATCACGGGGAGTTCACAGCCCGTGAAAACAGTTGCATAATGTTTTCTGTGGTATTAGTGGAAGCTTTGAAAAGTTATCTCAGCCTCTGCTGCTTCAATTTTTTTAATTGAAGTGCCAAACTAAATCACTGGAGTACC
Organism: Enoplosus armatus; assembly: GCF_043641665.1. Taxonomy (NCBI): domain Eukaryota; kingdom Metazoa; phylum Chordata; class Actinopteri; order Centrarchiformes; family Enoplosidae; genus Enoplosus; species Enoplosus armatus. The sequence goes on along the minus strand of NC_092184.1, from coordinate 11,878,253 downwards.
CCTTTAAACACAACTGTGTCTCCAAGAAATTGCATTTATATTCTACTAATTTACAACAGCACTTCTGTTTTGAGAGGCAGAACACAATCCCGCCTGCATTACATTTTATTATCAACATAATGAGGAAACATTCTCGTTTTCGATATTGGGCCAAAAACCACAATGCTTCCCTAACCAGTGCTTTTGTTGCATAAACCTCGTCCGGTAAAGAACGTAGCACTTCTTTGACTGGAATTTTTTTTCCAATTTTGTTGTGCTAAAAAAATGCTAACTCCAACTGTCCATTGTAAACATCTTTTAGATTCTGCAGAGCTAGTCTCTGGTGTGACCTATTATACGTATAATTTTCAAATTGAATACACAGTTGTAACAGACGCTCCAGGTGTGTTTACCTTTATTTTCACTTCCAAGTAATTTGCATTCGTGTGAAACTCGGTTTGTTTACATCCTTTGTGATGATCTCATGACTCATGTTTTTTGTCCCACTTGACTCCATTGTAGTGTCCACGCTGTCTCGGCACTATTACATTAGTAAGTTAAATGTTATTGTGACTGTGTAGGAATCATTGCCCAAACTACACAAACAAGACAGGTTGTAACAAAACACAATTTCCTTGAATGCCATGTTATATTATCTCCAGTAAATGATTCCCAAGGTGGTATTTCTGGTCTCAGGGTTGGTTTAACTACGAGGCCCCCGCATGGCCTTCTGGTGTTTTTTTTCCCTCCAAACAAGGCTGCCTTGCCAACACCAGTCGCATTCCTCTTATAGGGGTCAGAGGTCAGCTCCCCAGCCTTTCTTGATCCTGACAGTCGGTACCCTCTCCGATTCAGAGAAGAGACCTCTATTTCCAGAGGCTTTAGAGAAACAATGATGTGCTTGTGAGCAAGTCCATCAAGTTTCCTGAGTAATGAATCACCGTCCACTGCTTCCACATTCATCGCTCACACTCTTGCTTGAGATGAGTCAACTGCAAACAACACATCTTATAAAAAAATGAACACTATCAGCTCGAAGTTAACCCTCAAGCCTGCTCAAACTACTGTATTGAATATTTCATCATTTCTTTCACTTTCTTGAGATGATCTGATGGTGTCTGTGTTGCTCTTTGAGAAAATATTGATGAACACATTTTTATAAAAACAACTGAAGAGATAATTCATTCCAACCTGATCCCTAATGTCGCTCAGCAGAGGTTTTCATCTAACATGGAAATGTCTGCGATGACACATTCATCCTGTAATTGCTCATTTACATCTTACGACTTTATAAAAAAGTAGAACTTTAAGCTTTTCCTCAGTGGAGAATTAAAGGGCTGAGAGCAGGCTTTGCATTCTGATTCTCTGATAGAGAGACCAATTAAAATCACTGGTGTTGTCCAAGGCTGCAGGGCACAGACAGACTGACACCTTCACTAGAAAACAGCCCACTCAGGTGGATATGAACCAACAGCCAAAATGACTCCTCTCATGTATCATCAGTCTTTAATGTTTAATGCTTGGTAGGCCATCATTTGTGATCCAGAGCTGTAATTTATATTTGCTGTTTTCTCTTTACCTCAATCTGCCTCAGTTAATGTTTTCCATTTTCAGAAAGAATTTCTACATTCACTGCAGACGTTGCCCAGACTTGTTGCATGCAGCCTAATATGAAAGTTTAGAGCAATAACAGCGGAAAGGGAGCTAGTTTTTCCAGTTGAGAGAAAAACAAAAGTCAACCAAGCTTTGTCAAAACACATTACGGTTTGTGGCTGCAGCATATCCAGTTACACTAGATTACAGCCTGCAAATTACAGTAATTATTTTGCACATATGGGGCACATTTTCCGTACAAATATGTAAGTAGCAGGGGAGAAGACGGCACGTTAGAGAATAAGTAGGTTACAAGGGGGACTTACACATAAAATAGTATACAAAAATACTACGTAAAATAAATTACATAAGTACTTTTTATAAATTACTAAGTACCAACTTTATAATTACAGTGCCCAGTGGTATTGTTATTTGCTATTTGCTGCTGCATTCCGAGTTTATGATGGTTCAACATATGTTCACTGTGTGACCATGGCAACCACTGAAACTACAGCAGGAGCAACGATACAGCAGCCGTTTTACAGGTTTCTGAGTTCCCTGAATGATTCACCTCTTCACCAGCAGAGAGCAGACAGATCAGTGTAGAGGAACGGTATTGGAACAATACCGGTTTGCGACAATAAACCATTTCCTATATTATAAAATACAACCCGCTCTCTTTAGCTGTGTGATGAGATTATACTAGGATGAAAGCAGCAGCCTGTGATGTACACGATAGCAGGATCAGAGGTAGCTGGTGCCATGGCAGCGGATATGCGGCCCCCTGCCGCCGTTTCAAAACACTGAACGCTGATCGCTGTTGTCAGGCTGCAGCCGCAGTGGCAAACGCTCGCTGTCAGAGAGCACCAACGGTTTAAGTCATTTATTAACCAAGCCGAAGAGTCGACAGCCATAGAGGGAGCTCTGTGGGGCTATACTAAGGCACTTTGAGCTAAATGCTAACAGCAACATGCTAACATGCACATAATGACAGTGACACATTATAATGTTTTCCGTGTTCACCATCTTAGTTCAGCATAGCATGCTAACAATCGCTAATTAGCACTGAACACAAAGTGTAGCTGAGGCAGTTGGGGACGTCATTAGTTTTGCAGGTGTTTAGTGACAAATAAAAGTATTAGACAAATGATGGCACTAGATAAACAGTCAAGGGACCACACTTCATGTCAATGCATCCAATAGTTGTTAAGATATTTCTGGAAAGACCAACTGTAATGTGTGCGTTATTATTGTAAATTGCAGGCTGTAATCTAACATGTATCTATGTACCCATGTTTATTGTGTTAGGGAAGAAGCCTTTTCTCTTTAATTCTGAAGGACTAAAACTACAACATTTGACATTTACCCTGTTGTCCCATTATCTGCTGAATTATCTGGATATAACATTAGCTGGAAAGCCTTTCCTCTGTTATCAGAGAGGTAATCAGAGAAATAAACAACAAAATGGAGCCAGGAATACAAGGTGCATCCTCAAATGTGCCTTTAGTGTTTGGGATTTTGCTTGTTAATGGTCACATTACTCATCTCACATCATACATTTGTTTTGCAAATGTACTGCCATCTCTCAGAGTATAATATTGTGGTTCAGGATGTTTTTCACATAAATATGGCTTGATTAAAAGTAAATATGTATTTAATGAATTTGAGGGAAAAACAAATCCACACAGACTACACGGCTACAATAGTGGACCATGATTTACAGACAGTGCACAGCCATCCCAAATTCAAATGTAAATCTGCTGAATGGAGGCTTTTAAACATTTGTTTAGAATAGAGAGTGAATAGAGTTCAACTCCAGTCCAGTCATGCGTTAACTGGAGATAATCCAAATCTGAAAATCAATAGAAGTTTACAAATGTAATGGTTTTTGCTCTGTTTCAATATGAGAAAATGTAAATACCTCTGATATTGCCCCATTACACCCTTTATTACTGCATATTTAACCCAACCAAACTGAATACATTTATTAAAAATCCACACCTTTGCTGTTTGGGATGCTAGATGCTGAAAAACAGAAGAAAAAGTATTGAGACAGGAGCCACTCCCTCACTTTAAACAGCTCTCAGCAAAACGCAGGAGATAAGGTTTGCTAAAAATGAGAGAAAACATGTCTGAAAGGGTATAAATCTTTAATCAAACGGTGGTGATGTGCCTTGCCTCCAGCACTCACAGTGCCAAGCTGGAGAGCAGATGCTGAGATCTCAGATCTTGCTTCCCCCAAAACAGGATAAATCCCCTTCTCCAGTACAAATGTGTCATGGGAGCGGCTCTCTGTGCACTGAAGCTGCTGTGTTTTGGGTTCCCTCCTCAGAAACTCCCACAGGAACCCTGCACTATTTCAGCATTTTAAAAAGGGTGAGGAACAGGAGGTAGTGAAGCACATACTTAATCATTTTGCCTCCAGTTAAAGATCTAAAACTGTCCCCATATAAACATGCAAAAGTGAGATTGTTTATTAAAGAGGTACTGCACATTTCAGCGTGTTTTATGAGCAGTAAACTAAATGATGTGACTGTACTGTGATGAAACACATCAATGCTGGTGTTAATATTGACATTTCTTACCAAATTTATAAAATTCAGCATTTCACGTGTTGAAAATGGCTCAACACGCTATCTACTGTTTCAGATCAGCCCTGAACCTCGAACTTGAACCAATCCTGACAAAGAGTCGACCAGTTGGGGCTTATCTATGTCATGAAATGTATATAAAAAAACAATGTTAACGCCATCTGATCAGTGTCAGTCACCCCCGTGTCCCCCTGACCCACACACTGCCTCCTCCAGTTGTTGTTTCCTCATTCCTCTGTCGCATTTTTTAAATACGCTGACAGAGACGATTCTAGCAGAATTTCAGGGTGTAGTTACCCTTTAAGTTTACACCAGATTGAGCTTGAGCTGAATAAGAAAATGACACCGGAAATGTATAACATTCATGAAATGTAGATTTTTTCCACTGAGTCAAGTTTTGTTTTGCAAATAGAAATGGTATCTCTGTACCGAGGTCCTATTTTTTACAGATCTGACATTTCAAAATGCAATTTTCACCATTTTATTGTAATACATCTGAGTTGCTCAGTGATTACTTCCTGGAGTGCTAACCACAAGAGTGTCTCTCTTCTTCAGTAGTTTACATTACAGGCGTCTTGACAGTATATAGATTTTATGATAAGTGCTGCTTGCAAACCATGCATTATAGCGGTAGTAAATAGAGGAAGTGATTATTTATGAATGAAACAGATTAACAGCAGCAAGAGATGGAAATTTCAGGGAGCCAACCATGTGGTGCATTAGACGTGGTTTCATACGCCACTGCTGTAATCAGTGTATCAGTGAGTGCTATATGTATTACAGTATTCATGTAAAGTGTTATAATACACTCACGATGCATTCACCATTGGAAAGTGTTTTAGCCAAGCAGAGGCACTTAGTCACATTATGAAGGTTTCATATAGCTCTGAAGCACTAAAAGGTTATAAAGTATACACACACTGAGAGGCAGACATTCCTCTATTCTTTTCCTGTTAATGTAACTGTCAGTGGCATTCAAAAACATTGCACTTACCTTAGAAAACCTTTGCAAATGTTCCGCCACACACTCGCATCATACGTAACACACAATCCAACATGTCATAATTTCCTCCCATGGAGTGAACAATGGCTTCAAAGAGGTGATGTTCTACCCACTCCGAGTGTTTGCTTTTGCAAAATCATTGTCACATGCACCCACAGGAGCAGACGTGTACAGAGAAGAAAGATGAAAAGAAAAAAATCAAATAGAAAATAATGGCAGTTGGATTTCCCTAATTATACAAACATGCATATGAATTGTGTGCACAATTGCAATGCACACATATAGTATGAAGGGAGGGGCAGAAGTCACATACAAGCAGTTGTTTTCATAGGAGAGAGAGGCTGCATCAGTATTAGTATGCATAATTAGTTCAAAAGTCTTAATAAATATTTCAAGCTATACAAAACTAAACAGGAAGAGACAATCAGACTGAGACAAAAGGGGACAGCTGCTGCAGATGGAGTGAGAAGTCACTGAGTGTTTGCTCCTTACCTTGCACTCTTTCACACTCTATCAGAGAGAAAAATGAGAGAATGTTTTAAAAAATGCTGATGAAGACAGAGGAGACAAATGAAGAGCATAAAATGCAATTCATCACTCTGCTCGACTTTAGGTGGAATCAAATATTTTAATGTGAGAGAGTTACAGAGTGTGTTATTGCTGGACAAGCAAACATTCCTACTTTGTCAATCTATGGACCGTGATGGAAATATGTTCTTAGCTATTATGTCAGCTGGTTGGAACTTCTTTGTTATCAGTGATGGACACAAGACATTAACCGCTTTATTGTGTCTGCCCTTCCTAATATAGTGGAGTCTTTATGTAACAGTCTTTATCCACACAAAATGATCAAATACATTTCAATTGATCAATCAATCGATTGAAAGCTTGGAGGAAATGCCAAGCGGATACAAACAGCTTCACATTACATTTAATTATTTAAAGCAGTGTAATAATGTGATTTTTCATTGGTCCCACAAGAACATTTGTGTTTCACATGGAGGTCAAAAATGCGAAGTGAGTACAAGAGTGGCGCCCTTTGACCTGGCTGACTGAGAGAATATGTGTCTTTAAACCTGCAATAACTGATTGTTGACTGGACCACAGCAAAGCGGGGGCCAGCCCTACGACACGAAGGTCTGTCTGTGAGTGACTGAGTGATGACATTATGCCATTGGTCGGACGAGTGTAGGAGTTTCAAAATGAACAGGCACAAATGTCAGTTATGTTCTGTAGATTCTATGAGCCCTCTGAGCTATGGGCCAGTCTGGTTCCTTTAAAGGTCCCATGCTCATTTCAGCTCTATATTTTAATTCTGGGACTCCACTAGAGTAGCTTTGCATGAATCTCAGTCCAATAAGTCCTTATTAATCTTTTACCAGCCCTTCATGCAGCCCCTCCGTTCACCCTCTATCTGAAACAAGCCGTTTTAGACTTAACAACCTCCAAAAACTTGATGAGTAGTCCTGAGCAGAGTGGTCGAATAACTTAGACAGACTGAGCGGGTGGATGAGCGTCCCTGTACTTGGTGGGTGTGCTGTGCCTGGAGCAGATGACCTGCTGGGGGGCGTGGCTGAGTGCGGTGACTGTATAGTTGTGACATCACAACCTTACGGAAGTCCTGACGGCTCCTTTAAAGGCACAGTTTCTGAATACGGGCTGTGTGCATTTCTCCATGGACTGAGCGTTTTGATAGTTTCACAGTATTTATACATCACCCAGACCTGCTTTATAATCAAGAAAGACAGGGAGATCTTACTCTTTACAATATGGGACCTTTAACTTGCTGAAGAAAAAGCTAACTGACTAAACTAAACTTATGCTCAAGGTGAGACTGAGGTGGGGCCCACGTAGCAAGTGGGCGTAGACTAAAAGTCTTCAGTGCTGAAGACTAGCAACAGCCAGGCTGCGCCTATAGGCTGCTCAAGTTACAGTAACTAACGCAGTATTTTGTATAGGCTTCGCCCTCTATGGCTATTGCTAGTGAGATAAGGGGAAAGCAGGATGTGGTCCATGCACCACTGGTTCCGTCCGGTACCCACAAGCACAAACAGACACCCACTTCACGAGAAATCAGTAACCAGTCCAGCACAATGGCGCATCACAGTACATCATATGTACACAGAGACAGTACAATACCTGATATTCATCATGAGGGAATGTGTGATGGCCACAGCCACACAGATAATATGATCCCAATTCACACTTTCTCACCTCATTAGGTTTGCTACCAAAACAGGTTGATTTAATTTGCAGTCAACCACACTTAAACAATTAACATCACAGTTTGTTTGATTTGATCTTATTTACTCCTGGTGTGTTATTTGGTTTGGCCGAGCCACTACATATGTTCCCTCGTGTGTCATTGTGTCAGATTACTGCCCCACACTCCAGTCCAGTAGTTGGCAGTAATGCACCTTTAAACTGATTTGCCAACTGCCATTAAAATTTGAAGAAGATTTTGGCAGATTGCCAATATGTGAACGGAGCATAACATAACAATGAGACCCTCCCCGACTTTCTGGGTTGTCTATAACAGCCTGTGGACTGATTTCTATTTGTGATGAGAGGACCGTTTTTTTGAAGTAGCCCAGTTCCTGCCACTCACCCGCCACTAGCGAACCGACTCATGAACGATTCCTTTGGGTCTTTATTTTTTTTTCTAATTCTAATTTAGTTTGGTCCAAATAGGAACACTACAGTAACGATAGTAACGTTATTCTAAATATGATTATAAATCACAGTAAATCAGTCTGGTATTTGTCACTGTTTTGGCTCGCTCGCGCCTACAGACTGCGGGCATGAGCAACAGGACGCTGACTGCTGTTCCCTTCACGGCCACCGGTGTCATTAAAAACAAGGACTTTCTGAAAAATCCATATAGAACCTTTAACGCCTTGCTTAGTGATTGTTGTGTTGAGTATACTTATGTTGCATCGACCTCTTTTATAAGCTTGATCAACTTCTTGGTTTATAATGTTCCTGCATTGTTTTGGGTAAATAAAAACCCAGGATTTCATCTCAAACTCTTGGTCTTCATCTCAGGGCTTGCTCCCTGACAGAAACTGAAACTGGAAAACAAAACCTACTGCTGTGGGAAGTAGAGACGATGGTTATGCACTGTAACAGTCCAGTGTAGAGCAGCGTAGGAGAGAAAACAGCTCTCCATGCACCGAGAGGCATGAGGGAGAGCGCACAGTTAAAGCACCACAAATAACAATCACTCTGACAAAACACTCAATACAGAGTGAGTCAGAGAAGAAATGAGAGATATCCCGCAGACAGAAACGAATGAAAGAGCAGGGGGAGTTAATGGATAATTACAATAGTTATAATTATAATTAGAGTAAGTTCTCTTTCAAATCAAACATCTTAAGATATGAGTGTAAAGTTTTGTTTTTCCAACTGCATTTATAACTTTTTTTCACTCAAACGTAGCTTAACCATGTCATGTGATGTTCTACTTCAGTACACTTTAAGAACATATATTACTGGAACCACTACAGAAAATTGCAGATGAACATTTAATATCCAAGAATTTACATTATAGACCGTACTGACTATGACACTGTAACAATGACACGGCCCGGCCATATACTAGATTTCGACCTAGTCTTGTTGATCACGTGGAGGCAATGCAACAAGCTGTTAAGACAACAGTGACAACAACATCTGTCTGCTGTTTGGTACTGGGCAGGTAGTGTACAGTGACTTTTTACACCTTGTTTGCCGAAAACAGCTGTTTGCTGCATCTGAAACTGATGAGAGAGTTGAGAGTGAAAGAAAACATTAAAGTTGCATGTTAAAGTTAAAGCTGGGTAATTTTCTGTGGGTTTGTCACTACAAGTGACCCCTTTCACGTTATACAAAAGAATTCGATCCATTGCTAACATAAAAATATTAATTAGAGAAGATTTAAACCGACATCATGCAAGAATTGGTATTTTTTTGCAACTTGGCGCTCCTACAGTTTTCAGAGTGCAGTTCACCCTCATGGACAGCTGCACATGTACATTTGTTGACAAGCTGAAGGATTTGGATTTGGTGGGCTGACCTGGCTTATGATCAAAAACTAGCGAGTTGACAACTTTGCTAACACAGCCAAACATCAAGCAAGTGCAACAACAAAAGACACAGCAAGCCAGCTAATATCACTTATTAGTCCAACAAAAGCAAGTCCGAGATTTACTCTTGTCCGGCCTCTTGCTCGGTCACCCTCTCTTTTTCTCTTCTTAGTTTCCTCCGTCAACGTCCTCTTTGGTCTCTTCGCCTCTGCCATGACGGCCGTACTGAGAATACTGAGTCAGACCCGTGTGTGGCGTAGTGCCGTAAAGCATTAGGTACTTCTCGTGGCAGATTGTACCCACTCAACCCAAGTTACATAGTGCAAGAAGAGGCGTTCGGGATGCGGATTGGGAATGAAAGAGGCGCCATTCTCTCTATTACAAGTCAGTGTACCATCTAAATAATTTTGAAGCTGCAATATTTAAGGTAAATAGTTACATAACATTGTTTTAAGACCCGTTTCAACTGAATGCAAATGGTACTGCAATGGTATTTAAGACCAGAACGCAACCCGAGACCAAGATTTTTACTGTTCGCTCACTAGGCTAATGCAACACATTGGCTACACTCTGCCTCTTTTCCTGTTCCCTCTGGACATTGTGTGTCCACTTGCACCACATGATAAGCATGGACAGACAACTGGCAAAAGAGAAGTTTCTTAATGAATTACATTTGAAAATGACCAAACCCAACCTAACCATGAAGCTTTAGACAACAACTGAAAATGGACCCAATACTGTGCTGGGACCCATCGGGATCTGGTTGGGTTTCAGAGCGCTGGACCTCGCTTGCTATGCTAATCTACTACCCAATCTGTGCTATATGGGGAAAGAACGAAAATGCAATATAATACAAAAAAACTCTATTGTCCACTGTGGCGGAAATGTGTTTTTGACTACACCTCAGCAGCATAAAACATGGCAGCATTAAGACATAAGAGACAACAAAAACATGTGAAACAATAATAACATTACCTAAGACATGACTTACGTGAAAATAGAGTAATTTAATTCCACCTTCAGCTTCCTATTAGCATTTCTCATCTCTCGTAACTCTTGAGAATACAGCTCTGCAGGATTTAACTGCAAGGTGGGAGTACTTCAATAAGGGGATTTATCAAAACCTTTAGTGCAGTTCTGTTTGTCACTGCTTTGCATCCCAGGAGTTCTCTAGCTCATCCAGCTTAATCACTGACCTATGCAAACAGCAAGTGGAGTCTACTTCACATTGGAATTTATGCAATTACTGTATACCCTGTGTATCCTGCCTGCCCGGAGAGTGTGACTGTGTGTGTGTGCACATCTGACTAAGCTAATAACCCACATTCACAGATCTCAAAATCACAGAACATCCAGCGTTTGCTTTCTGAGTCTTGGTGTCAGAGATCCAATGCATAATGAAAAGGCCTGGTTCATTTTGGCAGCCCCACCCCCTGCCTGGGGTTGTCTCTCTCTGGATGTCTGGCTCCTTCTATGAATTATGAACCATGATCCCCACAGGCTCCCCAGTGGCCACAGATGGATTGGGGGCAAAGCTGCCCATCTCAGCCAGTGGTGTCGAAGGGCATTTGTATTGTATGAGGGGGGTGCAGTTGTTTGTGTTAAGTGTTGCGTGTCCCCTTGCCCTCTGTGCACCATGTTGGTGTCGGGTTAAAAGAAGGGTTAAATGGGCCAAAGATTCCCCAAAGATGTGATTCTCCCTACTGGCAACAGTAAAAAGATCTCAGGATTTTTAAAAACATATTTCATGGCTTTTTGATAGTGACACAGGAAATATGGGGAGAAAGGTAGTGGAGTGACATGCAACAAGCATGTCCAGCTGCTGTTGGCAACCAGGATGCCTATTATAAGGTTTATTCCAGGTTTATTCCAGGTCAATAGTCAAATCATCGGCCAGTGTGAAGCTCTTCATCCAGTCTTTAGAGAGAGAGACTCATCTTCATGTATGGTCCTTGAAAAGTTAATTGCTAATCAACTGATTGCATTCAGGAGTAGAAATAATCTTTTTAAGATGTTTCAGTCTGGCTTTCAAACCCACTGTTATGAAAGTGCCAAGTGGCTGTCTTCTCTCAGGCAATGGAAGAAAACATCTGTTTTGATCCTTCTGCGGCTTTTGACACCCTTTGACACCTTTACAGGCTCAAACACTGTGCTGCCATGAAACAGCTTCAAATAAATATGACTTTCGCTGTTGGTACTGTAAATTGTAGATTCTCTCTAGTTAAAAGGCTCTGTAGGTCCATTCCTGTTTTCGTATAATATGTTACCCTTGAGCCACTTGACTCAAAGACATAACCTCACCTCCGACTCTTACACAGATGAGACACAGTTGAAACTCTCCTTCACTGCCTTCATGACCTTCAGAATTGTATACCACAGCTTAATACAGACAAATGTGAGCTCCTATTTGCAGGACACAATAATATGATTGTCACAAATGCCAGACGGTTTGGACCGATGTCACATAATACTGTCTTCCATTTTTAGCCACACAAGTGATAGGGCTCTAGGAATGGCAATGTCGATTGGTCGGTCCACCACTTTGGTCCAGACTGGAATATCTTAACAACTATTGAATGGATTGCCATGAAATTTGATGCTGACATTCATGGTCCCCAGAGGAGGAAACGTGCTGACTTTACTCTTGTGTCACCATGATGTTGACATGAGTGCTTCAGAGTGAAATGTCTCAACAGCTATTAGATGGATTCCCATGACATTTGGCACTGATATTCATGCCTCAGTTGTACTTAGTGTTTTGTGCTAATTAGCTAATTAGCTAAAGTAAGATGGTGAAGATGGTAAACATTATACCATGTGGTGCTTTGAGCTAAATGCTTTGAGCTAAATGCTCAAAGCACCCCATGGTATAGCCGCTCACAGAGCCGCTAGCATGGCAGTAGACTCTTAGTCTTGTTAAAATCTCTCACAGCTTTCTTTGTGTGTGCAAACATTTATACAGTGATGCTTCTTCCAAATTTGGAAACATTAAAGCATTTTTATCTAATAAAAACTTGGAAAATCCTTTTCCTGTTCTTTTTCTGTTGTACTAAATGTTTGTGTAGGGATTTTAACTGGTACAAAACAGATGACATCATGCCCAACCACTGCATCATTGGCACAGTTTCTCTTTCCATTTTTGAGTCGATATTGATTACTTTCAAAGCACATCTGAGTTTATCCCCAAGCTCTGACTCTAACCCTTGAACTACCCATTAGATATTGTGTGTAGCCTGAGACCCTCACATGGGGTGTTTCCGGTCGTCCTAAAGTCTTGGATAAAGACTAAAGTTAGTTGTGCTTTTACGCTCCTCAGCTCTGACAAGATCAAAGATTGTTATCTTCTTTTGTCTTTTGTCTAAATCTTATTTTTACAGCCTTGTGTTTCTGTGATTTTATTTTATTTCTTAGATAATTTAGTGATTGATGCATTTTCTCTTTCATCGCTTCCTTTATTATCCCTTACTCTCTCTTATCACGCTGTGTCTTTTAAGTGTTTTTTATGTAAATATATAAAAAAACAAGCTCTCAAAATGTCAGATTTTATTCACAGTCCAGCTTTCCTTAAAGCAAAAGTATTTCCTTTTTTATAGACAGTGTGTGACAGTGGCTGGACAAATGTATGACATGGGTGATAAATCAAAAACTGTGGTATTCTTCTTATCTTGCTTTTGACATGTTCTCCAGAGCCCAGGCAGCAGCCTCCAGAGAAACAAAGCAGCTCAAGAGGGCTCTCAGACATCACAGTGACGCTGCCATGCAACAATAAATGAAACGATGATACCATACATGACTCAGTGTACAGATCCGGAGATAATAAACCAGTCAAAAACCATTGCTGCACCACAACAATGCCGTGGCTTTTACAGGGCTCCTTTAGCAAAAGGCCTCCTCAGCTGTACATTATTGATGGGGCTTAAATTGAATGTGCCTTTGTTCCTCCATCGATGGACACAAGGCGTGTGTCTCCCCTACATGGAGAGTGGTGGTGAGTGGTGGGGGAGGGGAGCAGGGGTGGGTGACTCACCCCCGTCCCATCATGCAGCAGGCGATTCATCCATCACATTACGAGGTGCCGCATCAATCATTAACAAGTAGCCCCCTGTTGAAAGGATGATGGACAGCTTGACAAATAAGTTAAGATGAAGTGGGACAAGGTGATGCTGGCCTTTTTCACTTTTCAGGCAATTTATTCAAGACACAACAATGGAATATCCAAATGCAGGCAATGAAATGATCCTGAATAGAAATTGCCATAATTCTAAGAGGAGGAAAATAATGGATAATGGGTTCTCTCTCAGAGAGCTTTATACTCGACTAAACTGAACTGGCAGAGTGAATTTTCAGATGCTTTCAGGCAGTCTGGAGTGCTCTGACGCAGACGACACTTAATACTTTTCTCTTTTTCCTTCTTTCTCATGGGTGGCCAACTCTTCTTAGAGAAATTCCAGTGGTTTTTAGTACTCACCCAGGTGTAAGGGATGCATACTCTGATAATCTCAAAGTCCTGACAAAAACCTTTGAGAGGATTTTAACTGCATGTGCGGAGAGCGACTGGAGCGGTTCATCCAGTATAGGATTATTCCCCCTTTTGGAGGGATTTGACATTTTAGCTGTCTTTATTCTGACTAAAGTTTGCATGAAGACCAAAACCTTAAATGTGTTTGTCCTCAGTCAGCATGCCTAAGACCCGCACCTATTTGTAATTCTACCTGATGAGTTGTGTAATCAGGTGCTGACGACCTAGACAACAGTATGTAAAGGTCAATAGATCAAATGTCAGAGTCAAAGAATCATCACCCAACTCTGCAGTTTCCTCAGCTCTACGTAGCATTTTAGCATCTTTTAGGTAATTGTTTAAAAATATATATATCAACAGACTTATCAGTAAAGTGTTTTGTATTAAATTGTTTTATTTCACAATGTAGCCTCTAATCAGAAGATGAACAGGAGGCAATCAGAGTTTGTAAACGACATTTGGTTTCACATGAAAAAAAGTTTTAAAAAAAAGTATTTCAGCTGCATCAGAGACAACTAAAATTAAATTTAAAAAATCTAAATATATTGCTCAGATGAACAATTATCAGCACTTTGTGTCATGACCTTTTTTTTCTGTTGCCAAATTTCCTTGCTCATTTTGGCAATCACAGTTCCTGATTGCACTCATTTAGAGCCAAGAAGCTTGTCAAATCCACACATTGAAACACATTTCGAAAAAGCATTTTGGTACTAATTGTAATAATAGTGACTCACACTTTTCTCGCTCTCATTCGTATGTGTTCTCACAACTAATTTCATTGTTGGCATTTAACTCAGCTGAACTCGCTGGAATCTGATTGGCTCCAAGTTTACTCTCGGTACCTTACATTGTACTGGTAAAGTTCTTTCTGGAGTCTGACGCTGAATCTCCACAGCCTCCATTTACCTTTGAAAACGAATGCTAATCAGAGGTTCAAGCTCTCATATTCACACATCACACACAACGCTTCAAGCTACATGCCAATCAAACTGTCTTCATGATATGTTCAGACTTTATTCCCCTCCTTTGATTTCAATTTTTGTCTCACATTTTGCGCTGATCAATGATTGGAAATAATCTTCTCTTGTAAGACATTTACGGTCTAGAGGACACCAGCATAGTTTGTTGAATTTATCCCACAACACCCCCTGAAGGCTCAACAGTGTGTTCTGGTGTTGTACATTCACCCTTGCCCACTCTCAACACTAATTGGACCAACACTAACTCACACACTCCACATACACTGACTGCACTGATGCTGTGGGCCTACCCACACTTGGGCATATGCTGCATTCATATTGTATCACATAAACACCAGCTGCTGACTGGGGAAACCTTGTCAAGTCTTTGTTGAAATCACAGGTTGGATATTTGGGATTTTTTTCTGCAGCCTCCAATATTCTCCACTTTGGATTTTCTCATTTTGGCAAATAGACTTTTTGGCTTTCTTGGCGAGAGTTAGAGTTAGGAGATGGTTAGCTTAGCTTAGCATAAAGACTGGAGAAGCGGGAAACAGTTAGCCTGGCACTTCCCTCGTTCAGGCTATATGGGATGGATGTTAATGTTAAGTTCTCGCTTAAGCTTACCATAATGGAAATGGAAATAGGGGGACACAGCTAAAGCTCAATATTGAACTACTTGCTAAGTTAGATGGATAGGAAAATGTTAGCTTAGCTTAGCATAAAGACTTGAAACGGGGAAACAGCTAGCCTGGCGCTGTCCAAAGGTAACAAAATCCTCCTACTTGCACCTCTAAAACTCTAAAAGTTACCTTCAGACAGAGCCAGGCTAGCTGTTTCCACTGTTTCCAGTCTTTATGTTAAGCCAAGCTAATGGTGGCTCCATCTTAGCCGTTAGTTCAGGTAACAGACAGCTATGTCGATCTTCTCATCTAACTCTACAAAACCAAATAATCCTATTTCCTGAAATATTCCCTCAAACATGTGCAGCATGTAGCAAAGAAATGGTGTCCTGTTCGTTCTTCTTCTGCTTCCTCTGATATGACGTGAACATGATTACACTTTGCCCACAGTTTTCTAGCTTCACTGTCTCATTACAAAAGGTTAATGGAACAGCTGGACCTTCCAGCATGACTTCGCCTGCTCAGCAGTGCAGCAGAGTCCTACCTTTGTAAAATGTTTCACATTTACCTGCCTTGAACCCACCCCAGCTTTTG
Organism: Enoplosus armatus; assembly: GCF_043641665.1. NCBI lineage: Eukaryota > Metazoa > Chordata > Actinopteri > Centrarchiformes > Enoplosidae > Enoplosus > Enoplosus armatus. The sequence goes on along the minus strand of NC_092184.1, from coordinate 11,862,328 downwards.
TTTTTTTTTAGCATATTAGCACATCACATCAGCCTATTAACATGACTCTGACACTGTTTATTCAAAGTCATCTTATTCCAAGAGTCTTCATGTTCATATGCCTGCCCTAAATTACAAGTGGTCCATCAATTTTTCATGATTGTGCTGTCTGGTAAACTTAATGCATAGCCTACAGACAGAGTCATATGCATATTAATTAGAATGGAAATGACAGGACAATTATTCTTTCAGCTGAGGACAAAACCGGCCAAAACGTTAAGGCCAGTAAAAAAAATGTATCCTCAGACACATTACATGTCTTTTGTAGAAAATAGCCTGAAATAAACAGTTTTAATGGCAGCAATACAAATGCTGCTTACAAAGATGCATCACAACATGAGTTGACTTTAAATATGGTAAGATACATTAAAATATGCACCGTCAAGAGCAACATCAGCAGCAAGTGCATCACAAATTTCTAGCTGCTCTTCACTCCCCTCACGGCTATTAACATTATAGAGGGCAAAGCAGCTGGATCCAAAGGTTAATGTCCACACCATTAGAGAGCGACAGAGCATGCGTTTATCCCTGTTGGTTTAATTAAATTACAGGGAAGTCATAAAAGGGGGATTTATCCCGAACATACAGTTACTGCAGTCCTAATGGAGCACTACCTTCCAGCTCAGCTGATTTATCCCCCCTCACGTTTCAAAGTGGGTCGTCTTGTCATGGAGTTTGTCATGGCCTACTTAACAACACAGCAACTCGTAATTAGATCATTTGTCAAGCCAGCTGATTGCTTTGTTTGTTCTTTTTATGGTGTACAGGAGAAAACACCTCACTTTTCACTGGGTCACTCAGGAATTCATCAATCTTACCTTCCAATGACAACATAAAGTGGAAATATAGGCAGCTTGTGAACTCTCCGGGTCCTTCAGAAAGCTGACATGAAGACACATAAGCTTGTGTTGAAACTTGTGAGCAACAAAACAAATCTAATGGTGGTTGACTCAAGGATTTCTTCAAATTGAAAATAAAAATGTTTTAATTCTCAGACAGATTAGATATTTCTTGGTGCTAAACTGTCTTCAAAATGTATTAATTAATGGCACTATAGTCAGGTAAAGGCTGTATTACAAGCCTTCAAAACATAATGTTAAAAAAAATGGTGATTAGACACCCTCTAGTGGAGGATCATTACAAAAAACATCACTCCAATCTCAACACAAACTTTCTTTTATCCTCTGTGCTTCTAAAGTAAAGCACATCAAACTTCAAACTGGAGGAAACTCCAGAAAGTATTATTTGAAATACTGATATTCATATTCAACAGCTCTACTTGTTGTATGATCTACATTCATCCAGTTATAAAACAGCATAGAAGTGTGTGTGCCAGTTATAATCAGTTTGATGAATTAATCCTTTTCATTTCCTTTAAATTCCCAGACTGCACTGAAGATAACCAAAGCCTTCTTGTATGTCAGGAATTGTTTCGTGTGGACTGTCAAATGCACTCTAACATAGGATTGTAGTTCACGGCATGCAGAGTACACTTTCAACTGCAGGTGAGTGTCTGCTGTTGTTTCATATCTTGCAAGCTTTAATAGTAATAATAAGGCATGCGTGACATGAAGAAAATTGCACAAATATACAAAGCAGCAATTATTCACTTCGTGGAAACAAACTTTATCAGAACAGTTGCCACAGCAGATTATACATTATTACAAGTAATAAAACGAAGTAAATTCCCCTGATATGATGCAGGCTTGAATACATCATTCAAACAAGCAAATAAATAACTAAATGTACCCGCTCATTCTCTTGGTATCATTGCATTTGATACCTTTGGATATTTTAAAAGTTAATCCATGTAGTCTGTATAACTAACAGAATGCAGGGTATCGGCACACTAGAATATAATTAATTACACATGCGTTTCTACATATAACATGCAACATGTCAGCTCTGGCTTGCACAAATGAATCTATGCTGCTTGTAAAAACATTAAAAGTTCTTTAGAACGTGTTATGAGGTGTGCAATCCACTGTCTGTGTCATTCATGTTTATGATTTACACACAGATGTAGGCATTTATTTATGGACTGTATGTCAAATATTCTTTGCCTTGACCCTGGCTCAAGTTAAAGGAAAAGTTTGACGTTGTGGAAAATGACTGGCTGTCTTCCAGAGAGTTACTTAGAAGATCGATGCCAAGTACCATGTTTGAATGTTTAACATGTAGCTGATGCCTGCAGCCAATTAGCTTAGCTTAGCATAAAGACTAGACACAAGGGGAAACAGCTAGCTTTGTCAAATGGAACATGTTATATCCTGTTTGTTTAATTCTAATAAAAACCAAAGTGTAAAATCGAGAATTATAGGGAGTTATGTACCAGACTATTTCTTGGCCGGGACCAGTAACTTCCTGTCGAAAGCAAATAAGTGTATTTCCCAAAAGGTCGAACTATTCCTTTAAGATGACAAGTGAATATTTTACTTTTCTTTCCTTCTTTCTTTCTTTCTTTTTTTCTTTCCTTTTTATCATGCAGTCCATCATGATAGGTGCATTATTCAGACTTCACCTTCCATAACTTCTAACAGTCTGCGAAGGATTGGAAAGAAACATTAAGTGCTCCAATCAATAGTTTGATTCAATGCAGCAGAGTCCTACATACATACATTATGCACCTCCACCAGTATGTGAATGTCACCCTGTCAAACTCATTATTTCATTTAAGCCTGCGCTGACCTCCGTTCATCAACGTTATTGGCTGCTGCTAGCTTAGCCGCTTCAGTTTTCGATAAAAAGATGCCGCCATCAAAATGGCTGAAACCCCTATCACAATGAGGACAGCCACAGCAATTCCCAGGCCAACAGACGCGCCCTTGCCATCAGACTGGCCACCAGACAGCGCTGTGCACAAATGAGAGTGACACCATTATGGGATGCTTAGTTCCAGCAGACAACAGAATACATTATGACTTGCTGTAGATAAGAAATGCTTTTCATTTCTGGAGGAATCTAATTAGTAAAAACTTTGTGAATGGCTGTTCTCATGGCAGTCAAGCCAATAAATAACATACTTACCCTCTTCTTTGGAGAGAATGGCTGCAAGAAAGAAAGACAGGAAGAGTCAGCATTTCATTAAGAGGGAGATTATATCCAAAATATTGTATTAGCAAAAATATTGGAAAAATAAATTAAATTATAGAGAGAAAGAGAGTAAAAAGAGAAAAGTTCAAAAACGACACATTTGAAGAAAACACTTATGTGCCGGATTACTTCTTAGCTGGGAGTGGAATTGTTTTGATATTTGATTTGACTTGCTGTATTAAATCCACTGTGTGCTATTATTACTGTGTACTGATGTGACTCCTTTAACTACTGATTTGCACAAAAAGAAAGACACATAGGGGACATACAGGTTTCTGTCTTGGCCCTTATAGCCACTGTGAGCACAGACGGCTCAGTGATGCTCTCCTGGATGACCGTGGTCTCCACACTCCTCTTCCTCTTCCTGTTGCATTGCTGTGGATCAGACCAGACGGAGAGACATGAGTAGACGATCTGGCTGGAATCAGAGGCTTCTGCTTGAAATGCATATGGCGCCTTGCTACCTTGAAGGTGCTGCAGGTGCTGCGCTCGCAGAGTCGGGTGATGCAGTGCAGATAGTAGGTGGAGATGGTCTCATTCTGCTGCTCGATGAAGCGGAAGGCCGGGAAGTAGAAGCGGGCCTTCTGGCTGTCCCCGTTCTCCAGCATGGTGGTGAGCTGATCTATGGAGCACCTTTCAATAAAAGGCGAACCTCACAAGTGCCCCATTTGCACATCACACGGATACATACAGGCAGTATATTAATGATTGAAAGACAGGGAGATGAAATCAAGACTAGGGCTCCCTTTGGGCTTAGAGGTAGCTGTGATGCACTTGGTGCATGGAAGAGAAGAAAACCTGCAGATATGTGTAAAGGTTTGAATTTAAAGCTGCTGCTGAACTGAGAGACAGAACCCATTATCAAGCCTTGAAGGACTGAAGGAAATTCACTGGAGGAAGTTACAATTAGTTGGCAGCTCACACTTTTTTTTACAGAATGTTTTTAGGTGTTTTTTTGTGACTTACGAGACAAACAGATTGAAGATGGTGGAGTTGGAGGGCTGCGGATTCACAGAAGCGTAGCACCGGTCCAAAAGAATAAAGTACCTGTGGAGAAAGAATGAGGTCCCCAGCACCGAGTCAGAGACTCCAGGTCACAGGTGGAATCCTCAAATTTACAATCTATCAAGACACAGTCATGTGGTTGGAGACTAGGAGAGATGGAAAACGTCTTTCTTTTAATCTAGACATTCACTTGGGTTCCCATATATTACCGACATCTAGGACCTGTATTTATCAATCAATCAAACTTTTAAACTTCACTTTTACCCCTACTCGCAAACTTAAGATAAAAGCTGTTCTTACAACAAAAACATGCTTTTAAATTTAAGTTGGTTAAGAGTAGATCCTAGATGACTGCAGCACGGAGACAGATGAGCGCACACCTGCTGAGACATGGTTTGGAGTGAATGTACACAATAGGGTAGTTTTAGCCTATTATTTGTATTTGATTTTTTGTTCAGGTGTGCAAACAACAAGAATAAAGCTGCCATTAATTTTGTTTAGAATCACTTTCGGCGTTCACTATTGTCTGAACGGTAAACTCTCCTTATGATTTCTCTAATGTTTTCATAGCAGCAGGATTTCTCTACTGCTCCAGTTTGGTTTTCTTTTTTTTTCCATCTTAGCCAGTTTGTTATTATTTCATCCGTATATTAACGATATTAGAGTTTCACGCAAATAGAAAATATATATTTTTTAAATTAGAATTGTGTTTTGCAGAACAACATATCACTGAGTAAAATCTAAAGATTTAAAAAAGAATGTATTTGACAACAAATAAGGCAGATTTAGGGTAAATCCTTGTCTCTGATTGGCTCTTACTATTCAAAGCATACATATGATTAATCATGTGATCACTTGACTGTTACTCTTACACTTTGCTGTAAGTGGGAGTGCGCTTAATAAATATGCCACTAAGAGAAGAACTTTTTGTTGCCTCAAATCTGAGGGGTCGTGAGATGATTAATGGAGGAAAGAAGAAAAACAAAGTTCTGCTACACAAATTTGGATTAATTTGTTGGACTTCTCTCTAAGATTTATTTTTTTTTAAATGAAATATTGGATCATTTTATCTCTTTGGACCTCAAGCAGTTTTTTAAATTAAACCATCTGAGAAGTTTAGAGGGGAAGTGTCTCTTTCATATAATATTTCCCCCTGAAATGTAGTGGAGTAGAAGTGTAAAGCAACATAAAATGGAAATACTCAAGTAAAGTATCTCAAAATTGTACCTAAGTACAGTACAGTAAATGCACTTTGTTACTTTCTACCTTTAGTTCAGTGTAATTCTTATTAGTTTGATAAGTTTGTTTGATAAACATGGATCCAGATCCGAACCAGACAAAGCTGCAGGTATCATATGATGTAAATGTTTCTTACTGTGATGTCAGGTTGGATGCCACCACCTGCACGTAGATGTTTGTTCTCAGTTCGACGCCCAGAGGTGGCACGACAAGGGGCGTGGTGTAATTTATATCCTGGCAAAGGAAGAGAAGGTAAAAGAAATACATTATACGAGCTCTTACATAAGATTAATCTGGAGTTACAGTTTACGTCGGTGCCAGGCAGAAATAAGGGTTTGTATAGTATGTGACAACGGTGTAAGGTGGCACCTGGTACAAGGCCATGCTGAGGGTACTGATGAAGCTCCCATTGTTGTCCTTCAAAGCAATGGAGGAGGATGACCTACGAGGAAGAAAGGAATGAGATCAGACTTGGCACAGAAGTGAAATCCCAGAGGTTTTAATGTATTTTTTAACCCACATATTGTAACTTACACATCCACCTGGGTGTTGTTGATGAGATACTCCAGTGGATAAGCACATGAATAGTAATACTTGAGCTCTGCATTGTAGGTGATCGTCCCAATGGTGGGGTCGAAGGATCGCACCACCCCACTGACGTTGACTGTCTGGATGTTGGAGAAGTCGGAGAATATTCCCATCCCTGGTGCGCTCGTGGTCTGAGGAATTATTCAATGAGAACATGATTAATTATGAAATGCTTAAAAATACATTTTGGCCAACGTCTCTGGCACAGCGGGCAGCAGTGATGAAATCACAGCGAGAAAGTGGAACAACTTTCTCCTCAGAAAAGGAGACTGGTGGGACTACATTAAGTCAAGAGCAGACTGCCTCAAATTCTCTTACTTCTGCCCTGACTGCTCTCTTTTTCACGTTTTCTTCTTACCTGGTCTAAAACACAGTACTCTTACACCCTCTCAGTTTCCCAAATCTGCTCTGACTCTCCTCAGCTAAAGGTTAACAAGTCCCGTGTCACCATGCCTCATGACTTTAAATCATGACACTTCATTGATGCAACACTCACCAAGAAGTTACTCCCGCAGGCGTTTCCTTCTCTGATGGGGAAGCTGAATCTCACCACAGGAGGTGTCACCGAGGTGTCCAGCGTCCCCCCGCAGTCCACATTGTCTGGGATGTGGTTGAGGATCAGTAAGCTCTTGTTGTATCCGGTGTAGATGGCCGGGCAGATTTGAATCGCCAGGTCAATGGCAGATGTGCCACACACCACGGCAATATCAGTGTATTCTGGTGGTGATAAGATGGCATTGTTATTGAAAAGATTCTGATATGACTTTGACTGAGGAAATTGTGCTAATCCAAACTACTGTTCAGCATGCAAATGTATGCATGTATGGACAAATATCCTAGAAGACCCAAAATCAATATGACCCCTTCAATCCAAAACAGAAATGTGAGCTTGAAGGTCACAGACATCTCACCTGGTCGTCTGGCGTAAGCTCCGCAGTCAGATACACTGAGGGCCTCTCGGCCCACAATACACAAGGAGGTCAGGATGAGGAAGCTGAATAAAGCCATCTCACTGCTCTGCCTTCTGTGAAAAAGCTGAGGCACACACACACACAGACGTCAAACACAGAAAATCCTAATAAATCCAGCACAAAGCAGAAGAAAGTCCAGTGATTTTAAGAAGAAAGGTCCAAATTGAGATGCTTAATCCAGAGTTGTCAATCGAGGAAACTTTGTTTGCATCTCAGCCTGGCTCTTACCTCTTCAGTCTCTTTGCTAGTTTAGGATGAGAGAGCAGTGGGCTGTTTTATATATGGTGAACATGACCGTCGTGTGGTCACAACACTGTTTTAGGATTGGATGGAAACAGGGTCAATGTCACTTTGGTGGGGCTGCATGAACAATTCACTTTTTGTGGCTGAGGTAGCGTGGTCCTCTCCTGGAGGCAAATGATGAAACCCAACACAGTCCTCTTCAAAGTTACGTGCTTAGACAATGTCCCCAAGGCTTTGTGACTTTGTGTGTGAAATGCAGCCCCCTTTGCCTACTGATACGAAACTTAATAAAGTAAGAGTATGTATGGTTTCCATTCACCTGGGACCTCACACATAATAGAGGAAAGAGGACCCGTTGTCTTCTGAGGTGTTATGGTGGTTTAATGTGACCTGCATGACCCTTAATTTGACAAATTGGCACAAAAGACCATTTATGTGATGCTTTTGATGCTCATAACGGCGTGATATGCTATTATCAACAAACATGTTAGTCAGACTGACAATGTGACATTCATCATGTTTACCCCTTGTGAATTTCTTATTTTTGAAGAGTAAATAAAAAAAGCAAAAGTTACATTATATATATTTGTGTACGTGTTTGTGAGTCAGAGTAGAAATTCCCAAATATTTAGAGCATCATTTAAAATAAGCTTTATGTTAGTTTAACTGAAAGACAATGAGTGAAGGACAGCTGGAAACCTGATCTTGTCAGGTGAGCCACCTGGGAAGAGAAAGCTCTGATCAGGGTCAAGTTGGAGGATGGGTGTCTCCGTCAATCTTTTGTCAAACGTATGAAACCACACCGCCAAATACGGGACACATTATTATTGTCACGACATGCTGAGAGTCCATCACACATCCTCATATATATTCCTCAGGTCTTCAAAAAATAAGTTTTCTTTGGTCTTAACTCGCCTGAACTTGGCTTCAACATTCAAAGCCGAATCAAAGCCTCATTTCCATTTTGGAAGGAGGGTTTAATCAATTATCGTTGATAGTAAACTGAGAGGGGGAAATGATAGCATTTATTCCTCTCATTTCAGTTATCTGTGGTCATTGTGGATGCCGAATACATCACAAAATAGCTGTTGAAATGAGGGATTAGAGTGATAAAGAGCAGTGAATGCAGCAGAGCCGTGCGGGTCACAAAAACAGCCGCAGAGTCAGACACGTGAGACGCAGCTGCCGCCAACAGACATTTATATAGGTCATCGGAAAAGAAAATCAATACGACGAAAAGTGAAAGATTAATTCTGGCAGTCATCAAATGAGCTCTGGCAGTGCCTGGTATTTTGTTCATTTTCCTGGAGATTGGACACCCACGAGGCCATGACATTTGGAAAACTTTCACAGACATGTGCCAATATTAAAGAGGAATAACTAAACTTTAATGGTTGCAGATAAATCAGAGAGGAACTGGCACAAAACCATTATTCATTATCAATCACGATCGATCACAATACAAATATGTGCCATTAGGAGATGGTAGGTTGTGTTTACAGATATTGAAAAGAGTTATACATACAAACGTAATTTAAAATTGTGCAGTTATGTTGAAATGAATTATTGCTGTCATGTCAAAACCATGTGTCTCCAAAAAGTCAACTTTTTATAAGCTAAAATTTGTGAACTTAATCCACTGGGTTTGCAGTTTGATAACAACTAACAACTAGGAGAACAACTAATCCTTCAGTCTATCTGAGAAAACTCAAAATCACAACATATGGAGATCCATGGTCTTCAAATGTTCGAAGCTCCGAGTAAGTGGAAGAATCCTTTTTTACTTTATTGCGGAGAGTTAGATGAGAAAATCGATAACACTCTCATGTCTGTAACTAAGCTAACAGTCTCCAATGGTTAGCTTAGACTGGAAATGGGAAACATGTTATAACCCCCCATAAAACCACAACTTCTTGTTTTTACACATACACTGTTTCCAGTGTTTATGCTAAGCTAAGATAACCAGTGAAAATGCTTAGACACTGAATAAGCGTGTCTCATAAAATGTGAAAATATACCTTTGTAATTATTTTTTCTTTTTAAGTATACACCTTTTACAAAGTATTTTAGAACCAGAGATAAAAACCACTTTCCACATAAATCCACTTTCTTGATTTCAAAACTCTTCATGATGCTTTTTTAAATTTTTTTTCGAACATTGTGCAGGATTTTAATGCAATCAATTTTGACAGTAAAACAAAAAACAATGCACCTTTTTGTGGTTTACATTTTGGTTTCACTCTAATTTTCCTTTATTTTAATTAAGCCACTCTTCATAAAATATGTAAAAATAAAATAAAAGACACCTATTTTAGAGAGGTTCTGGCTCATACCAAAGAAAGAAAGGTTTTCACTCATATTTCTGATGCAGTATTTTATCACAAGTGCTAAAAATGAATGTTTTTCCATTTGCATCAAAGTTATGAGTGTAAAGCTTCTGTAAACACTGTGATTAACCGAACAGTAGACGACATTGAATGACAACAATGATGAGGTATTGAAGGCAATAAATACACACCACCTAAAACAATAAAATATACACGTTTAATAATGTGTGTACAAAGGAAAGCACACATGTACATTATCGGTTTGGTTAAGTCTGTGTTTCTGCAACATATTGTCAGTACCAAGACGTCATTATATACAGATGTTTATTCATTTAAAGCTGGGGTTCCAAACACCTGAGGCTGTGGTTGTTGGGAGGCGGGACTTCTGCAGGAGGCGGACTGACAGCAGGAAGAAGCCCACACTGACCCCGCCCAGGATTACCACGCCTGAGACCAGAGCACTGGTCACTGGGTTCATGGGCCGGGAGGGGTCACCAGATGCTGGAGGATGGAAAGGTGAAACTTGAGCTTAACATGACCTGAGTTTGTTTCTATATCTTTCAGAAAGAGAAGTGAGTTTGTTGTTTCCATGGGTATCTGCTATCTTTACACCCTCAGTCACGGGTAATATTTTAAACCTTTCCATGTTTTGTGACATTGCATAAGAGAGCTTACCAAGTTGGGAGTTGTTGACAGGAGTTTCATCTGAAAAATGATTTTAAAAGTATTAGAATCATTTTGTGTACACCTTAATCTTCAATGGCTCTGTGGATGAATTGATCAATCTATCAGAATTTAAGGGAATAGTTTGACATTTTGGTTGGAAAATGTGCTTATTCGTTTTCTTACTAAGAGTTAGATAAGAAGATTGACAACACTCTCATATTTGTCCAATACATATGAAGCGGCAGCAAGGAGACAGCTAGCTTAGCTTAGCATAAAGACGGTTAGCCTTGCTCTGTTTAAAGGTAACACAATCTGCCTACCAGCACCTCAAAAGCTCACAAAGTAACACGTTATATCAGGTTTGTTTCATCTGTACAGAAACCAAAGTATAAAAATGACAAATTGTGTTTTTACAGGAGATTATGTGAAAGACTATTTATGTAACCAGTTTTCCCCGTTTCCCGTCTTTATGCCTTAAGCTAAGCTAACCACCTCCTAACTCTCTGAAGGAAGCATATTAGTTAATTCCTCGTAAAACCACAATATGATTTTTATGGTTGATATGTTTGATATGTTGATATGTTTTTTGTGTGGATCAGACAAACTAGATATAACGTGTTAATTAGTGTACTTCGGAGGTGCTGGTAGGCAGTTTCATTTTAACCTTTGGACAGAGCCAGGCTAGCTGTTTCCTCCTGTTTCCAGTCTTTATGCTAAGCTAAGCTAAGCTAAGCTAAGCTAAGTGGCTGCTGGAGGTAACTTCATATTTAACAGAGAGAAATGTGAGTGGTATTGAGCTTCTTATCTAACTCTCAGCAAAAAGCAAATAAATGTATTTCCCAAAATGTCGAACTGTTCCTTTAAGAGTCCGTTCATTGTTCATACCACTCCTGGTGATGATTGGTCCAGCGGTGATGACGGCGTTCCCAGATGCTGCTGGTGGGGAATCAAGGCTCTCCTCTCCACCCCGCCTGCGCCGTCGCCCACAAATCTGCCAATCACATCATCATATTTCAGTCCTCATTGAGGTCAGGAGACACACGGGGAGTCACAAACTGAGATTCGTGATTTTTACACTCACTGGTATGAGCATGATGCAGTCGTCTGCCCGGCAAAGCTTGGTGACGCAGTGCAAAAACACAGTTGACATCTTCTGGTGTCTGTGTTTAACAAAACGGAAAACCTCGAAGGAAAAACGTCCCATCTGACTCTTCCCATTCTCGAAAACCGTCGTCTGTGGGTCTTTGTAGCAGCTGTGTCAAAAGAATACAACACACAATTATGCACATATGTCTATGCACACGCTGAAAATGACAGATTTGATGTCTGGATGTATACTTAAGCACTCACTGAGAAGGGAAAAAAGTAGCATTCATGGGGATAAACTATTTGGAGAGCCTGAATAGGTAATGACTCCCTTTTGTGGGTTATCAAGTCATCATCTTGGGGGGGAAAAAAGAGAGATTACCCAAAGAAAAGGTCATAGCGGAGTTCATCATTAGGATTCCCTGAGGGGGTTGTGTAACAGTAGTCCATCAAGATGTTCCACCTGCAGAGGGACAAAACTGTGAGATGGGATGGAGGATAGAGATCTAACTGCACATGGGAAAGCACAGATCAGGGCTTTCTCTGCTGCAGACTGGCGCCTTCATGTAGTATAATAACATAATGGCATAATGAATGTAGGCAAACCATAGAACAAAATGACTAAATCTGTAAAAATGATGGTGGGAAAGATGCTGTGATTGACCAAAATATCATCACTGCTTCACTGAAGTTGTTGTTTTGATGAAAAAATGTCTGCTAAAGGAGCCATTTTTCTGCAAAGATATATCACACCTGAAAATCCATATTGAGTAGTGAATGATCAGATTTTGTCTGGTACCGTTTGTCTAAGTTTGTGGCTTTCACAGCTGCAAATACTCTGGTTTTCAGAGCCAGCCCAGCCATGGGAATAGAGAGAGGTTGATTGTATGTTGAATCCTGTGCAGGAAAAATTCAAAGTGGAGAGGAAAAAAAAGTTTTTTACTCAAGACATTGAATTGGAAACTTGAAGATAATAGAGGGGCTCACTCTGACATAAAGAGCATTTCAATTACAAGGATGCAGATATTCTACATTTTTGTTATTGTCCTTAAATCCCTTGAAATCTCTTTCTAATGTCTGTGGCTCTTGGCAACAAAAATCAATTTCTTCCTACTGACGACGCCACTCTTCACAAATACTTTCAATTTTTAAAAATTCTTAATAAAAAAGACTAATTCCAGCTGGGCACTGTAGTTTTTAGCAAACGTCACTCAAACAGGAATAAATAAGACATTTGTTGGGGACTATTTTTGGTGGCGGATTAATACACATTCGGTGCTCTAGTGTGTATTTACAGCAGCAGAACGGTGAATATGGGATTGACTCAAAATAAACCACAGTGCCCACATTCACTGTAATGAAAGAACATTCAGTTCATTGTTGGTTTTGGTCTTTTCAGGGATTTGTTGACAATAAGAAAAATATGAAAGATAAAGATAAACCTGGCCTCCCAACCCTAACTGTTATATACTTTAAAAATAGTTTTTTTAAGTAATTAAAATAAAACACTAACTTGATTCAAAGATCATGAACGTTAAAAAATATCCTTTTCAACCTCATAATTCAATGATTGTATATGATAAGCTGAACACAGCTGTACTCACATTGTACAGGATCATACTCAACGTGCTCACGAAGGTACCGTTGCTGTCCTTGACAGTTACAGCAGCTGAGGAGCTGAGAGGAGATGCAACACATTTATTTCAATGCTATTTACTCATCATTTGTGAGTGTTTACTTAATGAGCATGATTAAGTTGTGATGTAGTATAATGGCAAAGCTATGATACATTTATTTAACTGAAAGACAGTTTAGAGGGCTGGTTGCATGTGAATTAGCATCTCAAGTCATTATGAAAATATACACATTCTAAAATAAATGCTTTTCAGAATACCATAAGACACAAACCCACTCAGGCCTTTAAACCAGGTGCTTAACTGACGCCACAGTTTAGGAGAACGATAAACAAATCTTAATTAATTCTTAATTTAATAAATCTTAGTATTAAATCCACTGAATAACTCCTGAAAGGTCAAGCTCTGTTTTGGACACTGAGGGATTTTTTTTGGCAGCCACTTACGATGCCAGCTGTGAGTTATTGACCAGGTACTCCAGCGGGTAGCTGCAGCTGAATTTATACAACAAACCGGGCAGGTAGCTGATAATAGTCGGCGGGTCAGGGGTGTCGATATAGCCTGAGACATTCCCAATTTGTACCAGAGACATGTTCCCATAGGCATTGGCCCCGTAGGCTGTGCTGACCTGCAGAGAGAAACATCTCAGCCGCGTCACTTTGCTTTCTCCCAAGTCAATAAACAACATTATGAAGTTGCTCATCGATTATATTAAAACCATGTTCTCGTGTTTGTGTATTCTTTACCATGAGGCTGTTTCCGCAGGCCTCCAGAGTGCTGAGACTGATGCTGAACAGGACCGCTGTGGGGAAGGTGTTGTTGTTGATGAAACCTCTGCATTGGACATCACTGTGGCGACCGTTCAGAGCTAAATCTGCATCGGTGTAACCGGAAAAGAGCACGGGGCAGAAGTTGATCTTTAACGTGATGGTCTGAACCCCACAGTACACACTGATGTCCCGCTCACCTGGAGGAACAGTGACCAAGGGAGGCAGAGAGGGTTAACAAAACCTTTTTAACTTTACAATCCTAGGGCCTGTTTCACAAAAGCCATTTGTGAGCATGTTTCCCTAATGATCGTCACTCAAAGTTGCAGATAAATGTTGCATCGTAAATGGCTATCGCATGCTTATGCATGGCCACAAGTATAGTGTCAGTTTTGATCTGTGAAACATGTCAAAAGGAAACCTACGCAATTTAAAATTCAGTCATAGGTTGCATGTTGCAATTTTGGTGAAACAGGCCGCAGAGCACTGCTGCCTTCCCACTAGCATTTATCTGACATCTCAGGAGAGTAAAATAGTCCCTGATTTGATGGGGGGATTGAAACCCAGCTGGACTCTTGTGCCATGAAGACCAGGATCTGTTTTTTAAAACAACCCTGTAACTTAGATACAGTGGGCTGAGAAAAAAAAAAACTTTAAATCCATGGTAACTTAATCACAAATGTGAGGCTGAGATGAGGCTCTGATTCAGCAGCTACAAAAGACGTCTCACAATCAACTCTCTCTTATGTGAACTTTCAAATCAATAAGAGATAAGTAACGGAGCTCAGAGGCCAAATCACACAAATTACAAAAGCATCCATTAAAAAAAAAAAAGAATGAAAAGAATGCTTTATAACGCAATGTAATCCTTGTATGTAATAGTGTATTATTAAGCATTCATTAACCGTTTATACATCCATTGCAGATGCTTCACAGAAGGAGTTATAATTGTTGACATATATATTAATAAACATTTTGAAAATGTCCTTACATTTGCGTGCAGCTGCATTATAGTGTGTTTTAATGCGTTATAAATCACGTGGAGTTTTCTCACCTGGAAACCTGCTGTGGTAGCTGGCGTCACAGTTGTATCCGTTAAACTGTGTGGAGACTGAAGTGGCGCTACTCATCAGCAGGAAGATGAAGCACATTTGTGTCATTTCAGCACTTGAGAGAGGTTTGCCCGCTGTCATCTTCAGAAGGTCAACATTGCATTAACCACATTCCTAGGATACGTGTTAAAAAACAACACTTATCTCGAAATTAGATGTTGGAAAACAACGCTCCCCTGCCTCGCCTGTTTCCTCGACTGCTGCACGCTCTGACCTCTATCAAAGTAGTGCAACCTTTTTTCCCCAGGTCCCCTAATCCTTCTTCCTTATCCTGCTCCCTCTGCCCACTTTTACTTCAGTCGCTCATGTTGGCCCAAAGCCGTTATTACTCAACCCCTTTTAAACTGAGGTCACCCCTCTTTCCAGCTCATTTCATCCCAGTCCCCTCTCTCTACCCCCACTTCTATTTTTTCCACACCTGCCTTTTCCAAAGTAATTGGTCGGGACCCCTCTTCCCCTGCTTTGTGATGAGAGAAAAGTTCAACACTGTGGCATGTCGTTTTTGGTGGCATCAAGGACCTAAACTAAACACAACGTCAGCCTTACGTACATCTGTTGTGTGTGCACAGATGAGAAAGATAGAGGGACTCATTATCCGAAAAGGCTGCAGTGCAGAACATGGGAAACTCCGTCAGATCTGAATGGCCTGGACAAATCTTTTCACAGCGCCCAGAAACCTGAGCGCACTCCAAGGGTTCCCAGTCGTCTCTCCTCAGTCTGATCTCCGTCTGTCAGCTCACATAAACGGTGGGCCTCAACAGGGGAGGGTGGGGGCCCAGCCCGGGAATTAAGCTGTCATCGGCTGCTGCTTCTGCCACATTCACATGAACATAAAAGTCAACTCACGGTCTGATGCAGGGCTGTGTGTGGGTAATTGTGATGCACAAGGCATCACTTAGAGTAAAGGCATTCAGTGGTGTGTACAGCTCCAACACGGTGTTGCAGAGGGTAAAAGTGGAATCTTGAGTCTGTTTTACACTTTGTTACTCTTCCTCAAGATAACCCCCTCACCTTTATTTTACTGCAGACCATCTAGCAAAACGAGAGTTACATTAATAGTTGAGCTTGTTTCAGAAGACAGAACTTCTTCCTCTTCTGCTGATTCTAAGTTCTTTGACCTTTGAACTGATCTATACAAAGTTAAGGAGGTGTAAAGAGCGGTGCTGGAGTTTGAGGTTTTATTACTGTCAATAAATCCCATAACAAGAGCAAAATCAACAGACCATCTCCCAATACTTTTGGACTTCACTATCTTGTCTGTGGTACTTGGTCCATTCCTTCTGACCAAAGACACAAATCTTCAGGTCACAAATATAAAGTTGCATTTAAAAAAAAAAAAAGCTTAGTAATTTCCAAAAAAACCTGGGCACTGTAGTTTTTAGCCAACGTTACTCAAAGGGGAGTAAATAGTGCCTTTGTTGGGAACCATTTCCAGTCACATATTAATATACATGTGGTGCTCTGGTGAGTATTTACAGCAGCAGGACAGTGGATGTGGGATTCACATAAAAAAGCTACAGTGCCCACGTTCATCGTGATGAAGGAACATGTTACACCCAGTGCAACAGTGTCGCCCATTTATGTGTTTTCAGCAGTTTTTTGGACAACAATGGAGCTCAATGGCACAAAGGTTAATACTCAGAGCAACCAGGCTTTGGCTGCGCAGTACTTTACAGAAGGATCAATCATTTATGGGATTTGTTAATGATAAGAAAGAATTTAGAATCGTGCCAGCCTTATCCTTTAAAATGCCATTTTGTTTGTGGTAAAACCTCAAATTGTTTTGTCATAAAAGAATGAAACAATTATATGCAAAGCAGCGAGAAGAAATAGCTGAAAACTAATCCAATTTCTGGCTAATTTTATCTGTGGTTTCAATCAATGCCGGCTGTTTGATTGGCAAAATAACCAGCCTCTTTCCCATGAGGTCTTTCCTTCAACAAAAAGACAGAATACTGTGCAGCAAATAGTTTCCCTGCCTGTTTTCAGTGGGTGCACTTTTGCATGTGCAATCTGTCTACTTGTAGTTGACAAAACGCACCCACAGCAAGGTCCATTTAGTAGCTTTTCAGGAACTTTTAAAAGTGTCACACGATCTTCCTCAAAAGATGGGGTTTGCCCAGTTTTTCTCAGCTCTACTGTCTTCATGTATTTCTCTTATGACAAAACAGATGCAGCATCAGACACATCTATATGCCCAGGGCTGGATTATCAAAGACATCTTCTCCTTGTTTAATTACAAATCTTTAGCTAATACGCACAAACACAACAAAAACTGAAATGGTAAGGGCCCTAAGGTTTGATCCAGCATTTTTACTTTGTTGTCTTGATGCCTTAACTCTGGTACTGATACCTTTAATATTTCAGTTCATATTATGGTTACGCAAGCCTTTCGCCAGACAAGAAAGTCAATACTGGACAATTCTGCAAAACTCCAGATTACTCTGACTAGTTCAGAGTAAAAACAACAAATGTTGGATAGATTGCCATTTGATTTGGTGCAGACAGTCATTGTATTTGTGATGCTGGTGATCCCTGACTTTTCATGCAGGTCAGAATTTGTTCAATACTTGTGTTTATCTAACTGTTTCGTTTTCTTGATGCAATGAGTATTACAGTCTCACAGAGCTGCCAACATGGCTGCAGACTCTTGTTTTACATTTTTTTTATCATTAGCTTTCTACCATATCAATGCATAGCAACTACATTATGGTTAATGTCAGGGAAACATCAGGTTTATGGAAAAGGGTCATGGTTAAGGAACTGGTGAAAATTAGGCAACTATGATGTTTTGTTCTAGTTAGAAAAAGATTATGGTCAATCACAAACTATCATAAACTGACACAGTAGATTTGGGGGAGAGTATAGGTCTCTTTCCCTGAAGACATTTTGACACATCACAGTAGGAAGAAGTGGAAAGAAAATGGAAAGTTGAAACAGACAAATGAATCATTACGTACATGAAGTATAAGTATTAAACGTCACTCGTTTTCCTCATTGTTCTCCATTGGTTGAGGTTTGACTGGCTCCTCGTTTAATTATGTTATCTCATTGCGCCCTCCTCTTCTGCAATGGTTTAATGGCACCAAAACGAGTGCCCAGAATCAGACAAAAGATCTGCACACTATACTAATAGCTCCCAGCAATTATAATAGAGCAACGTTTCAGTCTAATAGAGATCTTCGTCAGGCATTGTCAAATCACCATCACAAAGCAGAATAAGCAATATGCAGACAGAAACACATTCATGACTCAGGTGATTGTGATCTGCATGATTGAGAGTCAATCCACTCTCAAGCTGGACAAATACATAGAAAAAAATAGAGAAATAGAAAAGAGTGATGTATTACTCACCCAGAGGGGGAAAAAAAGAAATGCAGCCCAGCAATTGTCCAGAATTTGTTTGGATACCTACAACAGGAAAACCAACACAAACAAAAAGGAAGAGAATGAAAAGGAAGGTTGCATCAACAGATATAGATTTTTGAGAGACAATCAAGACATATTCATTAAGATTGTAGAGTAAGGTCTATTAATCATATTTAGAAAAAAATGTTTTGTTTATTCCAACTATAACTTACACTTACAAAAAAAGGTGTGTGTTATCTCAATGTTGATGTGTTGTGTTTGAATCAGTTAAATTGACTAATATTTGTGCCACCAACTGTTCAACTGTTCAATGTTCTCAACTCCTAATATTCACAAAACAGTAGTGGATGGAAACACATTAATTTGCTTTTTATTTCTCCAGATTTTCTGGCAATTTGGGTGGAAACTCGGCTTCTGTCACGGTTTACTTGGACACTTTAATAGAACGTAATCATTTTCAGTGTTATTAGTAATACCTGTGCTTTTCATACAATGGCAAGTCAAAACGTCTGCTGTGAAAAAAAATATTCTAGTGTGGAAATACTGGTTGGTTTTTGCAGGATCATCTCAACTGTTTCAAAGGTTAAAAATCTTTTTTTATAATCTGTGTAAAACCAATATGGCAAAATTAAAAAAAGGGAAAAAAGGGATGTTTGCGTATGAGCACATGAGAACATTATATCGATGGCCGAAGAGCAAAACCTCCTAAGTGAAAAATGCACTTTTTTGAGGAACCAAAAAAACGTGTTGTTTTCTTGCAGAATGCTATTTGTTAAGGATACCCAATACATAATACACTGTTTAGGGATTATGTGTTAACAATACCGACTAGGTATTAGTGCCTCGCAAAGTGAACATAGGAGGTTTTTCCCCACTTTTCCTGAATCATTTTGCAGATAGGAGGTTTTGCGCTTTGGCCATCAATATGCTAGAATATTCCCACCCATGATACAGTTGCCCTCATCATCTCCTGTGAGTCACTCATGTTAGACTCATCCTGGCCTGTGGCCTCACGTGTCAGACTCAGATCCGGACTAGAAGCCGTACAGGTACCTGCTGGCCCTGCAGAGCCCTGAGAAACTTGGCTGGCTGCAGGTGTTTGTTATTCACTGCTGCTCACTCGCTACTCTGATGAGGTAGGGCTGAAATCAAATATGAAACGCTTACAAGCAGACAAGTGCCATTCAGAGCAAAGAGGATCAGATGGCCACATAAACATGAAATGAATACATATGTTGAACCCATTACCATCCTGCTTATTTTACAAATCCCACCCAGCAAATGACCTATTTATCCAATGTAAAGCCATGTGCTCTACTTCTGTGCTTGTGTTTCAGTCACATGACTTTCTTTAAGATATAAGGTGAAATCATACACTTGTGGGTCTGTGAAAAACAAACACTCAGTGTCTTGTGTACCATGGTGATTTATTCAAAGTAATTTTAATCACACATCATCTGTTAATTTGGCATTAAAATCACAGCAAGATCCGTGATAAGCTCACTTATTTCACCTTATGTTGGACCTCATCTACCAGCTGTTATGTTGCAAGAAAACTGTCTTCATCATGCACCATTAATACCACAAGTGTCAGTGCAGCTCTCCCAAGCTTTGTGAATGTTTCCAGCCAGTCGTTGTGCTTAGAGACTTTTTATGGCTCACGACCAGCCGCCACACTTAGATCTGCCTGATAGAGCCACCTCTATCTGATCAACCTGAAACATCCAGACTCAACAAACAGACATCTAAATCACACAATCTGGGCTGCATCACAAAACCCGTGAGAGTGCGGTGGTAATCTGACGCTCCAGTTTTAACACAGGCAGGAAAGTGAAGCCCTCATCAAAGGCTATGGAGGCGATGTAATCCTCAGTGAGTAATGTTTCCAAAAGCCAGAACCTCTTTTTTTACTGAGCAGAAGGGCAATTTCACAATGTTCTTGGGTAAAAAGATTTGTTTATTTGTTGCCACAGATTATATTTGCATTACAGACTAAAGTGGTGCACATAGATATGAAGAAAAATGGGAATACATAATAATAATTTAACTTATAATGCACAACTGATGTAGATGATTAAAATAGCTTGTTTCTCAAGGTGAAAATAAATAAACCAGTTTCATTTCAAAGTCAGAAGATTTTTCTAGAGGCCTCTGTCTGCATCTTTTGTTGGGCTGGAAACCTGTGAAATATTCCCAGGTGAGACAGGAAAACAACAGGCTGACTTTTTGTTTATGGATGAAACCCAATCCTGTATTAAGAGAACAACATGTGAGGAGCTCTGCTTTTCTTTTAACCTGACCTTGTCAAGGATATAACTCAGAGGAAACTGTAGCTATTTCTGTCTTTCACACAGTTCATGCACATGCACACACAGAGACATTAACTAATAATGCAGATTTCTCTGTTTATGTTGTAATAAGAAAATGTAAATGAACACATTATGTTTTTACTATTAATGAAGCTAAAAATCAGGCCAAGATCTGATGTATTGTTACTAAACTAATAGATAAAGTCTATAAAAATACACTGAAAAATGTATAGGATGTAAAACTGTATTTGTTTTGAATTAATATTTAAGCTTAAGAATAAGACCTCCAATGTAAGTGACTGGATGGTTTTATTTCAAATCTTAAAGGATTATTGATTTTATTATGTATTATTTACAGTACACTGTCACAGCAGTATATTCTGAACTTGAGAGTCAGTGTCATTAAAAACATGAAGTGTGACAGTTTTGGCTGATTCAGAGTCTGTCAGTGAGCAACACGACAGGCTTTGTGTTTGGAGACAATCGTGGCACTGTGCTGCCCCCCAGTGCTCACTGTGTCACACTGCATTACAGCTGCAGCCTCACACCGATCAACTCTCTGCTCTGTTTCCAGCAGTGGTGGAAAGTAACTAAGCACATTTACTCATTTACTGTACTTGAGTACAATTTTGAGGTACTAGTACTTGAGTAATTCCATTTTATGCTACTTTATACTTCTACTCCACTACATTCATTTGAAAACTTTAGTTACTAGGTACTTAATTATTAATACAAAATATAACCAGCTAGAATTAGAATCAGAAGAGGGGAGGGGGGTCAAACAGATGGTGTCCGGGGTGGGAGGGGTCGGCAGTGATCTTCCCTGCTCTCCTCAGGGTCCTGGAGGAGTACAGGTCCTGAAGAGATGGGAGGTTGCAGCCAATCACCCTCTCTGCAGAGCGGATGATACGCTGCAGTCTGCGTCTGTCCTTGGTGGAGGCAGCAGCGTACCAGACAGTGATGGAGGAGGTGAGGATGGACTCTATGATGAGTGTAGAAGTGAACCAGCATTGTTTGTGGCAGGTTAAACTTCCTCAGCTTCCTCAGGAAGTACATCCTCTGTTGGGCTTTCTTGATGAGGGAGCTGATGTTCAGCTCCCACCGGAGGTCCTGGCTGATGATGGAGCCCTGGAAACAGAAGGACTCCACAGTGTCCACTGGAGAGTCACACAGGGTGATGGGGGCGGGTGGGGCTGCGCTCTTCCTAAAGTCTACAACCATCTCCACTGTCTTTGAAGCGTTAAGCTCCAGGTTGTTGTTGTTTCACCAGGTCACCAGATGGTCAATCTCCCACCTGTAGGCAGACTCGTCCTCACCAGAGATGAGTCCGATGAGGGTGGTGTCATCCGCGAACTTCAGGAGCTTGACGAACTGATGACTGGAGGTGCAGCTGTTGGTGTACAGGGATTAGCCCTATCTTTACCAGCTGCAACATTAAAGTAATGCTTACACATGAATGCAACAATAGTTATAATCCAGTAATACAATGTACATTGTTCCTAAATGAGCCATTCTGCATAATGAGCACTTTTACATTTGGTACTTTGAGTATATTTTGATGCTAATGCTTGTGTATTTTTACTTGAGTAAAACTTTGAATGCAAGACTTTTACTTGTAACAGAGTATTTCTTCAGTGTGGTGTTTATACTTTTACTTAATTAAAAAAGACTACTTCCTCCACCTCGGGTTAAATTTTTATTTTAAAATATGGATTGCATAAACTGTATTACAGTAAAGGTTATATGTCTCTACATGTCTACACCTTCCACTATATCACTTTTGCTGGTTTTCTGTGTAAAATACATTTCTACAAATTCAAAAGAGAACATTTCAAATTTCATTACATTTCCATGACAGAAAAGTGTTGCTATGTTGGATACAGTGTTCTCTGTCTTAGCTGCCACACATTTTCTATACATTTTGTTCTCCTCATTAAACAGCCAAATCATCACCTTCACACAACCAAAACAAATCAGAGTTCTTCAACTGAATTCTTTTGAACAAATCAAGTGTCTGTGCACATATATATATATATATATATATATATATATATATAACAACAATGAACAACAGCATACAGTGTCTTCAGTGTCTTAAACTACTGTTTCTGTAAGCAAAAATATGAAGTGTGCGAAGAATGCTGAAGGAAATATTGAATGATTAATGTAATAGATTACTTTCTATACATGAAGCGGGTGGTACACACACACACACACACACATATATACACATATACAATATGTGATGTGCAGCGTGCTTAGGTTTATAATTGACAATGAAGATGATGATGATGATATGTACATGTTAAAAAACAAAGTGCGTATTTATACGATAAAATATATCATTTATAATGTGTAGGTGGATGTTTCAGGTTATTGTTTTCTGACACTATCTGACTGATTGAACTGTTCATGTGTGGAAACAAATTGCCAGTTTGTGTCAGCAGGACTGGAGGCTGTAAACATGTCGGATTTCTGCTTTACAGACATTTTAAAGTCGTTGGTGAAAATGGTGAAAATGACATAATTTAGAATGACACAATGTGTCTCTTATGTCCTGTATACATTTTGAAAAAGACACAAGATCCCAACTCTTTATTACAGTGAAGTGATGCTTTAAAGTAAAATAACGCCCAGTGGAGGTAACTGGGAATAAAAGCATGTACAAAGTCTTGCGGCTCGTCGCTTCCCTCTCAGGCCTGTTGCAGCCTGCTCTGACTTCACTGTGTCCACTCCTCAATCAATACAGGCTTCATCCTCTCATCCAGGCCTCTGGCGCTCATGTGATTGAGCATTTGTGCATTTTTCTTTTGCCCCCTCAGCTGGACTGCGGTCAGTTGGTGTACACCTGCACCACAGCGGGCCTTAAGGGAGGTGAGTGGCGTAAGATCTGATTCAGGGTCTGCAGGGCGGTGTGTTGAGTACAGAGCAGAGCAGGCCCGCCATTTCCCCCCTTTTTCCTCTGTGGTCTTTTTTCTCTCCTAGCGCTTTTTTAAAGCCGAGCAGCGGCGGCAGCGGCAGGAGGAAGAGGAGGAGGAGGAGGAGGAGGAGCGGCGACACGACGACGACGACTGGCGGAGCGGCGGAGGCAGGCAGGAGAAGAGAGACGCAGGGATCCGGTGTGCCACATCGGGATGAGAGCGAGGCAGAGACCCGGGTCGGATGAGTCAGCGAGTGGACCCCGCAATCACGGCATCCCTGAGATCTGAATGAATCCGGACGCAGACGAAACAATCTAAACCCTTTTCTGGTTGTTGTTGTTGTCAGATTGCGCCTCTCTTTATTCCGCCCTCCCCTGGTCCGCGTCTGCCATAGCCTGGTTTTGATTTTTATTTCCACCAAGGTGGGGATAAGAAAAGGGGGGGGTCCCGGCAAGGTTTGCGGAGGAGGTGGAGGTTTTATTTTATTTTTTTAAAAGCTCAACCCAGAGGAAGCTTCACATTTTGAACGTGTTTGTTTGCATTTCGAGTGAGCTGAAGATGTCGGGGCAGAGCATTACCGACCGGATAACTGCAGCCCAGCACAGTGTAACGGGATCCGCCGTGTCGAAAACAGTATGCAAGGCCACCACTCACGAAGTTATGGGCCCGAAAAAGAAACATTTGGATTGTGAGTATCTTTTTATTTATCTTTTAAACTAACGGCACACCGGCGTTCAAGTTAAATCTCCTCTCGGCGGAAACACCGCTGAACTGGCTGAGTTATGGCGATGGAGGAGCCACCAGGCCTCAAAGCCTCAGGAGAGGCTAAATGCTACTGCTTGTTCATGTCATGGGAGATTACATTGCTTTAACATCGAGGCCAGGCCTTGTTGACACACTGCTATATACATAATTAAGAGGGCTTTAAAGGTGTAGCAGGCTTTATTAGTGCCTACAAATCATTTTCTTTTCAGCTTCTTTTTGTCACAATTTGCTGTCAAACTAGCTCGTCTAGCTTTGTTCAGTCCGCTCTCTCATGTCTGTGCTCGTATTTACTCACTCATTTTAAAGCTTGAATGTTTAGCCTACACAGCAGCACATGAGGAGACATAGTTGTTTGACTAGTATCTCAACTAGGAAAACCTTTTTTATAAATCAGTGTGAGCAAGTGTGCCCCCCCCCCCCCTTGTCCTCACAGGCCCTGAGTTAACATTTACAGGAATGCTTGTTTCATCTCCCTTCTTGGTGCACCTGCAGCAGGACAAGTGTCTGCTTCAGCTCAGGCTACAGGATGGAGTCACCTGCTGTGTCTCATGGTGGGGGGAGGTCATGGTGCTTCACACTAAAATCCCTCAGTTTGTGGCTGAGGTTTGGGAGCTGCCACAAAGGAGGAGTTTCCTTCCCTCACTCAGGACATCAGTCAGACTCCTGTATGTACCCTGACGTAAGCAATAAGAGCTTAAATCCTCGTGTGATGCACTCATAGTCAGGAGGAGTCACTGTCCGCTGTCTGTACTTAGGGATGCAGTGGTAGGTTTTCTGCATATCGATCTGCACTTGCAAATGCATGATGGCACCAATGAAAGTGGTGTTATGAAGGCCCTGCATCATCATAGGAGTTCAGAAACAGCCCAGGAAAAAGGGTACATGCTGCGTCTTCAGACTCCAGACTCCTTATACTGGTCTGTGGAGTGAAGTGA
Source organism: Enoplosus armatus (assembly GCF_043641665.1). Taxonomy (NCBI): domain Eukaryota; kingdom Metazoa; phylum Chordata; class Actinopteri; order Centrarchiformes; family Enoplosidae; genus Enoplosus; species Enoplosus armatus. Next base: position 11,837,259 of record NC_092184.1, on the reverse strand, counting down.
TTTCATAACCGGCATTAATGGTTTCTTGGCAGTATTTCGGTTCAAGTTGCAGGTTCCACACCTGTTGTGTTGCTCAGGCGACTCCCCTGAGGTGAGATGAGTGAAAGTTGGCAGAGTGACTCGCTCTGTTGGCTCAACGTGACTGACGCAGAACAGAGAGGGCTTATATGTGCGTAGATAATAACTCGGTGTCCCCTCGTTTTATGTTGAAACATAAAGGAGGCTGGACGATGACAGCCAGGAGGAGGAGAGTTTGTTTTATAGGTTCAGATGGATTCTTTGTCAGCTTAATGTTTGTTAATGTCGTTTTCTCACGTCCCCTTCTGACAGAATAGAAGCAATCATATTTGTGTATCTCCTCAATATATTGTATAAGTATTATTTATGGCCATTTTATGTCTTTAGTAGAAAGTTGACAGTGGAGAGATGACAATACTGTGAAGTGTTGGAAATAAAGGAATGTACAATTATGGCTGGATATGGCTTGAAATGTTTTGATAGTGCTCATAAGATACATGAGTTTCCGTCCTTTTTTTTTATTACCTTACTGCGAGAAATATAAACTTGTTTTTACTTTTTCTTTTTTCTTTTAACCATAGAAGCCAAACTTGTCAAATGTTAGCTATATTTTGTCTAAACGCAAGAAGTTGTACAATAACTTTTTCTAAACTTGGCAAAATCTTGATTTTAAATCAGGAAAATTAATATAGACTGATATATTATTTGATTTAAAAAAACAAAACAAAAAACAACTCGAATGTCGGTATCGGTATCAGCCTTAAAAATCCTTTATCGATATTTCAGTCAGCACTGAAATGTAATACTTTCTCGATCAATTGATTCATTATTTGGTTTTAGAAAATGGTGAAAAATGCATGTTAACGTCTGACGGTGATGTCTTCAAAATACTTTTTGTCCAAAATGTAAAGATGTTTAGTTTACTGTCACATACGACAAAGAAAAGCAACAAACCCTCAGATTTGAGAAGCTGCAACAAGCAAATGTTTGGAATTTTGCTTAAAAAAATACTTTAATACCAAAACAATATTTGCTCTTTACTCTCTTTCTTACTTTGAGAAACATATAAGCACATTTTTCTACAAACCGTTTATTTAAGAAAGGAAGCCAAAATGTCTCCATTGTGAAAAGCCATTTAAATACAAGCAGTCCTACAAGAATTTAACTTAAATGTTTTTCTAAAATTGGGACAAGTTTGATGGAAATGCAAAACTTTTTGAGTGAAAGATTAAAGATGGCCTGTGGAGTTTTCTTGTTAATAAACAAAACTTATGTTTACATTCAGTGTTAACAAAATGCACTGTGTGCATCATTGAGCTCTAACAAATGTGATAAATATATTTAATTCCTCTTAAAACATTTGCAAAGATGACTTTTTTTTAGTATTATAAATTCTGCATTGTTTACATCCATGTTTACTAGCTTGCTGTCTTCTTCTCTGCTTTTGCTGGCTCATTGCTGCATATCTTGGTGCTTTACTGCCACCTGTTGATCAGTGTCAAAAACTATGAATCTGACATCTCATGACAGCTTTTTGATTCTTGACCGTTTTAATAAAAAAAAATCAGTGCTGCAAACACGTTGGTCAGTACCACAACAGTACTGAGGTTTGATACCCAGCGCAACACATAATCAGTATTAGTATGATACTATTATATCAACGTAGAGTTTATTATGACACTATGATCTTACTCCAGTATGTTATTTCACAAAATAATCTCTAAATCGACAATTAAACAAGCAAATTATAAATATTCTAATAAATAAAAAAAGCATATTTTTCAGAACAGATTTTAACATATGTATCCTGAATTAATTACTTGTGGTTTATATTTTTTCCCACCATATAACCTTAACTGTGTTTTTTTTATTTAACTACATTTTGCAACACAGTATTTAGCAACATCATGCTCCATCATGACTGATACATGAATACATTTGTGTCCCATGAATTAATTACACTAGAAATCATTCAAGTCAACCACTGTGAATATTTAGCAGGCTGATTGTAACATGACAGTGCTGTCAGTGTATCCTCCTCCCCCATATTCCTCCTCCTCCTCCTCCTCCTCTTCTTCGTCATCTTCTCTGGGCAGTTCAGCCACCCATGCTAACTGCTGCTGCTGCTGCTGCTGCTGCTTTTCTGGAAGGTTATCCTGTCCTACTTAAAGTCCCCCCGCCTTTTCAAAAGTCAAATATAGGACAGAAAGGGAGGCCCAATTACCCCGTCAGTCTGATCACTGCTGTGAATGGCAGGGTCATTAGCACTGAGGGGCTCAACATCGTTCAATCAGCACATGGATGAACATATGAGCAGGGGAAGTGGGACAGAAGACATATGGTTAACATCTTAATGCCCTGCACTTTATGTTGGTCTGTTGCAACGAGGCTTTATTGCCATTAACAATTAAAATGAACAATATCAGTTTCTACTTCTGCTGCAGTGATCCCTGACTGCATTGGCACTACGAGATGATGATCTACTGTTAATTAACTCACATTTTATGTAGAAAACACTCCACTTTAACGTGCTGTTGCCCCATTTTACTCAGTGTGTTAGAGTATTTTGAATAGAATAATTTCAATATTATAACTATAGCACCAGGCCAAATTGTAGGGAGATAAATCTGTTAAATTGATAGATACGTTTGTTTTAAATACTTGTTTTTATACTGACAGTTCAAAACACAAAGATATTTAGTTTAACAATGGTGTAAAATAGAGAAAAGTAAGCGTCCTCCCATCTGGATTTTTGGGGTTGATTGCTGGAAGCAGTATTGGCCGATACTGATCAAGAGGTCTATTTGAAGCCTTGTATTTATCATGTAGCATTTTTTATTAATTTAACGATTCTTAACAACATTGTATATTAAGTGTTAAAACTAAGAGATGAGAAAGTATCATGAATTGACAGCTGTTTGTTTGCAGATGTGCAACACATTCCACTCTCTCTCTCTGCCTCAGTGCTAGCTAGCTTTGAAAGCTCGTCATATTCCTTGACGTGACCAACCTTGAAATCTCTGATGAGGTTTGTGGTGTTGAAATCTTTTGGTTGCATTCCTCCACGAAGGATTTCCTTGCAAATTGCAAATGTTTTCCTTTTTCAGACACCTGGTAGAACTGCCAGACCGGTGAAGCCACTTTAGTGGCGCATAGAGAAAATGTTCAGTCTTGTCTTGACTAAACGCCTCTTAGAAGAATATCTACTTTAATATAGTGATGAGAAGCAGTCTATGTTGCAACTTTTGGGATTTGTTGATGCAGCTTACAGGTTACTAAATTGAACAAACTGCGCATATGTAACCCTGTTGTGGAGGACAGAAGCATGAGTCACATCAGAGACTGCTTTTGGCTCAGACGTCCATAAATTAGTTTGAGCATCTGTGGTCACTGTTCACTTTTTAATAGTAAGGCAGCAGGTGTTTGTCTGCTCAGCAGCTCAGTGTGAGGCCTGTTTGACAATTAACTCACAGTACACAGGGTTATCTATGAGTAAATGTATCTTTACAGATGAAAACTGCTTTCTGAATAAAGTAGAAATGTTTATCAACACATGAGAAACCAGCAGACCTCAAGGCAGGATATAGATGATGTTGTGATATTATTACAATTAAATCAACACTTCACTATCTGTTGTGCGATGAGATTTTGGCTGTGGTTGTTTGTGTTTCATGCAATATTTGATGTGAACTAGGTGGGTGAGGTAGTCAAAGTTTAGCGTTAGCATGGACAGTCAGACATTGGGCATTTTGTTATTAAACTTCAGTTGAGCCTTAAACAACAGGAAGATGCAGCATTCAAGCTGCAACATATCACGGCATGATAACCAACAACCAAATAATAAACAATCTATATTTTAGGCTGCAACGATTATTTCCATTACAGATTCATCTTCTGACTATTTTCTGGATTGGCCAATTAATCATTTGGTCTTTTAAATGACATAAAATAGTGTCTGAGATTTCTCAAATAGTTGTTTTGATAATGACAAAAAATTATGATTTCAGTCTGAAAACCCCAAAATATTCATTTTACCATCATAGAAGACAAAGAGATTCAGCAAGTACTGACATTAGGAGGCTGGAAACATTTTGGCTTAAAGAAATGAGCTATTATCAAAATAGCTGCAGATTAATATTCTCTTGATCTGCTAAGCGTTTCAGCTCTGTATATAGCAGCATCCTTGCATGTGTGGTGTTTTTGCAGCCTTGACATTTAACAAATTTAAGGACTAAAATATGGTTGATTGGTGAGGAGCCACTCAACTTGTTGAGTTGTTTTGCAGCCTCGAACAATCACGCATCACCACATACTGTAGCTGATAATATTTATTATCTTATGAACTTCTTCTCTTTTTTTTTGTGTTTCAGATTTGATCCACTGCACCAACGAGATGAACGTGAACATTCCTCAACTGGCCGACTCGCTGTTCGAGAGGACCACCAACACCAGCTGGGTGGTTGTGTTTAAGTCACTTATCACCACACACCACCTCATGGTCTATGGCAACGAGGTGAGGCGCTTCAGACGATGTGTTTAGATGATCCTCTAACAGTAAACTGGACATATTATTTAATAACATCACAGCAGATTATTTGAGCATTAATGTATTACTAATTAATATTGTTTGTTGTTGTGTTTAACCATTTATCCTCCTCCCACAGCGTTTTGTCCAGTACTTGGCTTCAAGGAATACACTATTCAACCTCAGTAATTTTTTGGACAAAAGTGGGTTACAAGGTAACGATTTGATTGTGGCTGATTTCAGTTCTAAGTCGTTCTGAATTTATGCACCATTTAAAAAAAAAAAAAAAAAATATATATATATATATTATTTTTAAAAGTACTGCCGTTTTACGTTCCAGGGTACGACATGTCCACATTTATCAGGAGGTATAGTCGATACCTGAACGAGAAAGCTGTTTCATACAGACAGGTTGCCTTTGACTTCACAAAAGTTAAACGCGGGTAAGAATTTATTATAACAATAACAATATTAAAACATCTTTTTCCTTTTTCATATATGTGAATGCTGCAACAAATTATTGAGTTTATTATTGATGAATATCTTGAGCAGTAGTTCATCAACTAATTGTTGTCAGTCTGAAAAATGTCAGAAATTCGCATATTATATCACATCACAATTCCCCTTGAAAAATGACTTGATTATTTGGTTATCAAAATTGTTGACAATTTTCTGTTGATGGACAAATTTTTTCAGTCCTACTTGTCTTATTTTACTCTTTTTTATTTTCAGAATATTCATGAAACAAACCTATGATTTCAAACATCCAGTTGCAATTTAAGGGATTTGAATTCAAAAGAAAATCAGCCAATCAATTAGAGCTTCCAAAATTATTTGACCAACTGATTAGTCGATCAACAAATAATTAATTGACATATGTCATATTGTCATATTTCTTTGGTTCCAGCTTCTCAAATGTGAGGATTTGCTGCTTTTCTTTGTCATACATGATCATAAACTGAGTATCTTTGGTTGGTTTCGACTGTTGGTCAACATTTGAAGACGTCACCTTGCTCTGTGGGGAAATTATAGCCACCATTTTTCACTATTTTCTGACATTTGACAGACTAAACGATTAATTGGTGGTGAAAATAATTGTTAGTTGTTAAAAAAGGAGTCGGTTATCGTGTTTTAGGAGCCACACTGCTTACTCATCCATCTCTCCCTCCCTCTGTCTTCCCTCCATCTTCCCTCCCTCCTGCTCCGCCTCTCCACGTGTCCACACAGAGTGGACGGCGTGATGAGGACCATGAATACAGAAAAGCTGCTCAAGACGATCCCCATTATTCAGAACCAGATGGATGCCCTCCTCGATTTCAATGTGAGTTTGAGGTGAAGCCTCCCGCAGCTCTGCAGCTCATGTAGTAAGAAGCTGCTCGTCTGGAGGGTGCAGATTGCAGCTGCAGACAGAGAGAGATGCGTTGTCTCAGTTCACATATACAGGCGTTGTTTTTCTATGCCAACAAACCGCTGTGAAGAAGCTGTAAGATGAATGTCCTGGCTGATTGCTTTCCCTCAGGTCAATGCCAACGAGCTGACTAATGGAGTCATCAACGCAGCCTTCATGCTCCTCTTCAAAGACTCCATCAGGCTCTTTGCTGCTTATAATGAAGGCATCATCAACCTGCTTGGTGAGACCACCTTCTCTTTGTCCTCTGTTGATTTTGTCCCAATATTTTGTGGTTGGTTATTCCAATTTTTCTTTTTTTCACCAAACAGAGAAATACTTTGACATGAAGAAGACTCAGTGTAAAGAAGGTTTGGACATTTACAAGAAGTTTCTCACCCGAATGACCCGGATATCAGAGTTCCTCAAAGTAGCAGAGGTAAATGATACACCTGCTGTCATGAGTGAAATCCTTCAGTTGGTCAGTGAACTGTGTGTCTTAATGCTGCAGTGACTCGATTGTAACTTTGGTTTCCTCTCTCGTCTAACAGCAGGTGGGCATTGATCGAGGGGACATTCCAGACCTTTCACAGGTGAGCACCGACCCTTCAAAACAATCTGGAAACACAGGTTTCCCACTCTTGATAGGAAGTCTTGCCTTGCTTTCTCTTATTTCCAGCTCTAACTGCTCTTTTTTTCATTAGCGTTGTCTTTGTCCTATTAGAGTACACCCAACACAAATGTTCTTTAAAATAAGACACTGCATGATTTCCTTCTCGAGCGCATGTTTGCCAGAGGAGGTGGTCTCTTCTTCTTCTTCTCCTGTTTCTTGTTCTTCTTCTGCTTCTTCTCCTTTTCTTCTTACCCTTCCCTACTTCTTCTCCTTCTTTCTACAGTAAATAAAGGTGTTGCCCACACTAAGTGTTTTTAAAGTAATCACTGTAATTGCAACCCACTCGGTAAATGTGCACAGTGACAGTTGGATGTTTCCTAATTAAAAATGAACTGCACACACTGTTGTGCTGTGCTATGGGGACCAATTTTACATAAATATTTCATCCCGGAGAACTGCAGCTAAAATGCATTCCCCTCTGACTGTCACCACCTTTATATTCTGTATTTTCCCCTTATCTTTCCACTTCAGTTCACAGTTTGTGTAAGTACTATCATTTCACTCTTCTTCTATGTCCGTGACTTGCTTCAGTGTTGTCTCTTTGCATGCCTCTGCTCTGACTCTGTCTCCTACATCGTGGTGAAAAACAGTTGAAGGAAAAAACACTCGCTGTGGTAAATTTCTGTTCACTTTGGTCACGTTGTTGAGGTGTAAAACCAGTGTAGCTCATCTACTGTAAAATGGCTGCCCCCCCCCTCGTTGTGCTTAGACACGGCCACTTCAACAACGGCCAGGTTGTTGAAAGCGCCGTGGTGCAGTACGTCATCCCACACACGTTACTCTCATCCAAAGTAGCTTTTTGGCTGGAATGCAGTCATTGATCAGTGGCGGGTAACTAATAGCCGAGTTGATAGTTTACCTTTGTGGAGCCAAATTTAACCTCCTAATCAATGACATAAATTGGCTGTCTACACATTGGTTTTAATGGTGTGGTGTATTTCATGGTGTATAGTGTTTTCTGCTCTATCTTGGTTGCCCACCACTGTCCTAATGGTCTTGGTATCCATAGAGACAACTTTTTCTGTGCCTCAGGAACGTGCTGACTGTGTGTTTTCTCATCACGACAGGCTCCCAGTAGCCTTCTGGAAGCTCTGGAGCAGCACTTGGCCTCTTTAGAGGGCAAGAAGGTCAAAGACTCCACTGCAGCCAGCAGGTACGTTAATCCTCCCATCACTATTTCTGAATTCCTCTCATCTTGTCCTTGAATCTGCAACACTGCCTTTACTTAATTTGAATAGCATCTTTCCTACACGTCAGTGCAATCCAAAGTGCTTTACAGGCGACTGACACGCTGATAATATGACAGTACAAATATAAACAGTGAAACAATTTGAAACTAGTGCACACCAGAGATGGAAATGATGAAAATATTATAAAACCAATAGAAAAGATAAGAAATCAATCAGTCTATTGTGAATTTGTGTTTCCTACAGGGCTAGCACTCTGTCAAACGCAGTCTCATCGCTGGCCAGCACGGGGATGTCCTTCACCAAAGTGGATGAGCGGGAGAAGCAGGCAGCTCTCGAAGAGGAACAGGCTCGACTCAAAGCTCTGAAGGTGGGCTTTGCTGTTTTTAAAAAAACAAAACAAAACACGTAACATGCATTGAACAAACATCTTTGTAGTGTCACTGTTGTTGTTGTTGTTGTTGTTGTGGGAATAAACTTTCGCACTCACTCAGGAACAGAGGCTCAAAGAGCTTTCCAAGAAGCCCTCCTTCGCCACCACTGATACATCGCCGATCTCCACCACCGGGGGCACTATCAGCACAGCACCAGCCATCGACCTCTTCTCTACACCCAGCTGCTCTAATGGGTACTCTTTAGATGTCCAGTATATCCTCTCTTTAGTTTTGAAATATGTTTTTCAATATCATTTTTAATAATTTTATACCCATGTTGTAATACATTAGTCCCTTAACATCCATCCCCTTTTTTCCACCTGCTTTAAAAGATTTTTTTTTGGCAGGGGAAACAACCTTGACAAACTGCACTCTGTTGGAAAGCACAAAGCTCTGTGTCTCTATTATTTTATTTTAAGATTACAAAAAATAAGTCTACATAAGTACTTGTTTTGTAAGAGGAGAGCATGCAAAACACAACGGTAAAAACAAAAACTCCCTGCATTTTCACCATGTTTGTGTCTCTGTAAAAATTGTTTCATTATTGAGACTAAAACAGTCTTGAGTTGCTTTTCAGAAGAGACGAGAGAAAAGAGTCATTTTATTTTGGGTACAAAAAAGTGGTGCTTGGAAAGTGGTTAAAAAAAATGTATGCATATTTTTTTTCTGTCTGCAGTGCAGTGAAGATGGAAAGCGACCTTTTTGACCTGCAGTCAACTTTCCAGTCCTCCATGCAGTCTGGTTCAACAGGGCTTCCAGTGGCAACAGCGTGGGCTGGTAAAGAGCTGCCTCTTCCAACATCTGTGTTTCTGGACTTTGGTGACCTGTTCTGCATGCTCTCCTTCTCTTGTTGTTGTCTGACTCTTCCTCTCCACTCTTTTCTGTCTCTGTCTTTCCTCTGCCTGCATAGATCCTTTCACCTCTGCTGAAGCTGGAGATGATTCCATGCCAAACCTTAACCCTTTCCTCTCAAAACTCGTTGTCGATGCCTCTCACTTGCCTGTCGTGTCTTCAGACGGTGTTAGCTTTTCCTCTAGGACATCTGGTCATGAAATGTTTGGTGGTAACGACTCATTTTGTTTCTCCTCAAAAGTCTTGTCGCTCTTGTTCATTTCTCTGTAGTCACTTATAAGCATGACCAGCTTGCATGTTAACTGTGCTGCTGTAGTTTGATCGTCAATTATCTGCCTGTGCAAATGTCGAAATGATCCTCTTTTGTCTGTCTGTACAATGCACCTCATTGTAGTTCATACCAAGCTCAATTTATGTTGTTTTTTTAATGAGAACACCTCTTAATTCCTCTTATGTATTAACCAGGACCTTCCATGTCCCACTATAGAGGCCATACACCCGTTTTGCTTTACAGTTACTTTTCATCCTCTCTTTAGTGATCAGTTTGGTGTTGCATTGTTATAAAACCTGCCGTAGAGCTTTAAGTTGAAACCTGTTTACCAACACTATTTTTGATTCTCCAGATCGTTACAATCCCTTTATTGACACAAACTCATCCGTTTCAACCAATTACAAACGCACAGTGCGGATAGAACACTCCATCTCAGGTACTATGATGGCGCACCATCTCAGCCTATGTTTCCTGAGCCCTGGCAAACATAGGACCCCATGAAATACCCCCAGGGCTCTTATTTTGATATTTATGGTAGAAATGTGGACATAAAGTAATATTAAAGGAAAAGTTTGACATTTTGGGAAGTATACTTATTTGCTTTCTTGCCTAGAGTTAGATGAGAAGATTGATAGCATAACCCCATCATGTGTGTGAAATTTTCATTTTATCGTTCGCGCCCCCTATTTGTGCAGTAGTTAGTTGGAATACCATTCTCTCTCTAAAGACGGTGCCTACTGCTACACAAGAGCCTCAGACTGTGAACAACAACCCACATCAGCTGTCTTGCATCTTAGCTTGTTGAACGAGCTGCCAAACAAACGTTCAGTGGAGAGAAAACTGCACCGCTGGCTTCAGTTTACAGGCTAGTTAGCTCATTAGCTGCTCGGCTGCAGCACATTAAACAGCAAAAAGAATAGTAAATGTGATTTCAGTTGGACTACAACCAACAGCCGCTTAGCTTAGCTTAGCATAAAGACTGGAAACATCAAAACCGGCTCTATTACTGCTCCTGGCAAGGAGCAGTTTTTGCTGGTTGCATAACTTCCCGAAACACTGCAAAGTGTTGTTTTTTAAAGATTAAACAAACAAGATATAACATGTTAATTACCGAGCTTTAGAGACTGATGTTTCCAGTCTTAATGTTAAGCTAAGCTAAGCTAATCGGCTGCTTGCTGTAGCTCCATGTTGAGCGTACAGATATGACTGTGGTACTGATCTTCTCATCTCAACTCTCGGGCAAGAAAGCTAATAAGAATATTCCCCAAAATGTCAAACCATTCCTTTAATCCCTCCCTCTTGGTTGCTACAATACTGTTCTGCACTATTTTTATCCTCCTTCAACTCTTTAACTTTACTTAAAACACCCAGAATTTAACAACTACAAAATTGTTAAACATGTTAGCTGTCTTCTTCCTGCCTGTATTGCTGTCATTTCCCACCTGTCTCTCTGGCCTGGCCTTGAAATGCCTTTTTCCTTTTGCTCTCTTTCTTCCTGTCTCTCTCTCTTTTCTTTGTCTTCCTGCTTCCTGTGGCGTGTCAGACTCCTTCTGTGGTCCAGTGTCCATTGCCCAGCACCTCCCACACCAGGCTCCCTACCCCACTGAGCCCTCTACTGTAGCAGGTCTATTCAGAGGTACTGAAGGCTCTCTCCAGCACATCCAGCAGTAGATGCTAGTTTTCTATTCTGTAGAGAAAACTGTGGTTTTCAGCTTCAAGTTACCAGCGATTCATAAGTGGACGCTGTACTTACATGGGCCAGTGAAACCAAAAGTCAGTTTTCAGAGTAATTTCACTTCATGCAACTGTCTTCTTTCTCATCTCTTGTGAAGGATACTCAACGCCACAGGCCCCTCCACAGCAGTCAGCAGGGGGGGGGCTCCAAGTGGACTTTGAGTCAGTTTTTGGAGCCAAAGCCGCAGGCAGCAACAGCCTCAACTCTGATGGTGAGGGTTTTGCATTTGACACATAAGTGAACATGCAATAGCTTTGTGTTTTGGTAAGCTAGACGTGCTTAATTGTAGTTTGCGGGTGATGAATCATAAAGCCTTCGTCCATGTTTGGCACAAAGATAAATCAAATAAAAGTTGCCGAAAACAAGTCAAACATAAAAGTTCCAAAGAAAAGGAAGATGAACTATCTGAAAGGCATTGTTTATATGGTCCACTGATTTTGCAACCCATTATGTTAAAAACCACAATGGGTCACCACATGCTACAGTCGATTGAAGAAATACAAGGGAAATCATGATATGAGACTGTTTTCTTCTCTGCACTATTTTTACCAAACCTTTGTTAGTATCTGCAAGCAGCCAAAAGAGCAGAATGTCATTATGAAAATGGACCTCAAACTTTTTGTTATGTAGCAGAAAAATCTCGAAACTAGAGCCCGACCGATACTGGATTTTGGGGGCCGATACCAATATTAGGGTGTAAAAAAAATTCAGATAACGGTATATGGGCCGATATTCTTATATGCATTCTATATACTATTATTATTATTCTATATATCCATGAAGACATATTTTTTTTGCAATGATCTCTCGAATGTGGTTAGCAAACACTACAAGGATATGTAATGGAAGCAGGTGGTTTTCAGTTCAACATTAAACTTGATTGTCAGAAAGGACATAAGTGCACTGAAACACTAAACTTTGATAAATAAAAACACAAATAGAACAATATTAAACTTTAATTAAAACAAAAGGATCAAATATACATAAAATGCTGCCTATATAAAAACAAATAACACAAGGCAACTATGTAGGACAAGCAAACAAGCCAATCCAACAGAGGCAGGTTTATGCTGGAAATGAATAATGATTAAAAAAAAAAAGGCTATTTTGCTGCAAAGAATGTCATAATGTGCTGTGTAGGGCAAGCCTATATAAAAGTATGAATGAACAATTGAATAAACAGAAGACTTTTTCACAAGCCCTTGGTAAAGTGGTCCCACACCTTGCTTTTTCCACCTTCAGCCAAAGAAAAATATATAAATAAAGTGTGTAATAAGTGTGAGACATTAGCTGAATTATATATTTGAGCTGGAACCAAACTAGTTTGCATTATATGTTCTATTCTAAATACCTCAATCTTCACTAATGATAAATGTATCTTTCTATTTAGGTATTTAAAAAAAAAAAAACTTTATAATAAGTGAAGTCACTGGCAAAACGTCTGATGTCCTCTCTACTATACCACTTCTAGTCTATTAAGCTAATGGTTTGAACTTTAATCAGAAATGTGTTTTTCCTGCTGATCAAAACATGTAATCTTTATCAATATTTCTCTGTTAATGTATAACGGTCATTGAGTCATGGTTCGCTGCTGCCGAGTCAACAGATGAACAGCACCTCTGATATAAACGTATTTCAACGTTTCCGTTTTTGATAGGAAAAAATTGGCCAATATAAATTGGTCGGGCTCTACTCGAAATAAAATTAGTGTATAATTTAGGGTATTATTGAATCATAAATCTTAAAATATTGCTGATATAGCAGCAGCAGACCCACCTTTAAGACTACACCCATGGTAGCACTTACATCTCATTTCTTTAAAAAATAAAATAAAATAAACCCTGAATGCTTGCAAAGTAGCTCTCTGAACATGCTTGTTGTTCATGTGGGGGAGTTGTACCTCCTGTTCAGTTTGAATGTACTTATTGTAAGATTTGGACAAAAGCCAAATGAATGTAATATAATAGTGATATTGCTCAACCATGCCAACACAAAAAGGTTATTTATTTTTGCTGTAATGGCTCTTATCGCTGCAGAAGACTGAGCACTGACCTGCGCCAACCTTTGTTTCATTTCCTGTCATCTCTTTACTGTCAGTTATCGAATGAAGGCGAAAAATAATACTGATTTTTAAAAATCTTTTTTGGTTTGGTCTGGTTTATTGACAATATTTTAGAAGATTGAACAATTAAGTCCTGGATTTCTTTCCATCGTTGTCGTTGTAAAACTACAGTGACAAAATACACAATGCTTCTTAAAAGTAAATATTTGTAAACCTGTAAGTACAAATAGGTTTATTATCTCTCTGTATGCCCTGTCAGATATTACAGGGAGCATCCTGAAACCGACTCTCGCCGGCTCAAACCAGCCGTCCGGTCAGCAGCCAGAGAAGCTGGTGTCAGATGACCTTGACTCCTCCCTGGCCAACCTTGTCGGCAGTGAGTATTATGCTTTGCTTTCAGCCGCACTAATTAAAGCACGTGTTCATTTATGCACAAACTGACAAAATATTTGGGGATAGACATCTAACGCTTGCCCCATGAATTTTCCTTTTTAGACCTCGGCATTGGGAACGGCACGATGAAGAAGTAAGTGATGGATCAGCGCTTTACGCCCACTCCGCTGTACAGAAACAGCTTTGTGCTCTCAGGGCAGTTACAAGCTGGTGCTAACATCAACTGTCTTAATCCACAGTGACATCCACTGGAGCCAGCCAGGGGAGAAGAGGATGACCGGCGGCACCAACTGGCAGCCCAAAGCGGCGCCGACCACGACCTGGAACCCCGTTTCCATGGTGACACACACAGACTTTTCACTGTAGTGCTCATGATTTCTGCTTCTGCTGTATTCCTGTCGTATTTTACTGCCAAATAATAAGCAGTGCTCTGCTTCTTTGTACATATTATTATTATTATTATTATTAGTAGTAATTTGTGACGAACTATTAACTGGCCTGTTTGTGTCTCTTCAGCCACCGTCAATCATGGCCTTCCCTGCCACCACACCCACAGGCATGATGGGATATGGCATGGTCAGTATTATGGCAGTATATACAGTATGCACAGATCTAGTAGCATTTTAGAACAGGCTGTGTAGCTTCTGTTTGGTCCTTTTTTTGAAGTAAAACAGTGAATCAGATATTAAAGTGTGAATGTTGCTGGAACAGTTCATGTCAGGTAAATTCCTTTTTGTCTTCAACCTGCTCCTAATTATTTAGAGAATTAATTAAATGCACCTAAACTGGGTCAAGTGAGCTGTTGTTTTGCCGTTATGAATATTCTCTCAAGTTTTATAAATGAACTGAAGGGTGGAGAATTCTCAATAGTTTTTGTTTAAAGTCATTGAGCTTGTGGTCTTGAGATGCATATGTGATCAGTCTTCATATTGACTTGTGTGTAACGTCTAATAGTCGCCTATGCTGTGTAAATTGTGTAGAATAAAAGCCAGTATGTGTATAATTTGAACATTTTTGAGTTGGGTGCCCTCCAGTGGATGTTTAAAAATTAAAAGAATAACAGATAAAGCTGAAACAGAAAAAGAATCTGCAACCATTTTAAATGCCAAATTTTGCTGCTTCTCAACTGTGTCTCTTAGTCTATTATACATTGAATATATTTCGTTTTTTGAATGTTCATGCAGCAAAACGAGCAATTTAGATATGTTATCTTGAGGAATCACTATTTTCTGGTGTCTTACACACCAATTAATTGATCAATAAATCAAAAAATAATCAGCAGATTAACCAATAATGAAAATTGTTTTTGGTTGCAACCCTAGTCACATAGGAATTCTACACATAGTGGCCTTTATATTTGTAAAGCAAATGACTGAAATACACGTACTCTCCTCTCTGTGCAACATGCTACAGCCTCCACAAATGGGCTCTATGGGGATGATGAATCCACCCACCATGATGTACTCCCAGCCAGTGATGAGGCCACCCAACCCCTTCGGCTCTGTGTCTAGTGCTCAGGTGGGTGCACTGCAGTCTGACAACTCCACCGAGCTGATGCACAATGAAGTCAGTATCTATTTACACAGTTATCAGGTTGAGTAAATAGGTGTGTCCATTGTGCTGTGACGTGTACCATGTTTAGTCACTGTGTAAGCTTTGTTGTCGGTGTGAATACGGCTGAAGATGATGACAGTTTTAACAATGGACCCTTCACTCTCTTGAAAGGGACAAAACTGTGAATCATCTCCCTTGTTTTGACTCCCTGTTTTTCCCCCAACAACTCCTTTTTATTAACCCTTCTTTCATACATCACAGCTTCTCCAAACTAATCTCATCCCTCCTTCAGTCTCTGTACTGACTCTCTGACTTCTCCTCTGGTCCTCCTACTTCCTGTATTTCTTCCTGAAATAGCCCTCCGCAGCCTCTAGTCCTTCCAGCCAGAGTCCTCTCCGAGCCCCTGGACAGGACCCGTTTGCACACCTCTCTCTCAAGGATTTCTTGTAGAGCATCTCTTTAGGTACAGCATGCTCTTTGCTTGCGGGTGCTCCTGCATGCCCAATAATACTGTAATACCCTTTTTATTTATTTATTTATTTATTTTTTTATCCTTACATACTTGATGTCTTCTCCTTCTGATTAAATGCTACATGTACTTTTCTCATTTATTGTTTTATCATGACCTTTTGTTCCTTGGATGTCTTGCTTGTTTTGACAGATTTATCGCGTCTTTGACATAGCCAGACTCATTCTGATCCTTTGTTCTTCCACTGTCATCACATATTGCTCAAACCTGCTTTCTCTGAACCTTGTTGCCATTGGTGAAATTAACTAATTGACAGTTCGCTAAGCTCTGTCCCCTTAAGATTCTGTTGCTACTCCTGTCAAGCTTTCGGGTGTCACGCGGCCACATGCAGTTCACAATAATGACAGCAATTTTGCCAACGATATTCACAGTAATTTTTAAAACAATGGGACACAAGTGTAGATAGAAGTAGTCTTCTCATTTTTAACCACCAACTGTCGATTTTGCTGGCTTAAATGAAAATTGATAGTCTACATTCTAGCTGAATATGTACTGTTTTCAGTAAGTATGATGAGGAAAAATGTGAGATCAGACTGTTATTTAACTGTTTGGCTGCTTATTAGATTATATGTTTGTTTTTTTCAAACCTTATGTTCTCACTTTTAACTTTCCAAGAGAAAAGGCTGTTAGGAGAACTAACCAATGCGTTTGACAAATGTATCTCTAACTTGGATAACGTTGGCTGGGGGTTTCAGGAGGAAACGTCCTCAGATCCAGTAGACAGAGCAGCTAACATTAGCCTAAATTCTGTTAGCATCCAGGACTAGCTTCCATACAGTAGGGAAAAATGAAATACTGCACAGTGGATAGAATTGTGAACAGTTTTTTTTGTTGTTGTTGATGTTTTTACGCTTCCTTTAATCCCACAAAATAATGTAGTCAGTTGATGTGCTCCTTGGCCTTGTAAGTAATGCTAGGTTGCTACTGTTGGTAGTAAGCTAGCTAGCCAGACATGCTAACACACTGCTAAATCCTAAATTCCTTATACTTGTGTTTTTGGTTTTAAAAGGCTAAAAAGAACACACTCTGACCAGTATCGCTCTTACTACAGCCCTGTTATCACCACTTCAACCTAAATTCAAAGCTTGACAGATGTGCCGTTACTGGCTATGGTTGCTAAGGCTATGATTGGACTGTGCCGTTCTGGGGAAGGGTTTAGCGAACAGTCAATTGACTTGTTATTAATTTCTATTCACATTTTTTAGCCTTTCACTAATATTGCCTGTTGCCTTTCTTGCAGATGCAGTTCATGTAATTTGAAGAAAAGTGTCTCTCGGAAGATGAAGCACTTAGCAGCAAAGCTTTGTCCTCGTTGCAGTCTAACTCTTCAGAGAAACATTCACACACCCCCAAATACAGACATGTCAAGAACACAATGGTGCAACGGCTGTCAGAAACCATGGTAACCATGTCCAAATGACGTTTGGCGATAGCTCACACCCATTATTCTGTAACTTGTCCGAGACGTCGAGTGATGCTGCTGTCTAAACCCCCATAAAGAGGATTCCTTATCCATTTTACAGTGTAATCTGTAAAGATAGTTATGGGTGCTGAGAAACTTTGATGTTATGTATTTGGACATACTGTGGTTGGATGTAAAGGCTTGATGTTCAGCTGGGAGGGGGTGGAAGGAAAAAGGAGAGCAGTCCTTCCCTTTCTTGATCCGACCATCAGTCATCCATTCCCTACAGTTATTTAACTGTCACTAAGTAGTGATGCTAATGGCGTTTACACCTGTTTAGTTTTTGTCTTTTTTACCGTGTTTACAGTAGACATTCCTTGTGTGTTGTTTGTATTTATTTATGATTATTGGTTTTAAGATTGGGGGGGAAAAATAATGTAAAATCTACAGTACATTGAACACCTGTGGGAGTGCTTCAGCATTAAACAAGGATCTCAGACTATCATTGAGAGGTAGAGTTAAAAAAAATAGCTATTATATAAATTACACCTATTAAGCGGAATGATAGAGCACTAAATATTCTATGAGTTTTGTGTTAAGAAATTTTTTTACTAGATGAAAGATTTCACAATCTCCGTTGTACTTAAAGTGCAGGGGTTAGAGTACGAGTCAGTTAACAGTATATAGTCGATTCTGTGCCTAGGGTTTTTTGCAATGGATCAGTTTCCTGTCTAGTTGAAAAAACACTTCATCCACAAATCTGAAGCGTCGCACTGGGTGGTGGGCTCCATTTGCTTTAAGCTTGGCATGCCATTGACTCACTGACCGTATTCAAGGCTGCCTTTACTCTGAATGTGAAAGAGTTGTCTTCATGTTGCACACATCTTTCCACACTAGTTCCTCAGCGGGAGTTGGGGTGGGGGTGGGGGTTTGAGAGGACAGAGTGTGTCTGCTTGCTGGTTAGCCATTGCTACGCTAATGGGGGGAAAAGGGTCACAGATTTGATGTAAATTAATTGTATAAAAGATTCAGAGGACCAGGGTGGAGGGGAGGAGCGCTGTTGATCGGTGCTCTGTGTATATAAAAACTGACTGTTCTTTGAGTTCAAAAGTGAAAGATGTATGAAATATGAAAGCAATTCAATCAAATTTGACTCTACCTAAGTTTGATTCAGGATATTCTCTGCGTTTGTCTTCGCAGATATTTTCTTTATGTAATTAGAACGTGTAGCAGACAATGACTGAAGTCTTTTCTTTCTTTTACAAATAAAGAGCAGCTTCCACAAACGATTGTTTATGTATTTCTTGAATTCTAACTGTCAGCAGTGTGGCATAAATACAGATGTGATATATTACTAGATTATTACTAGATTAAAATAATTGCTGCCTGTGTAAGACACTTTTTTTCATTGTATGTATGTAGTACAGTGGTTTCCAAATTAAAAGTGTCCTAAAATAAATCTGAGAGGCAAAAATGAGCGTTTAGCCCCCTGTTGACCCCAAGTTTCTCCCCTTTGATGTTCATTTTGTAAATCTTTCCAGGAATATACATTGTCCCTGGTTTGCTGCAGCAATTAGATTAAATATTGAGATTTTAATCACCAAATAGATGAAATACTGTAGGTTTTAAAACTTCTAACACAGGGCCTGTCTTCAAGACAGACTCAAGATCGGGTAGTAACCCTGGACCCACCTTAAGAATCTCATTGTTTCAGTTGGTAGTATGCTTTAGTGGTGCACATTCACAGACAAAGTTTCAGTTAATCACACAACCACAAACCAGTTGCCAAAAAGTGAATGTGAGGTTTGTGAGGACCCCTGGAGGACTGGGGCCCCGGGCCAGATGCCTGCTTTGCTGAGGGGGATCACAAGATGATCAAATGAGAAAACAATGATTTTTTTTTTCTGTGTTCTCAAATAGACATTGCCTTATTTTAATTGGTCACAATCTAAAATGATGATTCAGTATAACCCAGAGTTCTCATGTCTTCCAACCACATTAACTGTTAAAATCAGCATAATCTATGGTTCTTCATGGTAGACAAAGACGTCTTAATACAAGAATTTAGAGGTATTCCTCATAGAGTTCATGATACAAACTGGTCCCCTAAGATATCCCAGAGCGGATTTTCCAGTTTCTGTCACATTCTGGTTTCTGTCTGAGCTGATCAACAACAAACCAGGAGGAAATCAGGTGTTTAAAAAAAACAACTCTGACGTGTTATTTGTATTGTGTATTGTGAGCATGTAATAGCTGCTCGAGATGCTCCAGGTTCTCCGGGCCTGCCTGTGGGGATGTTCACACCCTTTAGTCAAACACACTGATGATGTCAACCTGTGGAAACTGAGGACACCTGCTGGACGCTGCCTGCCACTACAGCACAGACGACGTACCTCAGTTTGATTTTAAAAAAAATACAAACCTTTAATTTAATTAAGTTCATAAGCGTCTACACCAGCCTGAAATCAAAACCTGGACACAGTGAAAGAGGCATTAAACTTTTCAGCTGGCTACTGCTGCACATGTCGGGTCCTCCCTCCTCATCCTCTCAGACTGAGTCCGCCCTCCTCTCCTCGGCTGCGGTCCGAGGAGTCCAGCGCATCCGGCGGCGGCGGCAGCAGCAGCAGCAGACCTGTGCTGGAGGTAAACACTTTTACTCTTTTACTTTTTCACCTTGGTGTCTTTTTTTTTAAAGCGACACGTCCGAAAGGGAGGACAGCCTGCAGGCGTCCTGTAGGTCAAGCGACATGTTAAATACTTGTAAATGATACCTGAAGACAAGTTGTCCCCAGCGCCTGAGAGTAAAGAGAAGGACGGAAGTGGCACACTGAGTCTTTAAAGGTAAACTTATGTCACTTTCATTAACGTTTGCTGACATTATAACGTATTCAGAAAAACAATAGTGTGGGTTTAGTTTGCTTTATAGAAAAACAACATGTAGACCAATACACATTTTCAGCAGTGTCCTGCTGCTTGTTCATTTTTTATCTCTGAATCTAAAGTTAAACACATGACTAAAGGTATCATTTACTGCCAATTACTGTATAGCAAAGTCAACGTGTTGTTGCTTTCAAAAAATAAATGTTCAGACAGTCAGTGAGTTTGTCTATAGAGCTATTTTCTTACCTGCTGTGTCAACAACCAGCTCCCTAAATAAACATGTGAGAGGAGCTCACAAGATAGATTTCAATACTTTATGGTGCAGAACTAGTGGTGGAAGAAGTACTCGGATCCTTTACTGAAGTACCCATGCAGCAATCAATCAATCACAAGTAAAAATCCTGCATTCAAAATTCTGCTGAAGTAAAATACAGAAGTATTATCAGAAAAATACGCTTAGTAAGTAAGTATATACTGCAAATAAGTAAGAAAGTGTCACAAGTAAAAGTATTTGTTCTGCAGTAAAGTTATTGTGATTGATATTTACAGTAAATGTGTAAGCAGCATTTTACTGTTGTTGCTGGTTAAAGTGGAGATAGTCTAACATACTTTATACAGTCAGGTTGTTTCGTCGAGTGGTTTCCATTCTCGGGGTCATGCAACTCCCAAGGATCCCCCTGATCAATTCTGTTAATAATGTAGTAAAAAAGTACAATATTTTCTTCTGAAATGTAGTCAAGTAGAAGTATAAAGTAGGATAAATTGGATACGGTCAAGTAAAGTACAGTTACCTCAAAATTTTACTTTAGTACAGTTCCTGAGTAAATCTACTTGCTTTGTACGGCTGTGCAGAAGCTGCAGAATTGTTGAAACAGATGTTTCTGATTTAAATGGCCGCTGTCTTTAATCAGATGCCTGTTACTGTTACTATTTACTGAGCAACAGGCCACTTCACTTCTCCTTGGCATAAACAAGGTTGTAAAGTAACACTGAACAAAAACATGGCTTTTTGGGATGTGACTATGTGAATTTGTTGCTATGTGATATGTCTGGCGGCGACAGACCCAGCTGTTTGCTGCCACCGAGTGTCTCCACACCTGCCCGCTGAGAGAAGCAGGAGGAGGAGGAACCATGATCGACCTGAGCCACCTGACGGAGGAGGAGCAGGGGGTGATAATGACGGTGCTGAGGAGGGACGCCGAACTGAAGAAGGCTGAGGAGGAGAGAATCAGGTAGAAATATATGCGTCTCCTCTGTCAGGCAGTCAAAAGAAACCCTTGAACAATTGTTTTTCAAGGAAGTAAATGTTTCAGATGTTGACAGCATCCCACTCGGGTTATTTTACATGAGCAGAAATGTCATGTTATTCAGCTAATGTCATTTTAATGATTTAATAAGTCCTGTTTTGTGAGAAGAGGCCTTTGTGGGACAGTAAACACTTGTCTGGCCATAATGGGATAACACAATAACAGCTTGTCTGGATACAGACGCTGCCTCTATTCTCGCTGAGAAGCCTTAATGTGAGGATGGGCAATTAGATTACAGCCAGTCCACCCATGGGAGAGGATCATGCTGCTCTGACAGACAGGAATAGAAACCCTTAAAGGCCGCGATGATGAGAGGCACCTCACCTGTGAACAGCCTGATGACCACACAGTTTAATTTGGCAACGTGAATCCTGAAGCCGCCTCCTCTCAGCTTGATATCAAAGAAAAATGTTAAATGTTGCAGCTTAAACTTAAAATCAGTTGTTTCTAAGCCATCCGTTGAACCTTTGGGAGGGGTCAAACATTCCTCACAGTGTATATTCAAGGCTTGTTAAGACAAACAAGAGGCCTCGTATCTTTTCTGACCTTTCCCATCTGCTGAAACAAAAGGAGGAACTTCTTCTTTCCCAATCAAAATGCATTCATGCGTTGAAACTAACAAAAGAGAACACCCAAACGTACCCTCTTTGAAGATGTGTTTCATTTCATTTTCAAGAGTCAAGAATGTCATGAAACAATGTGCTTTTCATGGAGTTTAATGGAGTTGGTTGGCCAACTTTTTTTATCAGCGAGAGGCTGAATGCTCGCTGTGTCTCGCCCAGTCTAGTGTAAAAGGATTAAGCCAACAGCCTGTAATAATGTGCTACCCTTTTTTCACATGACCGCCGTGGTTCTCCATCAAGAGGAAAGATGAGTTGGTTGTTTTAAGTTGCAGGAATTTCTTTTTTTTTTTTTCTTCTTTGATTCAATTTTAACTTGATGGAAATGTTTTCTGAATTCCCTCCTTTAAGACAGATCATGTGCGACTGTTATATAAAGCTGATAATGAAGTCTGGCGTCAATCGGTGACGCAGACGAAATATAATATAATAAGAAATTATATTAAAGGGCTATATTTTAATTCTTGGACTCCACCAGTGTAGCTTTGCATGATTTACAGTTCAAGTCCTTATTTATCTTATCCCGGCCCTTTATGCATCCCCTCAGTTCACCGTCTGGCTGAAACAAGTCGTTTTAGACTGAACAACCTCCAAAAAGAGTAGTCCTGAGCAGAGCGGTCGAATAACTTAGACAGACTGAGCGGGTGGATGAGTGTCCCTGTACTTGATGGCCGTGCTGTGCCTGGAGCAGATGACCTGCTGGGGGCGTGGCTGAGTATGGTGACTATATAGTTGTGACATCACAACCTTATGGAAGTGCTGACGGTTTGTTTAAAGTCACAGTTTCTGAATATGGGCTGTGTGCATTTCTCCGTGGACTGAGCGTTTTGATACTTTCACAGTATTTATCACCTAGACCTGCTTTATAATCAAAAGAGACATGGAGATCTCACTTTCTACAATGTGGGACCTTTAAGCAGCAGAACAGAATAAAGTTCAAAATAGAATAAAATGTGACAACCGAGAAGAGAATCGCAGAATCATAGGAAACCTGATGGACCTCATCTCCTCAGGTACATTGTATCAGCATTTCTAAGCTTTGAAATCCCTGATGAACTGCATCTTGTACATATTAAATTAGAGCATTTAGTATCACCAGCTGAGCAGAAATGTCTTCGTGCATATGGCGGGAACAACTTCAAAAACACCCTGTTGTGGTTTGTCTCCTCTTCGTCTGCCCTTGGTTTTGTATTTCACCTCATATTTAGAGATTAGTGCTGCTCAATATGAATTCAAACGGTGTCAGATTCTCCATTCAGTGCAGCTTAAAGTAAGCTTGTATTTGTTCATTCACAAGAGAGTGTCTTTTTATGTCTCTGTAGTCACTGGGCTGGAGAGGTTCAATGTCGTGTGTGTTCTTAATAACTTCTAATGAATGACAATGGATGACAATACAGAAAGACCTCTTGACTGAAGCATGTGTACACGTCTCCTTTGTGTTTCCCCTCCAGCAAACTGGAGAAAATACTGAACAGTGGCTCACAGTCTGACACCAAGCGGAAGTACCTGACCGGAGAATGGTTTTACGAAGCCAAGTCTCGCAGACACATGGACAAGATCCACGGCTCGGAAATCATCCTGGCCTCCATGAAACCGAGGAAAGCTGGTTTAGGTGTGTTAGTTCTACACTTTTGATAAAGGGCTTGTTATTTGTGACCTCTCCTGCTCTGTGATTCTGTCACAGACTTTATTTTTTCACCTGTTATCCAGCAGCAGATTATGTAGTCAGAGGTATTTTCATGGTCCCTCAGACGTCTACTGTCTGGCCAGAGGGATGAAATGTTTTCATCGGGCGAAACCAAAGTTTAAACCCAACCTTTTCACAGACTTCGCTGGCCACTGCAGATGTCTGCACAGTGGCCTTGGTGTATCTTACAGAGGAGAAGAAGATCAGAGTAAAGCGGCACAGTTTGTGAAAATATTGGTTTTAAACTGTGGTTTCGCCCCAGGCAACATTTTATCCTTCGGGGCAGAACGTTGATAACTGTGGGATCACAAAAATACCTGCTGCGTACAGGTGAAAATATAACCATATGATTTTCCCTCCAAAGTTTGCAGAGGGATCACCATGTGACTGAATCACAGAGTTATAGCCGGAGTGCTAAGGTAAAAAAATGGGGCTAGGAAAGAATTCAACCTAAACATCTGCCCAAAATCAAAATAATACAGCATTTTAAAGCTGGCTGATATGATTGTACAGTGTTGTTGTTCATAAAACCCTGTAAACTCAGCTCCTTTCCCCTTTCTGCTGCAGAGGGGTCGCTAAGAATTGAAAGATCCAAGACGCCCAGCAGCCGAGGTTCAGACATTGTAGCTCCACCAAAACCTGCCAGATTTTTGGAAGCACAACAGCCACAGGAGATCAAGTACACAATCCTCTCTTATTCATAAATTTACCCACGTTTTGTTATTTTCATGTTCTTATTCAGCCTGCCGCCGCGTTGACTCGGTTCAATGTGCTCTGAGAAACAGTCATAACTTTCATTGGCCTTACACATATCTCACTGCTCTTAAGTCATTCTTGTGTGGGTGTTTCCACTCTTAAATCTCATAATGAAGGTTGACCTATCACAATCAACCACCTACTCTATAAATCCCCTCCAGGCTGCCTCTCTGTGTGCCAATACAGATTACATTCATTAATTTGATCCATTTGAAAAGTTCCCTCTCTCTCTCTCTCTCTCTCTCTCTCTCTCTCTCTCTCTCTCTCTCTCTCTCTCTCTCTCTCTCTCTCTCTCTCTCTCTCTCTCATTGTATATTTGTGTATGTGCAGTGTGTGTGGTGTAATGTGACTCAGCCTGTGTAAACATAGGTGGTGCTAACTGGGAGCATGTCTGTTTTATAGCCCAGCAGCAGCTAACTGCTCACAACATTGCAGGATGTGGTCTGACAGAAGGTAAACAGGCCGACAGTCTAACTCAATAGCACTCTGAGCTTAATTACCCTTAATGAGAAGTTGTTGCTCTCAGGTGGAATACCAGTAGTTTCTTACCTATTGGCAAACAACACAAAAACGTACATTTGAGTAACTTTG
Source organism: Enoplosus armatus (assembly GCF_043641665.1). Classification (NCBI taxonomy): domain Eukaryota; kingdom Metazoa; phylum Chordata; class Actinopteri; order Centrarchiformes; family Enoplosidae; genus Enoplosus; species Enoplosus armatus. The sequence goes on along the minus strand of NC_092184.1, from coordinate 11,812,396 downwards.
TGCCACAGCTGAGACATATTGAACACCCTTCTATTACGTGGTGGGTCAATATTTGACTTGGCCAAGCTTCTGTACTTGTGCAAGGGGCTACACAACATACAATACACTCAAGAATGACACATGCACATACATTTGAAATGCAATCAATAAATGAATTAAAGAGTTGCTCTCCTGTAATATGAATCCTCTCATTCAGCCACAACCTACCAGATATTATCTTATGGAGCGTTCTCTCGTACTTTTGTGGAGTTCCTTTGATATTTTGGTTGTTTCGGTTGAGTAGACATCTTTCTCTTTGATATCAGCGTTATATATGAGTCAGTGAGCCTCAGTCATGCACACTACAGTATACTTAAAAAACACAGACTTTGTGGCTGAGATGTTTTTGCAACAGGCACATCATGTTAAAATGCACTTCACCTGTGTAACCTCGTCTGATGCTTTATCTTATATTTCTTTTAGATTCTCTAATTTCTAATTTCTCTTTTAAATGTAACTAAACATTTCACTTGTTTTTCTCCACAGTGATGCTGAAAAAGAAAATCTAAATTCAGCGGCCTGCTCTCCAAGAACGGTACGCATATGTGTTACAAAACAGCCCTTTTCAGTACTTTTTGTTCAGTTCTTTTCTTTGGGGAATCTTGTTACTGTAAAATTACAGATATTGTAATATAAAACATTAATTATAGTAATTTTCCTTCAAGCCAAGGCACAACCCTTTCAACCGTGCTTCCCTTATTGTTGTTGAGCCACCTGAAAACAATAATGACATGTCAACCAGTCGCGACCAGGAGTCATCTGAGACAGGTTTGAATTGAAATTTAAAACAGACAAACAGATTTGTGAAATAGAGATTGACCACATGATGATTGTACTAAAATAAATTTGCAAAGATGATAATCTGTCATCTAGACTGAGCCTTTCTTCTGTGTTTCCCTCAGAGCCCATATCTCCACTGAAGAGCCACCCAGCAGGAGAAGCCAGTCAGACTTCAGGGGGCTCGGTCACATCCGAGGGCTCCTCTCTAGGTTTTAGGCCGGTGCCAAAGAAGAGGACATTTCTTTCAAGACGTACTTCCAGTCAGTCAGAAAGCAATAGCCCAGGGTTAGATGCTCAGGTGGGGTCGGCGGGGGTTGTTCCTGCCCCAAGACAGAGCCTCCAGGGAGGGTCCAATGGGAGCTCTAACCAGTCCTACCCGACGGGCCAAGATGAAATGCCTCAGAAAAGTGTAGTATCTAATAAAGTATCTCAGTCTGCTCTGCCATCCAAATCTCTATATGAAAACTCCCAGGAGCCACTCTGTGATGTATCTCAGGTTTTGTCTCGTCTGCAGAGAGAAAGAAGCCCACCTTCTATAACAAGAGACAGGTCGGTGGATGATTCCTACAGTGACCCGAACATCAACAACTAAACTCTCTTATACTTCCACTGCAACTCACATCCTGTTCAATTTCAGACCAGCCACGTACACCAGGAGTGATGCGTCCACTGACAGAGAAATCCCGCAGAACAGTGATGTCAGAAATGGTCAGACCCAAAGAGAACGTGCAGAGGTGAACGCTGTCATCCTGCCCCCCGGCAGCATTCAGGATTCAGACAGAGAAAACAGCGTGGGAACAGCAACGAGGCCGGAAGAGCTGAGTTTCACCCAAAGCACTGTGGGTGAGTTCAGTAACAAGAAATAACTTGTAGTTAAAAGTATCTCCTCTACAACATTTTGGCATAAAGCTAGAGAAAGCACTCGCTGATTCACATGTTGTTCCACTAAAATCTTAATAATCTGTATATTAATTATATTGTACATGTGCTGGTTTTGATGTCAGTGCAGCAGTTTGTCTCTGAGCTGTACTGCGTTTTTAACCGAGTGAGCAACACAACTCTTTGGATGGCAATGTTGGCTGGTCAGTCCAACACTTTGGTCCAGACTGAAATATCCCAACAGCTACTAGACGGACTGGTACAAAATTTGGTACGTTTGGTAATCCAAACTAATCTCTTTTCATAACTTTCTTTTCAGATGCAGATCCTCCAGTTTCTTATGATCTCAACTTCATTGATAAGTCCAATCAGAAAACGCAGAAGAAAACAAATCAGAAAGATGTGTTTAAATTATCCACTCAGACCACCAGTCCTACTGGTGATGAGGACTCCATTGCGAAGGTGCTGGACTGGTTTAGCCGCAGCACAGACAGCAGTGACTGGCTAAATACAGAAGACAGTCCAGAGGCCACAAAGAGCTCAGACAAACACGTAGAAATCAGCAAATTAAGAGATGAAGATTCATTAAGAAAAGATGCTGGGGATATTATAAGGGATGGAAGGAAGGAAACTCTAGAAATGAAGAGAACTCACTTACAAAGACAGACCAATGAGGCTAAAGAGTTAAGGGCAACTGACAGAATAGGCAACAAGGAACTAACAGAAACACAAAAGTTGAACAAGGAGAGAGTGCAGTCACAGCAAGTTAAAGATAATAACAATGAAAGCCAACCACCCCAAATCTCTCATCTGAAGTCATTCTGGGAGAAAAGCAACACAGGCCCTAAAATACTTATCAGCAAATCAATCACACCCAGCGACAAAGGACAAAAACCTGCTCACCTCTCGGCAGAGAAAGACGAGGAGAACAAACGCCACAGAGTGTCTGATATGGCCTCTGTGCCTGGAATACACAATGGGAAGGGGAGATATGATAACTTCGCCTCAAATCATGGGTATGAAATAGAACAACAGCTGGTAATCAGTCCACAGAAAGATGCTGGAGACAATGTTCGCTTAAATAATAACCAGGGGGTAGACAGTCTGGTGATGAATACTTATGACCCAACATACAACTCAGATTATTTAAAGTTAGCAGCCAGTCCCCAAGTAGCTGACAGAGGAGGTTCAGACACTGAGATTTTATGTGTAACCAGACTTAGTCCACAGCAAAGGACACCCATCAAGTCCAGACTGAGTCTGGAGTCTGAAAGCGTCTCCTTAAACAAACCAAATCCACAACCTGACAGTATTTCCCAATCTACAGAAACCCAACTGCAAGGCGAGCTGTCCAAGCAGCTGGATACAGATCTCCAAACAAGGGACATACCAGACTCTGAGAAGCTCTATTTGTCCAGAAACAGCCTGTATAGGGACTACAAGCAAGGTGGGAACGATATACAAATTACCCCCAAAACACATGTGCGTAGAAGTTCAAGTGAAGATGTAAGGAGGAGGGACAATGAGGATAAAAGCGTGCTATCAAGCATGTCTCCTAAACAAAAGGAGGGTATGTCTAATAAAGACAGAAGTAACAGTCCTCACTCAAACAGACAAGGTTTGCCACATCTAGAAAGTACTGCAGAGAGGATAAAGCAGCTCAAATCTTTCTGGGAGCAGGAGAGGAACAATCCCATGTTTTACAATGGAAAACCTAAAGCTCTTGGGGATGGTAAAGTCACTCGTGGAGCAAATCCGGTAAAACTGAATACAAGATTTACAAAGTCGGAGTACGACCTGAGGTCAATTGGAAATGATTCAGGCAGCGATGAGGAAGACTCTGAGAGAAATCATCAACATTTTACTGTTCTTCCTTTGAATCAGAGGATAGAAAAGTTGTCTCCTAGCCTGGGCACGAGCCGAACACAATTTAACACTCTGCGTGACTTCTGGGACGAGGCCACGACAGATATGAAGGGATCATTTTCCTTTGACAAACCCAAAAGCCCCAAAAGGAAAGAGCCATTAAGTTCCCAGCTTCCATCTCAGGAGTTAAAATGTGGTGACCCTGAGATTTACCGCGCATATACTGCTTTTGAGAAAACAAGACCAGCTGTCATGAAATCATCTCCTTCTCCTCAGAATCGATCAAAGTCACCTCATGATAGACAGACCGGGTCAAGAGCAACAAATGACAGCAAAAACAACCTGTCTAATTATACGACAGCTGAGTCAGGCCAGCAGAGAGAGTCCAAAAGGAGCTCAAAAGACTCAAATAGAGAGGAGAAATCCATGAAACCACAAACCAGTTCACGAAAAGAGACTCGTTCTCCTAAGAGCAGAAAAGACAGCTTCAGCAATTCGAGCAGTCGTGGAAATTCTATGCGTCGTGCCACCAGCATGTTCGCTCTGAGTGCTCATGATGAAAAAGATCAAAGCCAGCTGAAAATTGATGTGAGTCCTGTCCACTCCCAGAGCCGAAAGCAGAGGCAGAGCCCCGAAAAAGTGCAGAGAAGATCATCCGAAGAGGCAGAGACCATGACACCACGTGCACGGGCTTATGTTCCCAGAGACTACCGGCATTACCTGGGCATGACAGATAACACCAGCGTCCACACCTCCCTTGCCCCGGCTGTGAAGGACGAGGGGTCAGAGGGCAAGTCTGGGTATGGATTTGACCTGGGTGGGCCGGTGAGGGCCAGCACTCCAATGAGCTCAGAGGAGCGTTACAGCAGGAAGGGCAGCAAGACAAGTCTGCACCCTCTGTGGGCAAACTACAGCAGTTCAGACACAGGTCCAGAGTCGTCTGTGAGCAGCACGTCAGAAACCTGGTCCAACTCGAGGAACAGTTCAAACCGTGAGCACCAACTCCAGTTTTTAACAGTATAATAAAAGATCCTTTTAATGAAATTCAAAGCGAAAAATGATCTCTCAGGATACAATTTGCTTGTCAACATGCTATTCCTGCTACCATAACCAGCTAATATTTGAATGTGAGCTATTGCTAACTGCAATTTTCATCTAAACAAATCATAGTCATGTCTCTATGTCTGAAAGTACCTGTCCTCTTCTCCTCAAAACAAGTGAGGTAAAGGTTTTGAACATGGAAGTTCCCACTCTTAAAATAAATATGATAAAAATTTAAAATAGAATAAAAACAACGTTTTGCATAGCAGGAAGTAATTTTTTAAAGAATTAATGAACTGATAGATCTCCTATATCGTCAACATTTAACAGAAATGTGTTTTTTTCAGTTTCATATATACATAGTTCTTACAATGTATTGAAAATCAAGCAGTTTTTGAAGCAGTGGAACTCCTGCTGTTTGCAGACTCATTATTATCACTCTGGGTTGTCTCCAGCAGTATCCTTGATATCATGTCCGTGTCGGGTTATCTGTGTTGGCAGAAGCAAATCTCCGTAAATACTGTGTGCTCCTGCGGTCAGCTGCCGATGTTTGATTAGTGGGCTGGGCGATACATGGCTGTAACTTTACTGACACCACAGAGATAGAAACAATGTTTCACCAACTTACAACTTAAGCAGTTTTCTCATTTGCACATTTGATGCACTGTTGTTTGGTAATTGGAATTTTATGTTAATAAATGTAGACAGGTCAGGGAAAAATCATGCTATTTTGCTAATAGATTTATAAAAGAGCAATCAAATGTTAATGGCAACACAAATTAGAGACATATGCACACTATGTATTACAAAACGTACCATTCTTTGTCTGTATTATCTTTCAGTCCCTACTTCCATACTGTTTGTACAATCATGAATCATTTTCATTTGGGTGTATTGATTATAAGGAGGGCTGCAGTGATTAGTCGATGAATCCATTGGTCAATCAAAAGAAAATGAATCTCCAAAAATGCCAAACATTTGCTGGTTCCAGCTTCTCAGATAAGAGAACTTGCTGTTTTTCTTGGTCTTGCAATAAAGTAAATTTAATATCTTCAAAACAAGACATTTAATGATGTCTCCTTGTGCTCTGGGATATTGTGATGGACATTTTTCACAGGTTTCTGATGTTTTATAGACCAAAAGATTAACTTAATCTTCATATGAATCAATCATGAAAATAATTGTTAGTTGCAAGTATAGACACAAGTTCTGTGAGCAATAGACTTGATTTAGTAAAATAATCTCTGCATTCAGATCACATTAAAGCTCAAAATACAAACTTAAAACACAGACTCAATCCTCTGTTAAACAGCTTTTTCTCTCCAATACGTACTGTAGGTGAGAATGATGACGAGGGCCAAAACCCTGTAAGGAAAGCATTGAGGCGAGCAGAAGCACGGCCTAAAAATCTGGCTAAAAGTCTGGAGGACATCACAGTGTCCTCACCACGTGAGCATGTCCTCAACTTCCAAGTCAAACTGTCCACATACACAGATCACTTTGGGTGACGTTGATTTCTTTCAATTGTTTCTCATAGGACAAGAAAGAAGGCAAGACCCAACTGCTGACATTAGACGCATCACTGATGGTAAGAATTGCCTGATCCTTTTCAGTATGGATATTTATTTAGTGTCAAATTAGTCAAGATTTTGTGTTTTCTGCTTCCTTATCAACCTCTCTTTAGTGTCATCCATCCCATTACCCTCCTCATCCTTATTTTCGGATCCAGAGCACCTGAAGAAGATGAGCAAATCCGTTCCTTCGTTCTCACAGAAGGAGGTAAAACCACCCCTTCATGCTTTAGTCCATTAGGTCAAACCCTGCTCTGTATCCCTGTGCACGGAGCTTTCTGTGCCTCCTGTTTGTGTTTCAGGACGTCCACAGAGACACTGACTCCAACTGCGAGGACAGTTACCACAGAGGAAGACTAGTAACGGGCAACTCTTTGGCTAACCTCACCACCTCCTCTGGCATGGCATCTGTGTCGTCTGTATGTTCACACACAGCAGCAGGCATCGCTTACGCATGAGCATGCTTCACATTCAAACACTGCTGTTTTAAACTGCACCGCTTGTTGGCCTTTAAGCTTAAACTGTGATTGTTGACGGTAACCCATAATATGTTTTTTTATTAGGAGTAGTAGTATCACTGTCATGCCCTTCTCAGTCTCTAAGAGTTTAAAGTGGTGCTAATTAGCTCTGTCCTTGACATCTTCTTCTCGGAGACAGATTAGATTTTAAATTGTCCAATAAAAAAAATGTATGTAATGATTACAGTTATGATTGATAATGTAAAATGTTTGCCTACTTGTTTGTGTGTGCTCCTAGCTCAGTGGAAGTGTGATGACCATGTACAGCGGGGACTTTGGGAACGTGGAGGTTCAGGGAAACATCCAGTTCTCCATCAACTACATTCAGAGACTCAGAGAGTTTCACATCTTTGTGGCTGTGTGTCGAGACTTGGCTGCAGTCGACCCAAAGAGGGGCCGCTCAGATCCGTGAGTACTGTACCTTTTACAATCAACATTTATACACTGTATGTAGTGTTTATTCTCTGTTAAATAAGATGAATGACTGTTTATGTGTTTGAAATGAAGAACCACTGAAAGATAATTAACATGCACTCTAGTATGCCGGTTTTGAGTCTCATCCTGGTTTTGATCATAGTCAGGATGTTTGAACGGAAACATTTTTATAGCAGTTTTTTTTGCTTTTTAAAGGTATGTCAAAAGCTATCTGGTTCCTGACAAAGCTAATCTGGGAAAGAGGAAAACATCAGTAAAAAAGAAGACCCTAAATCCAACTTTCAACGAGATCCTCAGAGTAAGAATCCACAGATATAATGCCAGTAGTACTAAACATACACAGACACTTTCCCACACTGTAGCGCTTACTTGGCTTGCATGACAATCAACAAACAAAGACAATTTGCTCTTCCCTGTCCTCACAGTATCGAGTTCGCATGGAGTACCTCAGAACCCAGACGCTCATTCTCTCCGTTTGGCATAACGACACCTTTGGCAGGAACAGTTTCTTGGGCGAGGTAGACGTAGACCTCTCCAAGTGGGACTTTGACCACACCCAGATGAACTACTTAGCCCTGAAAGCAAGGGTAAGAAGTTCAACACACACAGGCTGCTTTATGAGTTGTTTTCTAATCAAATAGTAGCGGGATATCTAAGAATGTGGTCAGCCTGCTCGTTTCCCCAGTGTCTATTTGAGCTGGTTGTATCACATGCACTGAAGTTATTGTATAACCTGTGTACAAAAGAATTTCGGAGCTTCATGGTGGATTTTGGATCTACTGTTTATGTAATGCATACTCTGTAAAACGTTTCAGACTACGCTCACTCTAGCGCCATCAAATGGTCGAGGAGAGATGAGAGTAGCCATACGTTTCCTGCCACAGATCATCCACAGTGAAGGTCTGGACACGTTTTTTTGTATTATTTAAACAGAAAAGTTTTCTCCAATCCCACCTGTTCTATAGACTATAGCTTCCATAAATATTTTGTATATTTTGTAATTTCTTCTCCAAAGGATTTGCTAAGGAGGGTCCAAACACCGGAGAGATTCACATTTGGGTGAAAGAATGCAAGAACCTGCCTCTAATCAGGGCCACCATTGACCCATATGTTAAGTGGTACGCACAAAACATCCATCTCAGTTACAGAAATAATTCAGCATTTTGGAAAATACACTTATTCACTTTCTTGCCAAGAGTTAGACGAGAAAATAGATATCACTGTCATGTCTGTGCGCTAAATATGAAGCTACAGCTAGCAGCAGGTTAGCTTAGCTTAGCATAGAGATTGGAAACGGGGGAAACAGCTAGCCTGGCTCTGCCCAAAGGTAAGAATATCACCTGCCAGCACCAAAGCTCACTAATTAATACGTTATATCTCATTAATTTAATATGTAGTGAGCTTTAGAGGTGCTGGTAGGAGGATTTTGTTGCCTTCGGACAGAGCCAGGCTAACGTTAGCTGTTTCCAGTCTTCATTCTGAGCGAAGCTAACCCTTTCCTGGCTGTAACGTCAGTATCATATTGTTCAGACAGTACACTGTGTCAATCAACATGTTTCCTTTTCCCACTCATCTGAAGCTTTGTGCTGCCAGACACGAGCAGGAAGAGTCGCCAGAAGACACGCATGCTGCGGAGGACGACAGACCCGGCGTTTAACCACACGATGGTGTACGATGGCATCACAGAGGCTGATCTGGCAGAAGCCTGCGTGGAGCTCACTGTCTGGGACCGAGACAGGCTAGCCAGCACCCTGCTGGGGGGCCTGAGGCTTGGAGCTGGAACAGGTACTGGTGGGAGAGGTCCATGTCATTTCAAAATATACAAACTGATACTGACTGACTGAAGTGAATATTTGCCTCTGAAATACAGGGGAATAGAAGTATAAAGTGGCAGAAAATGGTACAACTAGAAAGTAAAGTACAAGTACCGCAACATTTGAGTAAATTAGTTGCACGTAGTTACTTTACGCCACTGCAGGTTACCAGTGAATAAACACGTTTTTAATGGTTGTATTTGTCTGCATGTCTCCCTATAGGTAGAAGTTATGGAGCAGAGGTGTACTGGATGGACTCAACTCCCTATGAGGTGGCCCTATGGGAGCGCATGAAGGCCACCCCAAATGAATGGGTTGAGGACGTACTCCCGATAAGAATGCTGAGCTCTGCCAAAACTGCTTTCAAATAAGTAATAAGTATAAGTATAATAAGTTTACCAAACTGCCACACTGCAAAGACAGTATATTTTTGGAGGTAAAAAACAGTGCATTGATTTAAATTCAGTCGGGAAAAGTTTTCTATGGATTTCAAAAATCAAATCAGTGTCTTTAGAGTAGAGTGAAAATTGGAATGAACCATGTGGCTGTAATTTTACAGCAACCTAACAAAGCAATGTCCTAAAAAGGGTGGCATTGTGAGCACTTTGGGATCTCTGTTGAAACAGTTAGAAATAATGTTAGAATAACACCTCTGGAGAGCGAGTTGTGTATAAATCCAGAGACTGGCACAGCTGTGAGCTTTTGTTCGGGAAGGAAATAGAAATTTAAGACACCTGCTGGTATCCAGTATGCGTTGGCTTTTGCCTTTTTAAGGGTGTTCAAACAAGAATGTCACCAGACAAAAAGCAGCACTGCGGCACACAGGGAAATGTAATCAAGAAACCACCCATCGATCACACTACAATAAACCTGGGCTACATATAACAAAGAAGCAAAATACAAAAAACACAGGCAAGTCTGGCAGAGCATCTGTTGATAGGCAAGTATAGCTTCAATTCATATCCACACAAAGCATTTTCTTGATTACATTTCCCTATTTACCACAGTTGTACCAGAATCTGGATTTATATTCTTTAACACTATATACAGCATGTCTAAGGTCCACCATTTTATTTTCTAAAGTATTTTGTTAGTTGCCCCAATGTGCAACACATGTGCAACTCCATAAATATCCCATGAACCAAATTGTTAAGATATAACCTCAGTTAGGCTAATATTGACCAACATCAACAGAAAGAGATGTGATAGCAAACAGTAGTAACTTTACTTTGAAATAGAAAAAGAACATTATTTTACATGATCTTACATCAGAATTTCGATTTGAGTGAGTGGGTGATCTCTTTGAATGTCAGTACTTTTAATTTCTGGCATTTTTTACATTCTGGTTCTTTAGCATTTATTTATTTTTTATCCCAGTACCTTAAAGATTTGGCCTTTGGTCCGTACTCCATTAAATAACTTAACTTTGATGTGTCCTTTGTTAAGCAATACGAAGACACTGGGTAATGTATTTGTCATTGCACTGGACCTTTAAGAAAACTATTTTATGCCACCTCAAACTGCCCCAAACGGCATTTTAGTCACTTAAGCGGTTGTATCTTCTGAAAACCTCATCAACAAATTTTGACAGTATTGTTATGAATCTAATTGAATTTGACAGCATATCCAACATGTGATGAAATGTTGCACTTAATTATGTTAAGCACAAATGGGATTAAAGAAATTAAATGCAGAGCATCTTTCATATGTCTTTTTAATCGTTTTGCAAATTCTGATAGATGTCAGTGGTAGCCCGGAGGTTAACCCACATTCTGAATAACATGCTGGTTATTGACGGGAAAGTGGCAGCTCCAGGTCAAAATCTTTGAGAGGCGAAGGGACTCTCTCTCTCTCAACAAATAGTTGACATGACAGACAATTACAGCCGCCACAGGGATGCTGAAGCAGCTCGGGGATGATGCACTTGAGTGAGAAAGGAAGACAAGAAGCATCAAGACTTTTCATGGTATCACGCTACATGTTTCTACTATTAAATGTTTCATATTTAAATTGGCCCACAGGGTTCTGTTGTCTGTGTAAGTAGTCCAACTAAGACAACTTTGTAAAACTGGTCTGCACACCTCATTGTCTTAGCCCACTCATTCTGGAGCACGGCAGGTAGAGCTGGGTAGGAGGTTCAATCCCCTGCTCTCCCAGCCCTCAACCTGTCCACATGTGGAAGTGTCCTTGGGCAAGACACTGAAACCTAAGTTGCTCCCAATGGAGGCCAGCATCTTGCATGGCAGCTCTGTCACCATCTGTGTGTTAATGTGTGTGTGTGTGTGAATGAGACCAATCTGTAAATTACTTTGGGAACCATTAAGGTTGAAAAATTACATTTAAGTGAAGTCCATTTACCTGAGCAGCTCGGTTCATTCGGTCACTGGTAATAGCTGTTCAATAAGTAGCTCTGTTTTCAATAATAGAGTGGGTGGAATATTTGGGATGCACTATTCAGTTAGACGCAATTTAATTTGGTGCATGTTGTGAAATGTATTCGGCCATTTACATTTTTATTTTTTGTATAACATATCTTTATTGATTTTGAACATGGTGCGTCACTTTCCAGAATGGAAAGGTTGGTAAATGTCAAATTTAAGAATTTATGTTATCAGGTCTTAATTCCAAAAATGTAAGAAACGGATCCCATATTTTAGGAAAGATAAGACTTTTTGTTTGATTGTGTAGGTATGCCTTTCTTACTCTACAAAGTCTTGTATGTATTTAAAAATAACCATTTTAAATTGGAAATGGAAAAAGATGAGGGACTCAGCTGTAAATCTTTCCATTTATACTGGCCACCAAATAACAAAAAGGTGTAAGAGGAAACTTTTCAGACAAAAGAGTAACATGAGCTGGGCCTCAACATCAAAACAAGCGGAACTTAGATGTCAAAGGGTCGCTGTCATGAGATGAATGTAGGAAAAAGTACACACCCATTGATACTTTGTATGTGTGAACAACTGTAGACTTATACATTTATACAAGTATACCGCTTTACAACATACTGTATTTGGGTTTATATAACACACTTTTCATACAATTTACAAGAAAAAACCTGAATATTCTCTAAGATTATAAAGCCGTACATTTACCTTAAAAACAAACTGTGAAAAATAGTGGGTGTTTTCTGTCAAGGACCCATGAATGGTCTTAAGACCATGAATGTCTGTTCAAAATGTTGTGCCAAACCATCTGGTAGATGTTTAGATATACTCCTGAATAAGTGATCATTTTAAACTGCAGTTGGCACAAGATAAAAACCCAAAGGATCATCATTAGGATTCATGGTTTCCACAAATTTCCTCAAAGAAACACAATATTTTGGAGATAATGTCAGATCATTCCAGCAGTAGCCTACTTTTTACTTTTTAGCCATGTTATTTCCAGATTGAAATATCTCAATGACTATTGGACCGATTGCCATCAAAATTTGCACACACAATTGTGATGGCCAGGGGGATCAAGCCTACTGACTTTGGGGATCCCCAGATGTTTACTGTAGTGTCACCATCAGGCTGACATTTTTGGTTTTGTGTGGAATTTCTCAACAACCATTGGATGGATTGCCATCAAATGTGATACCAATATTCAAGGTCCCTAGAGGCAAAATTTTAATGACTGTTGACCCTCTGACTTCTCATCAAGTTTTCAATTACCCAGTGAAATATCACAACATCTATCTGATGGATTTGGGCAAAACAGAAATTCATGGCTCCCAGACCCTGTCCCCTGGGCAAACCCCCCCCCCCCCCAAAGCTATGGGTCCTATTGAGCTCAGACACTTGAATAGTGACAAACAAACTGAAACTGTTTGTTTACAAATGCAACTTTATTTACAGCTTAATTAACTCAAAACAGCAGACAGACACAGAGTATTAGTTGTGAACATAGTGGGTTAAGGTCTTAAAACTTATATAGATTTTGACTTGACAAGGTTTCTCTATGAGAGGACGTCAAGATTGGGTAAAAAGATTGTGCTTTAGTGGTGGATATTACAAAACAAATTTGTAATCAATGAAATATACCAAAAAAGTAAATGACACACAGATACCTGGAGCTTTTGAGACTGTCTTGTCTATACAGTGCAGTATATTAAAGTTATTAGTCACCTACCTTAATAATATATTTTAATGTAATTCAAAGTAATTCATCAAAACCAGCAGAAAAGTATAGCAAATACAGTTGTTTTGTATCCAACTTGACTTTTATCAGCCAGTTTTTCATCATTTACACCAATCTTTTAGTTTTCTGTGGCTCACCCCATAAAATAAAAGACAGTCAAAGTTTAAAGTTTAATGGTGTTTTATCAAAGAATAAAGCATGAATACTTTCTTCATCATTCTTATTAAAAATATTTTGATAGTACACCATTTATAACTGACTACAAAAGATGACACCATTCATTTAATACTTAATTATTAAAAGTAACTAACTTAATTATAATACACTACAAACAACACAATAAACAATTATTGTACATATCCTGTGCCCTCATCTCCACATTGATAAACTATGTGATTCACAATGATTACAAAGTTGCAAGCCTAGATTACTGTAGACCACCTTGTTATAATGCTGTTTTTGAAATGGAAAAGCTAAATAGTAGTTGGACAGTATAATATTTCTGACTATTGTTTCTCATGGCCTGTTTTAATATATCTGCGGCATATCGACCATGCTTTGTAGATGATGAACTATTAACCTGGCAGATTGGGAGATAGTTGAAGGGACTCCACTCTAAGTCGGGGGATGTTACTGAATGATTGGTTTTCTCCGTCTGATGTACAACGCAAAGTAAACAGCCATGGCCACGAGGAGAATAGCTAGGATGACGATGCAGACGATTACTGCCACTACAGGGCTGCTGTAGTTCTCAGATGGCATATCTGTGTGAACAGGGAAGAAGAAAAGCATGAAGATATTAGACAATATTTCATGGGTATATTAATTAATGTTGTTAATGACTGACTGAGCAAATGAGCCAGAAATGAGTCCATTGAAGACAAATTTCCTGCTCTTAACATTTCATTGGTCCAGGCCATAACAGTACATTCAAAATGTCACATTGAATGCAGATTCTTACCATACGAAGCAGAGAATGTCTGAGCTTCTACTGAAAAATTAAACAAAAACTATGGTCAGTAATCAACAGGATTAATTTGTTCTATAATTGATAAAATTAACTAATGAAATTAATAATTTGACATTTTGGGAAATGCGCTTATTCGCTTTCTTGCCAAGAGCTGGATAAGAAGACTGACGCGGCTCTCATGTATGTATGCTAAATATGAAGCTACCACCAGTAGTCAGCTTAGCTTAGCATAGAGGCTGGCAACATGGGGAAGCAGCTAGCTTGGCTTTGTCCAAAAGTTTAAAAAGTCCACCAATCAGCACCTCTAAAGCTCAATAATCAGCACCATAGCCATATCTCCTTTGTTTAATTCGTACAAAAGTGTAAAATTGACAATTTATGGTTTTCCTGTCTCCAGTCTTTATGCTAAGCTAAGCTAACCGGCTGCTGGCTGAAGCTTCATATGTTGCATACAGACTTGAGACTGGTGTCAATCTTCTCATCTAATTCCTAATATGAAAGTGACCACGGTTAAGTTTGAGTGTCCTCCCGAGAAAAACAACAGCATATGTCATTTCAGCATCATGACGATGAAAGTGTCATTTGAACCCAAATCATGATCTTTCCCTGAACCTAACCAAGTCGTTTTTGTGTATAAACCTAACCAAACCTGAACCATAGCATTGTCACATCTTAAAACAGACTTATTTGTAACAGTTTTGAAAGGCACCGCTAGGGGCGTCACATCAGAAAACACTTCTATGTGTCGTTCTAGGGGGCGATGAACAACGTATTCTGTTGTTTCATTTGGAGGACTTTATATCGGCCCTATATGAAGTTATTCATCAGGTTTCTCTTAGCAAGAATCCCCACTCCGATTGAATCAACTGAGCAAATCAAAATTTGCACATTTTAAGGTAATATTGTTTAGTTTAGCATTTCTATCTTTATTCACCATGTAAAATGTCATTGTGATGGGATGTAGGGATGTCTTTGTTTGTTATATGTTGCCCTAAAGACGCACCACTGCTCTGTTTTCCCACAACAATGGCCGGCGAGGTGACTGTAGCGTTGGCCAACACCTCCTCGGCTTCTCTCTTTCTTCTTCCACTTCCACAGTCCTGTTCAAAATAAATAAAGACAATCAAAACCCATTTGTGATATCTTAAAATTATGTTAGGACTCTTAAAGGAACTCTACTCACAGGCAATAATCTGCTACATGAGGACACCTCACAGAGTCTGGTGATGCAGTGCAGGTAGAAAGTGGAAATTGTCTGGTTTTTGTGCTCCACAAATCTGAAGGCCTCAAAGGAGAAGTGTGCCTTCTGAGACTCCCCATTGAGCTCCACCTTAGTTTGTGCATCACGTGTACACCTTGGGTAAAAAAAGAGACAGGTGGTGTGACTGCACATGTGGAAGTACAAAGAGCCAGCTTGGAGTTGAGTGAGTGAGTGAAAGGTGGTATATACTGTTACATACATGCAACTCACCCTACAAAAAGGTCATAATAGGTTTTGAGCATGGGATACGGACTTGTTGTGGCGTAGCATCTGTCCAGCAGCACGTTGAACCTTCGAGGACAGACAGGTGGATTTTAAGTGTCTCTTCTTATTAATGTAACTTATGGTTTACCATAAACTGTCAAAACTTAAATACCTCTCTGTTAGATTGGTAGCCTTAACCGCAACATAAATCTTGGTCTTCAGGTTGAGTCCTGTTTGTGGGATAGTAAGCATCTCTTTGTACTGTTCGTCCTGTGCCACAGAAAAGTAAGAACAAAATAAAGTTTAAAAAATGTTAGAAAAATACTCTCTGTCCATATTCTAAAAGCTAGAGCAGGTCTTACTTTGTAGAGCTGCATGCTGAGTGTGCTGATGAAGCTACCATTGTTGTCTCTTATGGCAAGATTCACACCTGATCTGTATTAAATGAAAAGAAATTCATAGTATAATTATTAGAAACCTGGATGAATCAAAATGCAGCTCCGTCCTGCTCATTTCACATACAGGTGTAGGTGTTATTTTGGGTGTCACATGACATACTCACACGCCCAGTTCAGTGTTGTTCAGGAGGTACTGCATCGGGTAGAGGCAGGAGAACTTGTACAGGATCTGCGGGCGATAGGTGATCATACCTGCAGAGGGGTCTATTGACGTAACGGTGCCAGAGATGTTGACGTACTGGACATTTGAGAAGTCAGAAAAATCTCCACTCCCAACCTGACTGGTTATCTATCAAAAAACAAACATATATTTCACTGAAATCAGTTAAAATTAGTTTTTCAGTTTATTCTTTGATGCAGGAATATAGATATAGTCACTTTCCAATCCTTGGGTGTACCAAAAGCAAACTTTTACCACATGGCACTATAGATTCAGTTATATATATAATATAGGCTATTGTGAAGAATACCTGAAAGTTATTATTGCAGGATGAGACAGAGCTATCATTTATGGGGAATCTGAATTTTAAGACGGGCGGGTCAACGCTCCAGTCAGCAGCCCCAAAACACTCAGGTGTGTTGAACTGATTATTGAGGACCATCAGCGTCTCATTGTAAAGAGCTTGGTACACTGGGCAAAGGTAGATGCTCAGGTCCATATGCTCGGTGCCACAGACCACAGTTATGTCCGAGTTTTCTGGGGAGATAAAAAGGGAGGATGTAAACCAAACTGTGATGGAAGTGTTAAAAATAATAGTAACTAAAGAATGTATCAAAGAAAATGCCACAAACCTGGAGGTCTGTTTGTATCGCTAACAATGCAAGCATCTGGTATCTGGGCCTCTGTCCTCAGAATGAGGCCAAGCTGGCACACAAGGATTGCCAGCCACATTGTGTTGAGTGCGGATCTGTGAGAAAACAGCAAAACAATGGGAACCAAAGTATTCGCCATCTTCTTTCAAGAGGAAAGTGCTTTGAAAGGAAACTTTTCAAAAATTGCCAAATCTCTGGCGTCAAAGACAACAGGAAAAAGCCTACAAAGGTACTTAGAGTTACTTAAGCCCATTATGCAACATACAGTAAGCAGTCACTTAAAAGAAAAAGGAAAGACATGCTTCATGTGTTTGTGATTTATGCAGTTATTTTCAGAAAAAAACGTTCCTTGACATGAAATTAGTAACATTCTTCAATTCAGTTGCACCTTTGAAAGACATCTTTCAAGACACAATTAAAGAAAAGACTAGTTGTACTTCCTCATAGACATATCCTGCATTTTGCATATCAAGAAAAATAGAAATAAACTGGCATTATTGATCAGATAAAGACCCTCAAATTATATCTCATGTGTCAGGTTTGATTTAAAGACGCAATGAATGCAGAAACAAAATTATTGTATTTGTAAACATTTTTCTCCACTGTTGATAAAGTAAGAAAAGTAAAAAACAATTACTTTAACCAATTTAAACATTTTCATTAAAGTATAGTCTTTTTCATACAATATATAACCTAAAGTATTAAAATACTTGGAATAACAGGTGATGAAGTTATTCTAGGGACTCACCTGTATGTCTTCATTTTGCGTCTTGCTGTCAGCCACCAGATCTCTCCATTTATACTGTTCCACAGGGGCGTGTGAGGGAAGGTCTCAGACAATACGGCAACATGAGCTGGGCCTCTAGGACCTTTTTTTCTGTATATTTAACATACGTTCTGAATTTGAATAACAATTCCTCTAAAATAACTTCTTCACACAGTTCAAGATATCAGCTTCAGTTCACCTTCTGTTGATTGTATCTGGTAGATTTTGAAGCTTCTTTGGATCCACAGCTCTCTGCCACAGGGAGTTTTACTGGTACTAAGTAATGGTGTGTGATAATAACACGTTCGTTTCTACATATATACATATGAGAAGTGGAATTGGTCTTCAGAAAATGGTAGAATAGGGCTTCAGAATTAATGTGTCACTTCACAAATACCCTAGTTGAGGATTTCATAATCAGCATTTACCATTATTGTATTACATTTCTGTTTATATCTATTAATCTGAAATGATTAGCCATACTTTCTGGATTCAAATGTTGACATTTAAATACATTTCAAGTGATTAAAAAAAGTATGTACAGAGTGTTTCCAGTGATTCCCAGCCTGTTTTTGGTCTTATTTGTTAGTTTGAAATGATCAATCTTCCTGCCATATGTATTATTAATGTGATGGTATTGATCTCTGCAGGGAGGATTTATTTTAGGATTTATTTATCCTCAATGAGGTCAGACAGAAAACCCCACTACAGGAGGTGGTAGCTGGTCAGCATGTTAGACAGACGGATATTGAAACTGGGGGCTTTTCCTTGAGAGATGAATGAGTTCCCTCATAAGTCACGGCATTTAAAACTAATAATTTGTTTCTTGGATATACTAAAGACAAAATAGTGTAATGGGGGTAATAATGGGGTAAGGGAACA
Organism: Enoplosus armatus; assembly: GCF_043641665.1. Classification (NCBI taxonomy): domain Eukaryota; kingdom Metazoa; phylum Chordata; class Actinopteri; order Centrarchiformes; family Enoplosidae; genus Enoplosus; species Enoplosus armatus. The sequence goes on along the minus strand of NC_092184.1, from coordinate 11,793,974 downwards.
GGGATGTTTATCGGCAGGGCATCAGGATTGATTCTGACTCTGTCTCCTCTTGTTTCCACATTTACAGCAGTCAGCTTTAAACTTCCAGTAATGCATTAGCACTCATCTCACATTTGGTCTTAAAATATAACTTTATATGTAAGATAATGCAAGTTTAATGGGTGGTAATGATGCCGTGCAAAGGAAAAACACTTGATTGCTTTCTTGAGTATGGGCAGGGAAAGCGTCGCATAGGAAACCATAATGTATACACACAAACAATGTTTTATTTTTCATTGGCCTAAGAAAGAGCAGGATCAGTGATCTGATCTCAAGTGTTCTCTTTTGAGATCTTATGATGTGATAAGAGTCTCATTATTGTTCTTCAGAGTACGAGTTTTGTTAATGGATCAGTTTTTGTTATGGCCTCAGGCTGTAAACTGTAAATAGAACATTTCTGTGTTGTTTTGTACAGTGTACAAATAAAAGACACACCTATCTGAGAGAAATCCAAAGTCTTTTGTGAAGCATCAAGACACGAAAGGGACTCCTGAGTAACTCGGGTCCCCACAGAACAGCATCACAATACACCGTGAGGATACAGCCTGAAAAAGGTGCCTGTTGGATTACTGTAGACGTATCCAGTGTCAAATGCCAATTTTAATCTCTCCTTTGTTGTCTATATAAGCATTTGTCTGCAAGCCATGCCATCAGTGTTACTGAGGGCACATGTCTTCAAAACTTGAACCCAAAAGCAGTAAATGTGGTCACCCTTGGGAAATAATAACACTAACCTGGTAAAGGCCAGTGGCAGATTTAGGTCATGACCCATGACTAAAAACACAGATGTTCTTTATTAAGCAGGAGTGGATACAGTTCTTTTAAATTCTTAAAAAAAAATCAAAATTATGATGACTCATGACTCAGCCTGAACGTGAAAACTGATGATTGATTCATGATTATATGATTATATAACTTTGATTTTGAGAGTGTTGAAGTTTGAGGATGAACTTAAAAGACTTAATAAAATAATTAATATTTCTTTATTAACAATGAATGGATTATTAATATAATTATTTACATACTTGTCTGTGAAAGGGAATTATCTCCCAACACAGCAATTACCTGCAGATCTATGGAGCTTCATAGCGTTTGTCTCATTGTTTTGCTTTTTCTTATCAGCGTCGTTTTTTGGTCTCTTGATCTTAGATTATTTCCAGAAGTTCAAGAATGAAGTTTGATGCTCAAATTTGGGATTTGACGTGTGCTTGAGGCTTGTTAAGTCAAGTATAACTTAACTTGAACACAGACAATGTGTCTTTCTTTTTAATGAATGCATTTGAAACTTTCAGTAATGATGCATTCTCCCCCACAAGAATCTCTGGACAAACATTTAGAAAAGAGGGATCTTGGTGTGTATATTGTTAAACTCATCAGCACAAACAGCCACATCTGTGCAATGTGACTCTCACGGTAGTGTTTGGGTAATGGCTGAGCTTTACTTTATCAACATGCATCCCTTACACTTTGCAACAATGCCAGACCACTGTGCATAACACTCTCATGTGTCCATGAATGTGAGAAATGTGAGGAATAATAGATTTCATATACTCTCAGTGGGAACAAAGGCATCTATGGATGTTTACATTGAAACAAGAATGACGGTCAATGTCTCAGAGGACAAAACAAGTGTCATGTGTATCTCTATAGGCTTGTGACAGTAACGAGTCATTATACATCCACTGAAGGGGCCTCCAGGGAGCATTACAGTGAAAAATACAGTTCATTAACAGCCTAAGTTACATAACACAAGGACACAGTGAACAGCCAGTGTTTTCATAAAATCTTACATTTTTAATCATGTTTTTGTTGCCACTCTAAACAATGAGTTGTCAGCACTTGATTTCAGCCTTACAGCCTGTGCAGGCATGAAAGAACCGGATAATTCAAAAGTTGACAATCAAGGATAGTTGACATCTTGAGTGCCAAAATAAAAGATGATGTCCACCCTTCTCGTTACAGTTTATCTGATCTTCCTGCCTTTTCACTATCAAACCTGCTAACTACATCCACTCCAAAAGCTCAAAATTGAATGTGAAATATGCTTAATGAATGGTTTTACCCCACAATGCTTTAAAATAAATGACGATGAACACTTTGTTTTCTATTATGTGTTACATGTTATTGCTCTCAATTATATTGTCTATATTTTTTCTTTTCTATTATTCTATTCTATTCTATTCTATGTGTGTACATTTTATTTGTACACATTGTGTGTATCTATCTTATCTTTTCCTGCCTTCCATTTTTTGCGTTGCACCTTCACAGGGTCAAATTAACCGGAAAGTATTGCTGTATTGAAAGTAAAGAATTGTTTAGTTTAATCTTACGATCGATCTCTTTTCAACAGCAGCTACTGACTGTAATTTGACCGTGCTGTACGCTGAGTCACACTGTCATGGCATGCAACACCTGAGCAGTATCATCAACATGTTATGACAGCAACATAGGAGGAGCCCCTTTTTAAAAAAAGTCACATCAGGACACAACTGTTGCATGTAGTGTACTGTAAAAGGTAAACCAATCCCACGGTTCGTTATAAAACTGATCTGTGACCCACTTGTTCACTTGTTTTTTTGTTTTTTTTTAGGGAATCCACCCTAATCTCAGTATCTGTTCTCACATTAATATTTGGTGTTGCACTACAGACCGTGTGTTTTAGAGGTATTACGTTACGTTTCAGCGTCCTTGATGCTTATAAAATGACACTGAGCTTTAACCTGACGTTTACAGGTGTGGTTAAGCTTTTCCTCTCTGCTTGTACTTGCACTAACTGCAAAGAGTATACAGTACTTGAACTGTCCTTCTTCAGTGGTGGAAGAAGTGTAAAATATAGGCTGCTCCATTACAAGTAATGCATTCAAAATCTTATTTACTTAAAGTTTTAGAAGTAGTATTCATATTACAGCTGAATGACTCTCTCACTCTCAGAGTGCAGGATATGCAGTATTATGGGATTGCCTTGACTGATTCACATGTAAGCAGAATTTTAATCTTGTGTTTGGTCGAAGTGAAGCTAATTTTAACTACTTCACTGTTGGGTACCGCAAGATAATGATACATCATATATTATAAACTCACCATATATATTACATCCAAGATCTTTATCTGCAAAGTGACAATAGCTGTCAGATAAATATGGTGGAGTAAAAAGTGCAATATTTCCCTTTGAAATGTAGTAAAGCAGAAGTATCAAGTAGCAGAAAATAGAATATCTTACTCGAGTATTACTTGTTACTTTCCACCACTGTTGACTGCACTCAGTTACATATATATATATATATATATATATATATATATATACACACACACACACACACACACACATACATACATATATATATATAACATAAACTCAGTTATATGGATACATTAGTTGTACAGTATTGTTGTACTGTGGGGCTGCAACAAATGATAATTATTATCATTATCGATTCAGGAATCAGGCTCTAGACTGTACAGGTATATACAGTCTGTATGACTACATGCATTAGCCTGTAACTTATATCAATCCAGCTAAAAACAGGGACAACAAAGCTGAACAAAGGTAGAAGTAAAAATAAACATATAACTATAATTTACATACAAGTTGGTGAGAAAAAGTGTATAGATATATATAAAAAACAACAATGACCAACAACATACAATGTCTATATACAAGTCAAATGTTTCTGTAAATTATAAACAAATACAAATAGTGCAATGGAATAAATTTTGAATGGGTAATGTAATAGATTACTTTATATAGCCTACATGAAGTGGGTGGGTATACATGTATACTTGTCTATATACAGCATGCAGATTTATATTTGACAATGATGGATGAGTAGCCTGCATTGTCCTTATTAAACTTAAACAAGTGACATTTTCAGTGCAGGACTTTTTCTTGTAATGGGGTATTTTTGTGTATTATATACTTACGATAGAAGTACTTTTTCCAGTCATTGCTAGAAGCCACTTTAATGTAATGTATCATCACCATAATCTCGGTAGCAACTGCTGCAGAAATCTACCAAGAGTATTTTTAATTGGACCATTTATGGAGGCAGTGGGATTGATGGAAGGTGATTGGCCAGCATCGCTCCTCCTGCGTTCTAGAGTGTTCGGAGGGGGAATGTTGTGGAGGAGGCGCGGCCGCTCCCACACACTGACAGCGGAGATCAGGGACCGGTCACTCTGAGAGTCACTCAGGGCGAAGCCTGCCTGCTGTATTAAAAACAACCATTTTCACGATAAGCCGATAAAACGACATATTCTGAATTTAACAGAGGTGAGTATAGCTAGGTGAAAATGTATTGTAGTAACTTTTAATGCTCAAGAACTGCAAGAACGTTACATTTAGCTAATTAACGTTACGTAAATTAATCGTTCGACAACTTCATCAGTGTTGACGGCTGCTACATTTACGTTAATAATGAGGCAAACATTTAAGCTAGCTAACAATGTTTGCAGTCGGCATGCATTTGCTATTATTCAAACACAGCTGCACGTCGTAATTTACACCAACTTCTCTTATTAACTGATGCTGTGAGCTAACTTTGTGTGAAATAGCTTATATTTGGCATTTGTTAAACATGGAAGTTATATTGAGAGTGGCTAACAACAAGTATGAAATGATGCTGCGAACGACCTGTTTCCTCTCTGCGAGATCGCACTCGCGAGCCTCAGTCTGATCTGGCAGTTGGTTTGTTTGAAAAGTTGCTAATATGCGTAGAAGTGATGCACATTTGTAGAAGGGGTTATGTAACGCCTTGCAAATTGCGTGCAAGTTTCAAGGAAAGGTCCAGAAAGTTGTCAGCCTCTTAACGTTTGAGGTGACACGCCCTCTTGTACACTGGGGCTGCTGTTGACAGCTAGGCTAATGTTGGAGCACAGCATGCTGTACTCTTGTTGTTCAGTGGCTGTCAAACTTTTTCTTTCATAACCACCTTTTAGTTAAAAGAATCACCTCCCCAAACCCCAAACCAAATTCCTTTTTAACAACCATATAAACAATATGGGGGAAACTACTGTAGTAACAACAGGATGAATTGTATTAACCATATCTAGAACATGAACTTGCGTGTTTCTCTCTAGTTTGTGCAAATTGAAAATGCAAGTTAGATTTAGCACAAACCGACACACAAGGAACTTTAGAGCAAGGTATGTTTACTCATATTTCTGATTTGATTCACGTTTTGGCTTGATGAGCTGTTTTTCTTTTCTTTTCTTCCCAGTCAAAAAACAATTATTTTTATTATCAACTTATCAAATCATCATTTAGACTATATCAAGAGTTGAAATTAACTCATCACAAGTTCCCAAATTGATGCCGACTAATTGCTGACTAATTTGCATTTTGCTAACCTGAAGTCTTTTTTTTATCATCCGAGCATAGATCTTTTTTTACCCCATCATGTGCCCCCCACCCCCACCCAGTGTGAGAGCCATTTTCTAGGTTAGTACCTCCCATGTGGCTTAACATTAGGCTAGCATTACAGTATATTGATGATGCTGCTGTAGCAACAGTAAACATTGGGCCTGTTCCAATGAGTTACTGCATACTGAGTCGTCATGATGACTTGGTTGCAGAGTGAAACTAGGAACAAATCTTTATTTCATTAGCTCATTTTCCAGATTTGATATGGTTTTACTCAGATAACTAGTAAACCCAGCTCTAGTTCCACCTCTGAATCGCTGCCCATTTCTCCGATTGTTCAAATTCAAACAATATTTAATTGAATATTATATAATAAAACTGCAATGTCCCAGAGTTGGCATATTCAAACGCTTAACTGATAATCAGAGTAGTAGATGAATAGTTTTTTGTTGATAAACTTATCAATTAAACATGTAACAATTCAGGTCTATGATAAAATAATAAGGAAATTCATCAAAATGGCAATTCAGTCTGATTAACAGGCTACAGTAAGCCGGCTCCCTGTTGTTGCCACAATAAAGACAGCCGTTTCCAAGCTGTCAAAAGTGAAGAGGCTTGAAAACAGGTGCTGTGGACATTCACTTCACTGAGACAAGTTTGTTTCCACTTACATTTGAGCAGCTCAGACTCTGATAATAGCCTCATTGCCCCATCCTACAACTGTGTATCGTGGTAGCCACCCGCAGTGCTTAGAGAGGACTTCCACTACTCATCTGTCATATACCCAGATTTTCAGTTTAGTGCCAAAATAAGATTAACAGCTGATCATTTTCATATTCTCAGGAATCATGTCTAAGGGACCAGCAGTCGGCATTGACCTGGGCACTACCTACTCCTGCGTGGGAGTGTTTCAGCACGGCAAAGTTGAGATCATTGCCAATGACCAGGGAAACAGGACAACACCCAGTTATGTTGCCTTCACCGACACAGAGAGGCTGATTGGCGATGCAGCCAAGAATCAGGTGGCCTTGAACCCCAACAACACAGTATTCGGTATGAAGCATTTTTCCAGGCAAATCAAGTATGATTCGTTAACTTTGATGTTTCTGCTTATTTATTGCATCTTTTATCGCCCTGCAGATGCAAAGCGTCTCATTGGACGTCGGTTTGATGACAGCGTTGTGCAGTCAGACATGAAACACTGGCCATTTACCGTCATTAATGATGCTTCACGCCCCAAAGTAAAAGTGGAGTACAAGGGTGAGACCAAGACCTTCTACCCAGAGGAGATCTCCTCCATGGTGCTAATTAAAATGAAGGAGATTGCAGAGGCGTACCTTGGGAAGGTACAAATAATATCATAAAAACTGTACATTTAATCTTGAGAATGACATTAATGACCCATTAAAGGCTGTAACTTTCAACTGTTTCCTTGCAGACTGTAACAAATGCTGTAGTGACTGTGCCTGCCTACTTCAATGACTCTCAGCGCCAGGCAACCAAAGACGCAGGGACCATTTCTGGGCTTAATGTCCTTCGTATCATCAACGAACCAACTGCTGCAGCTATTGCTTATGGCCTAGACAAAAAGGTAAAATAAGTCTTACACTACAAGATACAGTTTTTAGTTTTAAGGTTTCTATTGTACTCAGTAGTCGTGAGCAGTCTCACTTACCTTTTTAAGGGTCTTGAAAGTTTGTTACAGTTTTATGTTTATTTTGGGTCTCTAAAGTAATGTAGACTTTTAATGTGAGGAAAAAAGTCCAAATGTGCCTGCTGTAAGTGAATTAAATAATTTCATATTACAGGTTGGATCTGAAAGAAACGTTCTCATCTTTGACCTGGGTGGTGGCACATTTGACGTCTCCATCTTGACTATTGAAGATGGCATCTTTGAGGTCAAGTCCACAGCAGGCGACACACACTTGGGTGGAGAAGACTTTGACAACCGCATGGTCAACCACTTCATCTCCGAGTTCAAACGCAAGTACAAGAAAGACATCAGCGACAATAAGAGGGCGGTGCGTCGTCTGCGCACGGCGTGTGAGAGGGCTAAGCGCACTTTGTCATCCAGCACTCAGGCCAGCATTGAAATCGATTCTCTATACGAGGGGATCGACTTCTACACCTCAATCACCAGGGCCCGATTTGAGGAGCTGAACGCAGACTTGTTCCGGGGAACCCTGGAGCCTGTGGAAAAGGCTCTACGGGATGCCAAGATGGACAAGGCCCAAGTCCACGACATTGTCTTGGTGGGAGGCTCCACTCGTATTCCAAAGATCCAGAAGCTGCTGCAGGACTTTTTCAATGGGAAGGAGCTCAATAAGAGCATTAACCCTGATGAAGCAGTGGCCTATGGTGCAGGTATAGCCTCTTTATGTTCACAAATGTAGCACTGCACTGATAAAAAATCCTGACACGGAGATTGAACTCAAAATCCACCCATTTGTTCTGCAGCTGTGCAGGCAGCCATCCTGTCAGGCGACAAATCGGAGAATGTGCAGGACCTGCTGCTGCTGGATGTGACCCCCTTGTCTCTGGGCATCGAGACTGCTGGAGGAGTCATGACTGTTCTCATCAAGAGGAACACCACTATCCCAACAAAGCAGACCCAGACTTTTACCACCTACTCAGACAACCAGCCTGGTGTGCTCATTCAGGTATGCACAGCATCTTTTTCCCCCCTGTATTTACCTAAAAGGAACATTTAATTATTTCCGAGAATGTCTTAAATTTAAAATAAATCTTTATTGATGGGTTGACCTAACATTATATCTGCAGGTGTTTGAGGGTGAAAGGGCCATGACCAAAGACAACAACCTTTTGGGGAAATTTGAGCTGACTGGAATCCCCCCCGCACCCCGAGGGGTTCCTCAGATTGAGGTGACCTTTGATATTGACGCCAACGGCATCATGAATGTGTCTGCGGCCGACAAGAGCACCGGGAAGGAGAACAAGATCACGATCACCAACGACAAAGGTAACCTGAAGAAGCACTTTAGCGCTGTATCTTAATTGTGAAATTTGACGCATGATCCACAGCCTTGTGTTCATTTGAAATAAAATCCATCCAGGTCGCCTGAGCAAGGAGGACATTGAGCGTATGGTCCAGGAAGCAGACAAGTACAAGGCTGAGGATGATGTGCAGAGAGAGAAGGTGGCTGCAAAGAATGGTTTAGAGTCTTACGCCTTCAATATGAAGTCCACTGTGGAGGACGAGAAGCTGAAGGGCAAGATCAGCGACGATGACAAACAGAAGATTGTGGACAAGTGTAACGAGGTCATCAGTTGGCTGGATAGAAACCAGGTATGAATCAGAGGGATTGTCCAGTTTTGTGGCAGCATCGGTGTTAGAATTAGAAGGCCAGCTTCAGATTGACACTTTAATCTCCTGAATTTCTCTCTTTTCTCAGTCTGCAGAAAAAGATGAGTTTGAGCATCAGCAGAAGGAGTTGGAGAAGGTGTGTAACCCCATAATGACCAAACTGTACCAGAGTGCAGGGGGGATGCCGGGGGAAATGCCAGGCGGCTTCCCCGGAGCTGGCGGTGCTCCTGGAGGAGGAGCGTCCTCCGGCCCCACCATCGAGGAGGTCGACTAAACTGGAGGTTAACTTGTATGAGCTTGTTCTCTTTCCTATTTGACGTTGGTGTGAAGGGTGATCACAGTCGTAATAACACAGAGTTATCTCAATTGTTCTACTCTAGAACCGTTAACCGCGCCTCTTTTGGGATTGTTTTGATCATTTTTGTATATCAGGCTTAAGGCAATACTGGGGGTTTTTCTGGGAGGCGGCTATGTTGCATTCAGTTAAACCAGTTAATGTTTGCGTTACCACGGTGTGTGTTTTTCTTTCTGAGCTGGTCATGTGGTCGATGTTGCTCAACACTTAACATGACACTAAATAAAAGATTCTTTTGAATTTCGACTTGTCGTTCATTTTTTCATTGCTTTAATTAAAACAGTTACCATGACATCTTATTCTAATATTGTTTTTTAGGTATTACAGTATATATATTAAATATAACATGTGCTATACTACACACATCATTTTTTTCAGAAATGCTCCAGAAATGTTAAGTGGATTTGTATGATGTTGAGTTCAGAATGATTAGTGTAGTTGTCTGAAAACTGTACTACTACAAACTTTAATACTTAGATCTGTCATCAACATGTTTCTATCTAACAGGAGATTTTTGTCACTATAATTTTGTTGTGGTTTTAAAATGACAAATGAATTTGCTGATCCCAAGTACCAGGAGCTTTATTAATGTAGAGGGACAACACAGACAACAAATGCATTCTTTTGTTCTCATTTATTTTGCTTATTCATGCATGTTTAGGTTAACAGGAAGTGGTTGGGTATTGGTTCCTCTTGGCCATATATTATGCTTGATGTGTTTGTGTGTGTTGAAGTCTTTGGCAGGTCAGCGTGAGTTAGAGTTTCTTGGGCATTCATGCATCCGGTAGGCACACATGTAGAAGATACCTGGAAGAGAATAATCAGGTTATTTAGAAAAGAATATGAACATGAGATCGAATTTCTTTGGTTAGTGTTGTAGGATGCTGACCTGAGAAGAATGTGAGCACCACTGCCACCCAGCCCATTATATAGGACCAGGAGAATCGCCAGCTGCCATAGCGTTTACCGTAGTAGTTCACTGTCACTCCTGTGTAGACAGCCATGGCCAGCAACACAAAGAAGCCTGCACGAGAGATAAAAGCAGGTTTAACTGACGGAGGGCCTCACTACATCAGAGAGGCTTGCGTGTAGCTGCGGCCGAGGGGCTTACAGGAGATGAAGAAGAGGATGCCGGCTGCAAATGTCTTGTCAAACCCGTCGAAGGAGGAGTAGTGGATGAAGGCCATGACGCCGATGACAATGCCGATGAAACAAGCCAGCAGGGAAAGGATCATGAAGGCACGGGTGGCATCCCAGTAAGCTGTGGGTGAGAGGAGACGAGGAGAGTCTGAGACCTGAGAGACCAGACTTACAAGTACTACTTACTTGTCAAGTACTAAAGGAAGAATTCAGGATCTTTTTTCTACACCAAACTCATATAGTGTTGGTATGTTTCATTTTCACAGTTATTCATGCTTTTCTGCAGCTCTAGCCTGCCGTCTAGTGTTTGTCTGAAAATGAAACCCTTTTTTACCTTAAGCATGTGCTGCATGAAAGAACAAACTATTCCTTAAAAGTCACAAAAATAACCTTCATACGTCTGTGTAGAAATCTCTTAACACAGCACCAATGCAAAAAACGGAAACATCTGGGTTTTTTTTTTTTTTTTTTAAAGATTTCTTGATAACATTCACATGACGGTGACATAATTTCCAACGTCTTTGCACTTGAATCTCAGCCATATTTTACCAAACAGCGCCCCCCCCCCCCCCAAAGGGAAGTAACCCCAGTGTTGCTCAGGGTAAGTGCCGAGGTCACGGACTGATTGTTAGCAAACTAATAAATATAAATGAGGATCTGCCTGCCTGCCTGTCTGCACATGCAGTGGAAGACACCCTCTTACCGATGCTGTCTGTGTGTGTCATGCATTTCCCGGGCACACAGTACCGCCACAGGCCCTGGTGCATGTAATTGCTGGAGTGACGGTACTGCATCCAGTAGTCAGTTGCCGTGGAGACAATGAGGAGTATGTTCCCGACTCCGGCACAGAACAACCCACCTCCCATGAAGCTGTACATCCTGCCAAAAAGCACTGACTGACACACGGAGAGAAAACAGAGCAGGTCAGGGCCTCGCCAAATTTGGCCCCTGCTATACCAATTATAGCAGGTACTTCCTGTCACAGCATGGGGCAGCACTGGATATGAATAAAACAATTTCTAAATGCATTCAGCAGGATGCCACAAATGTTAAGCTGGAGCTAGACAGATCTGATTATAGAAACATTACTCGTTAGGCAGTAACACAGAGAGGAAACTCAGCCAGCTCAGTCTGACAGGTCATTAACCTCTAACACTCGCAGACTGAGAGGTGGCTCCATCAAACACATGTTGTGCATTTCCCAAACCCAAAGAAATGTATTTTAAATTCTAATTAAGACCACCAGATTTCCAAAGACACTTAACATGTGCGGCTGAACTATGGGGGATGGGGGTGTATAAAATGATGCAAAACACATCTAGAATATTCGTTTCAATTTGATTCAATGGTTCATCCATAAAAAAAATGGCATCTTGGGTTTAAAAAGTGGTGTTTTCCCCCATTTTAAAGCTACTTAAATGTAACAGGTTGACTACCAAATATAGCAATGAAGAAACATAACTTTTTTATCTTTTTTAAATACAAAATATTACACAGGTATGCATACACTATTTCACACATCTTGTTTTGATATTAGTGACCTACCTTTACCTTTTTTCCCTCAGAAAAAGCCAGAGATTCCAATATTTCGGGTTGTCAAAGCACAGAGGAGCCCAATATTGCCCAGGGTGGCAGGAAAGTTTTGTTTGTGTGTAGGAAACCAAGCGAACAAACGGGCTGATGGAACAATGGAGCGTGCTGAGCCACAACCAATCACAGGGGATGAGTTTTGTGTTTTAGGGAATCTGCTGAAAATACAAAACTGTTAAAGCGCTGCGCACATCTCGGTAATACTGATGACACGGGACTTTTCATTCAAAACGCTGCACAACCGCACACAGTAACCTCACGGCCTGCAACAGGCTTACCCACAGCCAGGGCTGGAAAAGTTCATTTAACAGAGATTATTTTAAGTGGTGAAAAATGTATAAAACGAAGCCATTTGTCGATTTGAATTATGTTTCAGTTGATGTGTTTTGGGTAAATCCTTTTAAAGGATTATTATGCTGATGGAAAAGCAACATTATTTCCGGTGAATATCAGGTAATTCCTGCCTTTAAATATAATTCTCTGGTCCGCCTTGTATACAAATTACAATTCAAGATGTGCAATGTGCTCTTTTACATAAAATCAATCCAACATTTTTTTTTCAGGCATGTGGCAGAAATGATGAAGGCACTCTAGCAACTGCACTCACTGCAGTGTGCTTTAAATGCCCTCCCATCCCTCATCATCACAGAGGAAAGACAAACTGAAGGGTTAGTCATTAGTCTTACATTTAGTCTCGTATTTTCAAGTTCCCACCATTTAAATTGCCACACAGCCGGTGGAATTTATTTAACCACAGATGAAAAATCGCTCAGACATTTATGAAATGAAACACATGTAACAGTGAACTTGAACACAAGCGACAGCATAAATTCATAGGACAAGATGCATACAGTTAACTTGGCAGAACAGAGTACGATGAGCTGGTAGGTGGGTGGCTAATTGTTGTGGGTTTGGACAGTTTGGGTGAAGAAGCTGCAATAAAAATGATGTATCTTTGTTGTTGTTATCTTGTAGAGAGAGTAGGAGTTGAAAGAGAGAGTTATGACTGAGAACTTAGTATTTCATTTGCTCTCTTGATGGTGTAACTGTTGCAGCATACTGTACATGAAGAGATGCTGCTCTTGAAAGAGTCAGCGAGGAATAGTAGAGGAGTTTTGTTTGTTTGTTGTCTGATTTACATTTAAGAGCAGAGTTACTCCTAAGAAGTCTGGTGTATTTGCTTTTTCAAGCTGTTGGTTTTACTTTAAAACCATCATCAGCTCATAAATAGCAGGTGTGTCCGCTGGTTCCTCGGTTGCATTAATAAGAATCAACTTCAGAGTCCAAATATGTTGAAACATACAAGGAATACATACAGTGTACTCAACATACTTAAACACAGTGCAGAGGACACATTTACAGGACAATACAGACAATCAAGCATACAGACAGGAATGTTGGACAAACTTTCTACAGTTTACAGTTACGATGAAATGTATGTACAGAGTATAGTGTATGTACACAGTCTGCTAAGACAATTAAAGGATATTATGTACAATTAGGCTGATTATGTCACAGGCCTAAACTGTAAGATGGACCATCAGCACGATGCTCTCAACATCATGTAAACAACCTCAGTTCCTTGGAAGCTTCCTCTCTTGGTGATTTGCACTAACTCAAAGGTGCTAAGTGCAGCACCTTTGAGTCGTAGAGGATTTACTGATGACCAACAACGTCCAGTTACACTGCATGTCTCAGATATGACCACTAGATGGGGCCTTATATTTACTCTTGCAGCAAAGATCTTCTCTCATATGATAAGGTTTGAGGAATCACAGCAATAATTCTCCTTTAAATGACGATTGTTCTCTTACCCCAAATAGGTTCTCTTTTATCATTGTCATAATATTATACTGTCATGCCTTATTCATGGGCTTCAGCTAATGACATTTTGTGATCCTGGGATTGTCCATGTTTAGTCTTGGTTTCTTTAATTCAGTATTGGTCAGGTTTGTATTCATAATCTATTCTCCAGTAGTTTTACCTTCACCTTACAGAGTTTACGATCTTAATCATTAGCATGATTGTTGTCCATCATATTATGTGGATTTTAAAGTCACTCTCTGTTCAAAAGTATGCATGGGTTCTTGTCACTTTTTGACACTAGAAGGCTGTTGTGAGATTCAAGAAGAAGAGGGAAAGTTTCTCTTCAGTTTAAGACGTGTACATACGGACTGATTTTGCTCGTACATCACAAGTTGTGGAAACTTGAGTGCACAAACACTGAGAATGGGCGTCTTAGTGAAGTAGGAGACATCCTGTGTCCACAAGTGAAACTTTATTGAAAAATATTTGCATGTTCTTAATTTCTGGCTTTTTTAATGAAGGAGAAGTAATAAATGTCATTTTAAGGGTTAGGGTTAGGGTCTTAAAACGTGTCTGGAGGGGATCTTTGACATAATGTTTGAGAAAACAAGTTTCTATAGCAGACGAAAATAAATCTTGATCTTGATCCATTTGTGGACACACGTGAAGCGGCCTCAGTAGCAGACTGAGGTTGGTCAAGCTGAGCCGTATGTGCGGGGGGGAGTGTTTAAACCACAGAGACCCTAATCCATGCAACAGGCCTAAAAGCATAAAATTGTAGAACCCCTCTAAATTGCATAACTCCTTCAAATTGCATCGGATTACCATTATCCTCCGAGCCTGGTGGGACCCACTGGGTATTTGCCAAAGGCAGTGGAGTCCAACTCACTTTCCACATCATCCGACTGCCTCCCTGCCAAAATACTGTAGTGAACCAAACAGATCTGCACACGAGGCGCATGCAGCAGATGAAGGTGCAGACATGAAGAAAGCCTTTTTATATCCCATCGCTGACACATCTCAGCAGTCGTACAGTGAGATGAAGGTTACTTTCTCTCATTAAGCCGCATTCACGCACATGCCTTCTCTCACAATACTGCAATCTGAATGAAGAAGGCATCAAATCACACACACAGCATCTTGTATCAGAGAAGTGACTGGAACATGAGATAAAGAACTCAGAGTTCATTCAGACCTCGGTGGCATTTGGCTCTGATGGAAAAAAATAAATAGATCTAATTTGTGTTCTTTTTGTCCCTCTTTCTCTCTGTCTGTTCTCGATGTCCTGGAAAGGCATCTGAATCCAACACACATACTGTCCATCTAGTTTCCTGTCACAAAGACAGATCTTTTGTTCACTTCACTGCTCAAATGGACAACATTTATACTGCAAGATATCTAAAAAAGTATGTGTCAGTATTTCCCAGTACAAATTCTGAGACACGATTCAATAACATTATTTCTATCAACATATCAAGAGTCATGCTAGCAGCTCTGTGAGGCTGCACTTAGCATGGTGCTTTGGCATAGCTGTGCGTTGTGCTAAATGCTAACGTCAGCATGCTAACATGAGCACAATGCTAACATGCGGATGTTTAGCGGGTATATTTACCGTGTTCACCATGTTAGTTTTGTGTGTTTGCATGCTTATTAGCTCTAAACACAAAGGCTATTGGGATTTTTTAAAATAAGATAATCCTTTATTAATCCCTCAGCAGGGAAAGTATTTGGTCATTGCATAATTTGTGTAGTCATTTGCGCGCTCATTTTTGGCCTCATTTATCACCTTCATTCCATTAGTCTGGTCCTGTGTGTACCCCTCACACTCTCATATGGATCACTTGAATTGAACACACTTTTATTTTTGATCATAAGAGATGTGGATATACTTCGGGTTACGATGCGTTATCTTTGAGATCCCTTGAACGTATTTTACAGGATAACAGACTGTTTCGCTGTAGAATTGTTGATGATACTGCTGATGTCATCCAGTTCATAAAAACTCAGCCTTGGGGATCTTCATAGATGTCTTCTTCAACATTAAACCTTTACAAGGTGTTTGCTGCAAGAAGGGAGAAGGCAAAATATATAATGTGATATTAAACTGAGAGCTATTTTTTTCTACTTTTTTTCTCCATGACAACTCCACGGCTCCATAGGTCATACACCAATTGGACAAAATTAAATGACCTGATGATGGCACTAGATAAGATCACCAAAGTTATTACAGTTCAGGGGGACATGAACGTCTGG